>NC_080377.1:46284552-46605149 GCF_014773155.1 Arachis stenosperma
GGAGATTGTCGGCTTGAAGCAAGCTATCATCATCTTGTAAATCTCAGTAAGGCAGATTCAAATGGTTATGAAGCTTTGATAATTAAAAGATAAATAAACATAACATAAAGATAGAGATACTTATGTAATTCATTGGTGGGAATTTCATATAAGCGTATGGAGATGCGTTATTCCTTCTGAATCCCTGCTTTCCTACTGTCTTCATTCAATCATTCATACTCCTTTCCATGGCAAGTTGTATGTAGGTGGATCACCGTCGTTAATGGCTACCATCTATCCTCTCAGTGAAAAAGGTCCGGATACGGGTTACGTAGGCTAATCATCTGTCGGTTCTCGATCGTATCGGAATAAGATCCAATGATCCTTTTGCGCACTATCACTGCACCCAGCACTCGCGAGTTTGAAGTTTGTCACAGTCATCCCATCCCAGATCCTACTCAGAATACCACAGACAAGGTTTAGACTTTCTGGATCTCAAGAATGCTGCCAATTGATTCTAGCTTATACCACGAAGACTTTGATCTCACGGAATGGAAGGCTCTGCTGTCAGAAGAGGCAACCATGCATCATGGACCAAGAGGCCAAGAGATACACACTCAAGCTATAGCATGTAGAACGAAAGTGGTTGTCAGGCACGCGTTCATAAGGAAGAATAATGATGAGTGTCACGGATCATCACATTCATCAGGTTGAAGTGCGAGTGAATATCTTAGAATAAGAAAAAGCTTGAATTGAATAGAAGAACAATAGTACTTTGCATTAATACTCGAGGAACAGCAAAGCTTCACACCTTAATCTATGGTGTGTAGAAACTCCACTGTTGAAAATACATAAGTGATGAAGGTCCAGGTATGGCCAAATGGCCAGCCCCCAAAACATGATCAAGAGATCAAAAGATGATCAAAAGAGTCTCAAAAATGATCTAAAGATGTAAATACAATAGTAAAAGGTCCTATTTATACTAGACCAGTTACTAGGGTTTACAGAAATAAGTAAATGATGCAGAAATTCACTTCTGGGCCCACTTGGTGTGTGCTTGGGTTGAGCATTGAAGGTTTCATGTGTAGAGACTTTTTTTGGAGTTAAACGCCAGTTTTTATGCCAGTTTGGGCGTTTAACTGCAGCTTCTATCCTGTTTTGGCGTTTAACGCCAGAATAGGGCAAGAAGTTAGCGTTTGAACGCCAGTTTGCATCATCAAAACTCGAGCAAAGTATGACCTATTATATATTGATGGAAAGCCCTGGATGTCTACTTTCCAACGTAATTGATAGCGTGCAATTTGGGTTTCTGTAGCTCCAAAAAATCCATTTCGAGTGCAGGGAGGTCATAATCCAACAACATCAGCAGTCATTTTTCAGCCTCTAAATCAGATTTTTGCTCAGGTCCCTCAATATTAGCCAAAAAATACCTGAAATCATAGAAAAATACATAGACTCATAGTAAAGTCCAGAAATATAAATTTTTCTTAAAAACTAACAAAAATATACTAAAAAGTAGCTAGATCCTACTAAAAACTACCTAAAAATAATGCCAAAAAGCGTATAAATTATCCGCTCATCAGTTTGCAAACTAGGTTGCCATCTCCCATGACATATCCTTGAGGTTGCCTCATGTAGACATCTTCACTTAAGCCTCCATGAAGGAGACATCTAGCTGCCTAATATTCTACCCATTTGACAATGCTACTGTGAGAATTACTCTTATTGAGGTTGGCTTTACTACTGGGCTATACGTTTCATTAAAATCAAACCTAGACCTTTGAGAGAACCCTTGTGCAACTAAACTAGCCTTGTGCTTCTGCAATGAGCCATCAGCATTGTACTTGGATTTGAACACCCATTTGCTTCCAATGGCTTCTCTCCCTTGTGGCAGTGGTACAAGTTTCCATGTGTGATTCTTAATTAGAGCTTCATACTCATTATCCATAGCTTTCTTCCATTCAGGCTGAGCTAATGCTTCTTTGACACTTCTAGGCTCAATAGTGGCTTGGAGGACTTTTGACTTGAAAATTCCTTTCTTACTTCTTGTGATCATAGGTTGTACACTGCAGTGTCTTGTTTGAGCAGCATCATCTGGTAGTGCTGGTGGGACAACTTCCAAGTCAGAGATGGGAATTAGAATTGCAAGACTGGATGGTGCTATAGGTTGTGTTACTGGCTGGTGGTGTGGAATTTATAGGTGAAGTGTTAGGTGATAGAGCTGAAGTTGAAGATGTGCTAGTGTTTGTTATGGTTGGCTGAGGTGAGGTTGGAGGATTTAGTTGAGGTATGAGACTTGGTAGCAGAGATATTCTTTGTAGAGCATGTTGGTTGGTGTCTGGATTCTCATTTTCTGGCTTGCTGATCAGAAAATTTCCCTCTTTGAAAGGGAATATGTTTTTATCAAAGACTACATCTCTGGTCACCACTATTTTGCCACTTTGTGTGAGGCATTTGTAGCCCTTATGTGCTGAGCTGTATCCTATGAACACAGAGGGAGCAGTGTGAAAATCTAGCTTGTGCTTGTTGTAGGGCCTTAGATGAGGGAAACACAGACAACCAAACACACTTAAGCTATCATAATTTGGCCACTTTCCAAAGAGCTTCTCCATAGGTGATGCATTGTCTAGTGTAGGTGTAGGGAGTTGGTTGATAAGGTTTGCTGCTGAAGAGAAGGCCTCTCCCCAGTATTTGGTAGACATGCCAGCTCTAGCCATCATTGATAATCCTTTCTCTACTACATGTCTATTTTGCCTTTCAACACTGCTATTCTGTTAATGTATGTAAGGACATGAGAACCTGTGTATGATGCCCTGTGCCTGTAATTCTTTTGCTAAACTGGTGTATTCAGCAGCATTATCAGTTTGTAATATTTTTAGCTTAGTATCTAATTGCAATTCAACCATACGTTGGAAAGAGGTAAATACTGATTTGAGCTGAGACCTTGCCTTGATAAGGTACAACCAAGAAAATTTAGAAAATGCATCAATGAACAAAACAAAATAGAAGTTTCCATTAGTGTCAGATGTATGGGCAGGGCCCCAAATATCATAATACACAAGTTAAAATGGAGCTGTATACATAGAATCAGAAATAGGAAAGGGAAATTGATGAGATTTTCCTACACAACAGGCTTCACATACTGACTTATTGGAATCAAAATGAACATTGCTATTACAAGATTTCAGAACAGTGGCTACTATACTATTGGAGGGATGCCCCAACCTATTGTGCTAAAGTAAGAAGCTATCCTCGCTGCACAGAGTTGAGACATAGGCAGATTTGGTTGCTAGTGTGAAATGAAGGAATTTGTACATTCCATTTTCAACATCTCCCTGGATTACTACTTCACTGGTTCCCTGGGATTTGACACAACATTTATCAGAATGAAACTCAAAGTATACTACATTGTCACAGCAGAATTGGTATACACTAAATAGGTTTTTAGTGATGTCAAGCACATGCAATAATTTTTGCAGAATAAACTCCTTATTGCTCAAATTAGATTTAAAAAGAGATTTTTCAACAAGATTGATTTGCAAACCTGAACCATTTCCTACAATCACTTGATCTGACCCTTCATAGAATTGTCCTTCCATCAGATTTTGCTAATCTGAGGTCATGTGATGAGTAGCCCCTGAGTCCAATTACCAGTTTGGATCTTGGATTGTAGAGGGAGTTGCTAGCAGTGCCTGACGTTGAGAGCTCGCTTGTAAGTTTTATGATTTGGGCTCAGATCTTGAATCAGCTCGTCTATACCTATTATCTCTCTCATATCTGTACCAGCAATTCTTAGCAGTGTGACCAACCTTATCACATACTTGACACACAGGCCTCTCACCGTTCACCATTCTTCTATTGTTCATATCATCATTTTGCACCAATCTTAAATTTTCATTGTAGCCTCTTTGTGTAAATCTTGAGTTGTCACTATACTGAGCAGCAGATCTTGAATTATTTTGATTGCTTTGAAAATTGTTGTCCTGAATCGATCTTATTGTAGTCATTGTATGAAAATCTTCCTTCTCTACCTGATCTTCCACCCCTGAAGCCTCCTCTGAAGCCTCCACCTCTTGTGTGAGCAAGATTGGCCTGGACAAAAGATTCTGGTTTCTTGAACCGTTCAAGCATGCTTTCGTGTGTTAGAAGAAGTGCTTCGAGCACACCAACTGTGATACTTACTGGTCTTGCAACTACTGAAGTGATTACAGATCCATATTCCTCTGTTAGGCCATTTAAAATTCCATTGACATGGTCGCTCTCTCTCATTGGTTCTCCAACCGATGCTAACACATCTATGGTGCTTTTCAAGGCAAGTACATACTCATTCACAGAACTCCCGATCTTGATAGTGCTGAGTTTGTGCTTCAATTGTATAATCTTTGTTCTGATCTGAGAAGTGAAATGATCGTCTAGACGTTTCCATACCTCATACGTATACACACACCCAACCATTCTGGTGGTGAATGGCTTTGTCATGGAGGCCAAGAGCCATGATATCAACAGAGCATCCTGCCTCTTCCAAACTGAGAATTCAGGATTTACTTCACCATTTTCCTTGAACCGTGTTGGTATCTGGTGCACGAAATTGCAATAACACTTTTGCAATCCCGCACAACTAACCAGCAAGTGCACTGGGTCGTCCAAGTAATACCTTGCGTGAGCAAGGGTCGATCCCACAGAGATTGTCGGCTTGAAGCAAGCTATGGTTATCTTGTAAATCTTAGTCAGGATATCAGAAATTATCAGGATTGATTGTAAAAAGCAAAAGAACATGAAATTAGTACTTGTTCAGCAGTAATGGAGAATAGGTTGAGGCTTTGGAGATGCTCCATCTTCTGAATCTCTGCTTTCCTACTGTCTTCTTCATCAAACACGCAAGGCTCCTTCCATGGCAAGCTGTATGTAGGGTTTCACCATTGTCAGTGGCTACCTCCCATCCTCTCAGTGAAAATGTTCCTATGCTCTGTCACAGCATGGCTAATCAGCTGTCGGTTCTCGGTCAGGCCAGAATAGAATCCAGTGATTCTTTTGCGTCTGTCACTAACGCCCCGCCTGCTAGGAGTTTGAAGCACGTCACAGTCATTCAGTCATTGAATCCTACTCAGAATACCACAGACAAGGTTTAGACCTTCCGGATTCTCTTGAATGCCGCCATCAGTTCTAGCTTATACCACGAAGATTCTGGTTAAGGAATCCAAGAGATATCTACTCAATCTAAAGTAGAACAGAGGTGGTTGTCAGGCACATATTCATAGTTGAGAATGATGATGAGTGTCACGGATCATCACATTCATCCGGGTTAAGAACAAGTGATATCTTAGAATGGAAGAAGCATGATTGAATAAGAAACAGTAGTAATTGCATTAATCTATCAAGACACAGCAGAGCTCCTCACCCCCAACCATGGGGTTTAGAGACTCATGCTGTGGAAGGTATACAATGAAATGTTTAAAAATGTCATGAGGTACTGATACAATGTCAAAAGATCCTATTAATAGTAAACTAGTAACCTAGGGTGTACAGAAATGAGTAAATGACGTAAAAATCCACTTCCGGGCCCACTTGGTGTGTGTTTGGGTTGAGCAATGAAGCATTTTCGTGTAGAGACCTTTTCTGGAGTTAAACGCCAGCTTTCATGCCAGTTTGGGCGTTTAACTCCAAGTTTTATGCCAGTTCCGGCGTTTAACGCTGGAATTTCTGAGGCCGAATTGCTACGCCGGTTTGGGCCATCAAATCTTGGGCAAAGTATGGACTATCATATATTGCTGGAAAGCCCAGGATGTCTACTTTCCAATGCCGTTGAGAGCGCGCCAATTGGGCTTCTGTAGCTCCAGAAAATCCACTTCGAGTGCAGGGAGGTCAGAATCCAACAGCATCTGCAGTCCTTTTCAGTCTCTGAATCAGATTTTTGCTCAGAACCTTCAATTTCAGTCAGAAAATACCTGAAATCACAGAAAAACACACAAACTCATAGTAAAGTCCAGAAAAGTGAATTTTAACTAAAAACTAATAAAAATATACTAAAAACTAACTGAATCATACTAAAATATACTAAAAACAATGCCAAAAAGCGTATAAATTATCCGCTCATCACAACACCAAACTTAAATTGTTGCTTGTCCCCAAGCAACTGAAAATCAAAATAGAATAAAAAGAAGAGAATATACTATAGACTCCAAAATATCAAAGAAACATAGTTCCAATTAGATGAGCGGGACTAGTAGCTTTTTGCCTCCGAACAGTTTTGGCATCTCACTTTATCCTTTGAAGTTCAGAATGATTGGCATCTATGAGAACTCAGAATCCAGATAGTGTTATTGATTCTCCTAGTTAAGTATGATGATTCTTGAACACAGCTACTTTATGAGTCTTGGCTGTGGCCCAAAGCACTCTGTCTTCCAGTATTACCACCGGATACATACATGCCACAGACACATAATTGGGTGAACCTTTTTAGATTGTGACTCAGCTTTGCTAGAGTCCCCAATTAGAGGTGTCCAGGGTTCTTAAGCACACTCTTTTTGCCTTGGATCACAACTTCTATTTCTTTCTTTTTCTTTCTTTTTCTTTTCTTCTTTCTTCTTCCTTTTTTTTTGAAATATTTTTTTTTTGTATTCACTGCTTTTTCTTGCTTCAAGAATCATTTTTATGATTTTTCAGATCCTCAGTAACATGTCTCCTTTTTCATCATTCTTTCAAGAGCCAACAATTTTAACATTCTCAAAACAACAAATTCAAAAGACATATGCACTGTTCAAGCATTCATTCAGAAAAACAAAGAGTATTGTCACCACATCAAACTAATTCAACTAGTTTCAGAGATAAATTCGAAATCCTGTACTTCTTGTTCTTTTGTGGTTAAAGCATTTTTCATTTAAGAAAGGTGATGGATTCATAGGACATTCATAGCTTTAAGGCATAAACTCACAATTTTATTAATTATGAATTAAGACAAAGACTCAGAAAATAAATATAGGATGAAACTAGAAAATAAAAAAAACGCAAAAATAGGCTCCTAATGATAGAGGTTTTCACAGAGTTAGGACTCAACAACCTTGATTTTGAGAAGTGGATGCTCCCTCAGCTTGAGAGGAGAGCTTTTGGCGTTTCATCTCTTGGATTTCACGCCCCTGCTTCTCTTGTTCCTTCAGCAATTTGCAGAGCATGCAGTTCTGATTCTGCTGTTCTTCCTTAAGTTGCTCCATAGTCTCTTGCAACTTGGTGATAGATGCTTCTAGGCTGGCCCAGTAGCCAATTTCAGGAAATTCAGGGAGGAATTCCTGCGCCCTCCTTTTGATAGAGTTGTCTTGCACTTGTCCTTCCATTGACTTCTTGGTGATTGGATGTTCAATGGGTATGAATTCATCTACTCCCATCTTCACCCCAGCCTCTTTACAGAGCAAGGAGATTAAGCTTGGGTAAGCCAGTTTGGCTTCAGTGGAATTTTTATTTGCAATTGTGTAGATCTCACAAGCAATCACATGATGAACCTCCACTTCTTTTCCAAGCATAATGCAATGAATCATCACTGCTCTCTTGATGGTAACCTCAGAACGGTTGCTAGTGGGCAATATGGAACGCCCAATAAAGTCTAGCCAACCTCTTGCGATTGGTTTGAGGTCTCCCCTCTTGAGTTGGTTTGGGATACCCTTTGAATTGGTTATCCACTTAGTTCCAGGGAGGCATATGTCCTCTAGAACTTGATCCAGCCCTTTGTCTGCTCTCACCATTCTCCTATTAAAGGAGTCAGGATCATCTTGCAGTTGAGGCAATTTGAAGATTTCTCTTATTTTGTCTAGATGGAAGTACATAACTTTCCCTCTGACCATGGTTCTGTAGGTATGGTAAGCGGTTCCAGTCATTCTCTGCTTATCTGTCAGCCACAGATTGGAGTAGAATTCCTGAACCATGTTCCTTCCAACCTTTGTCTCAGGATTGGTTAGAACTTCCCATCCTCTGTTTCGAATTTGCTCTTGGATCCCCGGATATTCATCTTCTTTCAGATCAAATTTTACTTCCGGGATCACTGACCTCAGACCCATTATTTTGTGATAATGGTCTTCATGTTCTTTGGTTAAGAACTTCTCTTGATTCCAAAGATTCTTTGGATTATTCTCTTTCTTGCCTCTTAAATTGGTTTGTTTTCCCTTAGGAGCCATGATATTGGTGAATCTTGGCTTAGTGATCACGAAAAAGCACACCAAACTTAGAGGTTTGCTTGTCCTCAAGCAAAAGAAAGGAAGGAAGAGAGAGGGAGGAAGAGGAAATTCGAATGGTGTGGTGGAAAGAGGGAGCCAAACGTGTATTTATAAGGTGGGGAGGGGAGTTTTCGAAAAAAAGAGAGAGAAATTTGAAAGGAGATTTGAGAGGATATGGAAAGAAATTGAGAAAAGGGTAAAATTTTTGAACAATGTTTGTAATTGATTTGAAATAAATTTGAAGAATGGTTTTGATTTTTGAAGATTTGAAAGTGAATGATGAATGATTGAAGTGTGATTTTGTAGAAAAGTATGGGTAAGAAAAGGAAAGTTTGAAAAAAAATTTGATTTGAAAACAAAATTGTGGTCCCCCCACCTTGCTGGCGTTAAACGCCCAGAATGGCACCCATTCTGGCGTTTAACGCCCATTTGTTGCCCCTTTTGGGCGTTTAACGCCCAACCAGGTGCCCTGGCTGGCGTTAAACGCCAGAAATCCTTTATCACTGGGCGTTTTTCTAAACGCCCAAGATGCTGCACACCTGGCGTTAAACGCCCAGAATGGTGCCCATTCTGGCGTTTAACGCCCAAAATGGCACCATTCCTGGCGTTAAACGCCCAGAATGGTACCCATTCTGGCGTTTAACGCCCAGAATGCCCCTTACTGCGCTCATTTTCTCTGCTTTTTGAGCTGAATCCTTCTGTAACTCTGTGAATTCCTTCATTTTTGATACTTGCCTCTGTAAGAACTAATCATATAACCTCCTAATGACTGGGTTGCCTCCCAGCAAGCGCTTCTTTACTGTCTTTAGCTGGACCTTTACTGAGAATCACTCAAGTCTCAGTTTTGAGCATTCCTGCTCAAAATTGCTCTCAAGATAATGCTTGATTCTCTGTCCATTAACAATGAACTTTTTGTCAGAATCAATATCTTGAAGCTCAACATATCCATATGGTGACACTCCTGTGATCACATACGGACCCCTCCACCGGGATTTGAGTTTTCCTGGGAACAATTTGAGCCTGGAGTTGAAGAGCAGAACTTTTTGTCCTGGCTCAAAGACTCTGGTTGACAATTTCTTGTCATGCCACTTCTTTGCCTTTTCCTTATAAATTTTTGCATTTTCAAAGGCATTGAGTCTGAACTCCTCTAGCTCATTTAACTGGAGCAATCTTTTTTCACCAGCTAACTGAGCATCCATGTTTAGGAATCTGGTTGCCCAGTAGGCTTTATGTTCCAGTTCCACAGGCAAATGACAGGCCTTCCCATACACCAGTTGGTATGGAGAAGTTCCTATAGGAGTCATGAATGCTGTTCTGTATGCCCACAGAGCATCATCCAAGCTCTTTGCCCAATCCTTTCTTCGGGCTATCACAGTCCGTTCTAGGATTCTTTTTAGCTCTCTGTTAGAGACTTCAGCTTGCCCATTTGTCTGTGGATGATACGGAGTTGCTACTTTATGGCTGATTCCATATCTAACCATAGCAGAGTATAGCTGTTTGTTGCAAAAATGAGAGCCCCCATCACTGATTAGTACTCTGGGAACACCAAATCTGCTGAAGATGTGTTTCTGGAGGAATTTTAGCACGGTCTTGGTATCATTAGTGGGTGTAGTAATTGCTTCTACCCACTTAGATACATAGTCCACCGCCACCAGAATGTAAGTGTTTGAGTATGATGGTGGAAATGGCCCCATGAAGTCAATTCCCCATACATCAAACAATTCTATCTCTAATATCCCTTGTTGAGGCATGGCATATCCGTGAGGCAGGTTACCAGCTCTTTGGCAACTGTCACAGTTACGCACAAACTCTCGGGAATCTTTATAGAGAGTAGGCCAGTAGAAGCCACACTGGAGGACTTTAGTGGCTGTTCGCTCACTTCCAAAATGTCCTCCATATTGTGATCCATGGCAGTGCCATAGGATCCTTTGTGCTTCTTCTCTGGGTACGCATCTGCGGATCACTCCGTCAGCACATCTCTTAAAGAGATATGGTTCATCCCAGAGGTAGTACTTGGCATCTGAAATTAATTTCTTTCTTTGCACATTGCTGTACTCCTTGGGTATGAACCTCACAGCTTTATAGTTTGCCATATCTGCAAACCATGGAGCTTCCTGAATGGCAAAGAGTTGCTCATCTGGGAAAGTCTCAGAGATCTCAGTAGAAGAGAGGGACGCCCCAGCTACTGGTTCTATTCGGGACAGATGATCAGCTACTTAGTTCTCTGTCCCTTTTCTGTCTCTTATTTCTATATCAAACTCTTGCAGAAGCAACACCCATCTGATAAGCCTGGGTTTTGAATCCTGCTTTGTGAGTAAGTATTTAAGAGCAGCATGGTCAGTGTAAACAACCACCTTGGATCCTACTAGATAAGATCTAAACTTGTCAATGGCATAAACCACTGCAAGTAATTCTTTTTCTGTGGTTGTGTAATTCTTCTGTGCATCATTTAGAACACGGCTAGCATAGTAAATGACATGCAGAACTTTGTTATGCCTCTGTCCCAACACTGCACCAATGGCATGGTCACTGGCATCACACATTAATTCAAATGGTAATGTCCAATCTGGTGCAGAGATGACTGGTGCTGTGACCAGTTTAGCTTTCAGGGTCTCAAATGCCTGCAGACACTGTGTGTCAAACACAAATGGTGTGTCAGCAGCTAGCAGGTTACTTAAAGGTTTTGCAATTTTCGAAAAATCCTTTATGAACCTTCTGTAGAATCCTGCATGCCCCAGAAAGCTTCTGATTGCCTTAACATTGGCAGGTGGTGGTAATTTTTCAATTACCTCTACCTTTGCCTTATCCACCTCTATTCCCCTGCTTGAAATTTTATGCCCAAGGACAATTCCTTCAGTCACCATAAAGTGACATTTCTCCCAGTTTAAAACCAGGTTAGTCTCTTGGCATCTTTTCAGGACAAGTGATAGGTGGTTAAGACAGGAGCTGAATGAGTCTCCATATACTGAGAAGTCATCCATGAAGACTTCCAGAAATTTCTCTACCATATCTGAGAAGATAGAGAGCATGCACCTCTGAAAGGTTGCAGGTGCATTGCACAGACCAAAAGGCATCCTTCTATAGGCAAACACGCCAGAAGGGCAAGTAAATGCTGTTTTCTCTTGGTCCTGAGGATCTACTGCAATTTGGTTGTAGCCTGAATAGCCATCCAAAAAGCAGTAGTAATCATGACCAGCTAGTCTTTCTAGCATTTGGTCTATGAATGGTAAAGGAAAATGATCCTTTCTGGTGGCTGTATTGAGCCTTCTGTAATCAATACACATACGCCACCCTGTGACTATTCTTGTAGGAACCAGTTCATTTTTTTCATTATGAACCACTGTCATGCCTCCCTTTTTGGGGACAACTTGGACAGGACTCACCCAGGGGCTATCAGAAATAGGATAAATAATCCCAGCCTCTAGTAATTTAGTGACCTCTTTCTGCACCACCTCCTTCATGGCTGGATTTAGCCTCCTTTGTGGTTGGACCACTGGTTTGGCATTATCCTCCAACAGGATCTTGTGCATGCATCTAGCTGGGCTAATGCCCTTAAGATCACTTATGGACCACCCAAGAGCTGTCTTGTGTGTCCTTAGCACTTGAATCAGTGCTTCCTCTTCCTGTGGATTCAAAGCAGAGCTTATAATCACTGGAAAAGTGTCACCCTCTCCCAGAAATGCGTACTTCAGGGATGGTGGTAGAGGTTTGAGTTCAGGTTTGGGAGGTTTATCCTCCTCCTGAGAAATTTTCGAAAATTCCTTTGCTTCCTCTAGTTCTTCTTGATCAGGTTGAGCATCTTTGAAGATGTTCTCAAGCTCTGATTCTAGGCTTTCAGCCATATTGATCTCTTCTACCAGAGAGTCAATAATGTCAGCGCCCATGCAGTCATTTGGTGTGTCTGGATACTGCATAGCTTTTACAGCATTCAACTTGAACTCATCCTCATTGACTCTGAGGGTTACTTCCCCTCTTTGTACATCAATGAGAGTTCGTCCAGTTGCTAGGAAAGGTCTTCCTAGAATGAGAGTTGCACTCTTGTGCTCCTCCATTTCCAGCACCACAAAGTCAGTTGGAAAAGCAAAGGGTCCAACCTTGACAATCATGTCCTCTATTATGCCTGATGGATGTTTAATGGAACCATCAGCAAGTTGGAGGCATATCCTGGTTGGTTTGACTTCTCCAGCCAACCCAAGCTTTCTGATAGTGGATGCAGGTATTAGATTGATGCTTGCTCCAAGATCACATAAAGTTGTCTTGGTGCAAGCACCTTCTAATGTGCATGGTATCATAAAGCTTCCAGGATCTTGAAGCTTTTCTGGTAAGCTTTTCAGAATGACTGCACTGCATTCTTCAGTGAGAAACACTTTTTTCGTTTCTCTCCAATCCTTCTTATGACTTAAGATTTCTTTCATGAACTTAGCATAAGAAGGTATTTGCTCAAGTGCCTCTGCAAACGGAATCTTTATTTCAAGAGTCCTTAGATAGTCTGCAAAGCGGGCAAATTGCTTATCCTGTTCCGCTTTGCGGAGTTTCTGAGGATAAGGCATCTTGGCTTGATATTCCTCAACCTTAGATGCTGCAGGTTTATTCCTTACAGAAGTGGTTGAAGAAGCCTTGTTAGAGGGATTACTGTCAGCACTCTCAGGTGTCTGATCTCCCCTTGGCGTCTGAACGCCATTATTGGGTGGAAAATGGGCGTTTAACGCCAACTTTTCCCCCTTTTCTGGCGTTTGAACGCCAGAACTGGGCAAGGAATGGGCGTTTAACGCCAGCTTTCCTTCTCTTTCTGGCGTTTGAACGCCAATATTCCTCTCTGGGCTCTTACTGTCCTCAGAGGGATTTTGAACAGTGGTTTGGTTGTCCTCTGTCAATTGTTCCTTGTTTGGCTTTTTGCTCCCTTGAGCAGTGGTATTCAGTGTTCTCCCACTCCTCAGTTGAACTGCTTGACATTCCTCTGTTATCTGTTTAGATATTTGCTGTTTTGCTTGATTCAACTGCAGTTCTATGTTCTTGTTAGCAACCTTAGTATCATGGAGCATTTCTTTAAATTCTGCTAACTGTTCTGTCATCAGGAGCAATTGTTGATTGAGCTCATTCATCTGTTCTTGAGGATTAGGATCAGTGACTAATGCCATGACTTCCTCTTTTGGAACGAACTCATTGCTAGAATATAAGTATTGGTTTCTAGCAACAGTGTCTATAAGCTCTTGAGCTTCTTCAATTGTCTTCCTCATGTGTATAGATCCACCAGCTGAGTGGTCTAAAGACATCTGAGCTTTTTCTGTGAGCCCATAGTAGAAGATGTCTAACTGTACCCACTCTGAAAACATTTCAGAGGGGCATTTTCTAAGCATACCTCTATACCTCTCCCAGGCATTATAAAGGGATTCATTATCTTCTTGTTTAAAGCCTTGGATGTCCAGCCTTAGCTGTGTCATCCTTTTTGGAGGGTAAAAGTGATTCAGGAATTTGTCTGATAACTGTTTCCATGTCTTTATGCTTGCTGTAGGTTGGTTATTCAACCACCTCTTAGCTTGATCTTTTACAGCAAATGGAAACAGTAATAGTCTATAGACATCCTGATCCACCTCTTTATCACGTACTGTGTCAGCAATTTGTAAGAATTCTGCCAGAAACTCAGTAGGTTCTTCTTGTGGAAGACCGGAATACTGGCAATTTTGCTGCACTATGATAATGAGTTGAGGATTTAGCTCAAAGCTGCTTGCTTTGATGGGAGGTGTACAGATGCTACTCCCATATGCAGCTGTAATGGGGTTAGCATATGACCCCAGAGTCCTTTTGGACTGATCAATCCCTCTTAGGTCCATAATGGACAAAAGGGAAATGATAATGATTGCAAATAAATAAATTTTGTTTTTTTTTTTTTTGAATTAAACGAAAAAAATTAAAATAAAATAAAAGGAAATTAAAAAAATTCGAAAATCAAAAAGAAAACAAAATCAAAGCAAATTGAGAACTGAATCAATTAGTTAATTAAAAAGATTTTGAAAAAAGCAATTAAAAAGATATGATTGAAAAGTTTTATGAAAAAGATTTGATTTTTGAACAGAGGAAAGAGAAAAACCACAAAAAGATACCAAACTTAAAATTTTTAGAAAATCAAACACTAATTTTCGAAAATTTTAAAGGAAAAACACAAAGAGGACACCAAACTTAGAATTTTTATGAATCAAAAAGGGACTAAGAACATGCAAAATCGAAAATTTTAAAAGAAAAACAAAAGCATGCAATTGACACCAAACTTAGAATATGAAACTAGACTCAACTAAAAGACTCTAAACCAACAAAAATAAAACAGTCCTAATCTAAGCAACAAGATAAGCCGTCAGTTGTCCAAACTCGAACAATCCCTGGCAACGGCGCAAAAAACTTGGTGCACGAAATTGCAATAACACTTTTGCAATCCCGCACAACTAACCAGCAAGTGCACTGGGTCGTCCAAGTAATACCTTGCGTGAGCAAGGGTCGATCCCACAGAGATTGTCGGCTTGAAGCAAGCTATGGTTATCTTGTAAATCTTAGTCAGGATATCAGAAATTATCAAGATTGATTGTAAAAAGCAAAAGAACATGAAATTAGTACTTGTTCAGCAGTAATGGAGAATAGGTTGAGGCTTTGGAGATGCTCCATCTTCTGAATCTCTGCTTTCCTACTGTCTTCTTCATCAAACACGCAAGGCTCCTTCCATGGCAAGCTGTATGTAGGGTTTCACCGTTGTCAGTGGCTACCTCCCATCCTCTCAGTGAAAATGTTCCTATGCTCTGTCACAGCATGGCTAATCAGCTGTCGGTTCTCGGTCAGGCCGGAATAGAATCCAGTGATTCTTTTGCGTCTGTCACTAACGCCCCGCCTGCTAGGAGTTTGAAGTACGTCACAGTCATTCAGTCATTGAATCCTACTCAGAATACCACAGACAAGGTTTAGACCTTCCGGATTCTCTTGAATGCCGCCATCAGTTCTAGCTTATACCACGAAGATTCTGGTTAAGGAATCCAAGAGATATCTACTCAATCTAAAGTAGAACAGAGGTGGTTGTCAGGCACATATTCATAGTTGAGAATGATGATGAGTGTCACGGATCATCACATTCATCCGGGTTAAGAACAAGTGATATCTTAGAATGGAAGCAAGCATGATTGAATAAGAAACAGTAGTAATTGCATTAATCCATCAAGACACAGCAGAGCTCCTGATGAGCGGATAATTTGTACCCTTTTTGGCATTGTTTTTAGTATGTTTTTAGTAGTTTTAGTTGAGTTTTTAGTATATTTTTATTAGTTTTTAATTAAAATTCACTTTTCTGGACTTTACTATGAGTTTGTGTGTTTTTCTGTGATTTCAGGTATTTTCTGGCTGAAATTGAGGGATCTGAGCAAAAATCTGATCCAGAGACTCAAAAGGACTGCAGATGCTGTTGGATTCTGACCTCCCTGCACTCGAAGTGAATTTTCTGGAGCTACAGAAGCCCAATTGGCGCGCTCTTAACGGCGTTGGAAAGTAGACATCCTGGGCTTTCCAGCAATATATGATAGTTCATACTTTGCCCAAGATTTGATGGCCCAAACCGGCGTTCAAAGTCACCTACAGAAATTCCAGTGTTAAACGCCGGAACTGGCACCTAAATTGGAGTTAAAGGCCCAAACTGGCACCAAAGCTGGCGTTTAACTCCAAGAAGAGTCTCTACACGAAAATGCTTCATTGCTCAGCCCAAGCACACACCAAGTGGGCCCGGAAGTGGATTTTTATGTCATTTACTCATCTATGTACACCTTAGGCTACTAGTTCTCTATATATAGGACCTTTTACTATTGTATTAGGGGGCCTTTTGATCATGTTTTTATGATTGAACTCACTTTGGGAGGCTGGCCATTCGGCCATGCCTAGACCTTGTTCTTATGTATTTTTAACGGTGGAGTTTCTACACACCATAGATTAAGGTGTGGAGCTCTGCTGTACCTCGAGTATTAATGCAATTACTATTGTTCTTCTATTCAATTCCGCTTGTTCTTGTTCTAAGATATCACCTGTTCTTCAACTTGATGAATGTGATGATCCGTGACACTCATCATCATTCTCACTTATGAACAAAGTGACTGACAACCACTCTTGTTCTACAAGCATACAAGGCTTAGTGAATATCTCTTGGATTCCTGATACACGATGCATGGTTGATCGCCTGACAACCGAGTGCTCGCCTGACAAACGAGCCAGCCATTCCGTGAGATCAGAGTCTTCGTGGTATAGGCGAGAACTGATGACGGCATTCAAGAGAATCCGGAAGGTCTAACCTTGTCTGTGGTATTCTGAGTAGGATTCAATGATTGAATGACTGTGACGTGCTTCAAACTCCTAGCAGGCGGGGCGTTAGTGACAGACGCTAAAGAATCGATGGATTTTATTCCGGCCTGACCGAGAACCGACAGCTGATTAGCCATATGCTGTGACAGAGCATAGGAACATTTTCACTGAGAGGATGGGAGGTAGCCACTGACAACGGTGAAACCCTACATGAGCTTGCCATGGAAAGGAGTAAGAAGGATTGGATGAAGACAGTAGGAAAGCAGAGAGACGGAAGGGAAGGCATCTTCATACGCTTATCTGAAGCTCTCACCAATGATATACATAAGTATCTCTATCTTTATCTTTATGCTTTATTCGTTTATCACTATACCCATTTGAGTCTGCCTGACTGAGATTTACAAGGTGACCATAGCTTGCTTCATACCAACAATCTCCGTGGGATCGACCCTTACTCACGTAAGGTATTACTTGGACGACCCAGTGCACTTGCTGGTTAGTTGTGCGAAGTTGTAGTGATCACAATTTCGTGCACCAAGTTTTTGGCACCGTTGCCGGGGATTGTTTTGTGTATGGACAACTGACGGTTCATCTTGTTGCTTAGATTAGGTATTTTTTTTCAGAGTTCTTAAGAATGAATTCTAGTGTTTCAAGGTGATGTTCTTATCATCACCAAAGCTGATTGATCCTCATCAATTTAGCTCTTGAATGCAATGTCCTGCTGAAGCTTGGCTAGCTATGTCTAATTCCTTTAGACTAAAGCTTTAGACTAACATTGCATGATTCCTGGAATTCTCATTAAGAATTTTGATACCTTTATTTTCTTCTTCCACTTAATTTTCGAAAAATCCAAAAAATTTACAAAATCATAAAAACCAAAAATATTGTATGTTTCTTGTTTGAGTCTAGTGTCTCATGTTAAGTTTGGTGTCAATTGCATGTTTCTGTTCTTCTTGCATTCATTCATGTGTCTTCATTAATCTTCAAGATGTTCTTGATGATTTCCTTGTTTGATCTTTGAATTCTATTGACTTGAGTGTTTTGTTGTTTCTCATGTGCATTCTCATCTTGTTAGTGTCAGTAGTATACAAACTGCTAAGTTTGGTGTCTTGCATGCATTGTTATTTGATTTTGGTTGCATTTTTTATTATTAAAAATACAAAAATATTTTTAATTTGTGTCTTTTCAAGTCAATAATACAGAGAATTGAAGATTCAGAACATACTGCAGAGGAATTATACAGAAAAAGCTGGGCGTTCAAAACGCCCAGTGAAGAAGGACAGACTGGCGTTTAAACGCCAGCCAGGGTGCCTGGTTGGGCGTTTAACGCCCAAAAGGGTAGAGTTTTGGGCGTTAAACGCCAGAATGTGCACCACTCTGGGCGTTTAACGCCAGGATGGCACAAGAAGGGAGATTTTGTTTTCAAATCAATATTTTTTCAAGTTTTCAAAGTTTTTCAAAATCAAATCTTTTTCAAACCATATCTTTTCAATCAAATGTTTTCAAAATCAATTTCTTTCCCTTTTCAAAGATACTTGTTAACAATTAATGATTTGATTGAACATTTCAAGTATGCTGCCTTTTCTGTTGAGAAAGGTTTAATGTTTGAATCATATCTTTTCTTGTTAGGCAAGTCATTAATTTTAAAAAATCAAATCTTTTTAAAATTGTTTTCAAATCATATCTTTTCAATCATATCTTTTTAAAAGCATAATTTTCAATCATATCTTTTTAATCACATCTTTTTCAAAATAGTTTTCAATCAAATCTTTTTTATTTCTAATTTCAAAATCTTTTTCAAAAATCACTTGATCTCTTTCCCACTCTTGGTTTTCGAAAATTACTTAGTGTTTTTCAAAATGTTTTTAAAATCTTTTACTTAATTTTTGAAAATTACTTCCCTTCTTCTCACATCCTTCTATTTATGGACTAACACTATTCCTTAATGCAAAATTTGAACTCCATCTTCTTTGATAAGTTCGAATTTTCTACCTCTGTCTTCCATTTTTCTTTTCCTCTGACTCCCTAAGGAATCTCTATACTGTGACATAGAGGATTCCATATTTTCTTGTTCTCTTCTCTTTCTTATGAGCAGGAGCAAGGACAAAAGCATTCTTGTTGAGGCTGATCCTGAACCTGAAAGGACTCTGAAGCGAAAGTTAAGAGAAGCTAAGGCACAACTCTCTGTAGAGGACCTAACAGAAATCTTCAAAGAAGAAGAACCCATGGCAGCCGAAAACAACAACAATGCAAGGAAGGTGCTGGGTGACTTTACTGCACCTACTCCCGACTTCTATGGGAGAAGCATCTCTATCCCTGCCACTGGAGCAAACAACTTTGAGCTTAAGCCTCAATTAGTTTCTCTAATGCAACAGAATTGCAAGTTCCATGGACTTCCATTGGAAGATCCTCATCAGTTCTTAGCTGAATTCTTGCAAATCTGTGACACTGTCAAGACTAATGGGGTTTACCCTGAGGTCTACAGACTTATGCTATTCCCTTTTGCTGTAAGAGACAGAGCTAGGACATGATTGGACTCACAACCTAAAGAAAGCCTGGACTCTTGGGAAAAGCTAGTCAATGCCTTCTTGGCAAAGTTCTTTCCACCTCAAAAATTGAGTAAGCTTAGAGTAGAAGTCCAAACCTTCAGACAGAAGGATGGAGAATCCCTCTATGAAGCTTGGGAAAGATACAAACAATTGATCAGAAAATGTCCTTCTGACATGCTTTCTGAATGGAGCATCATAGGTATTTTCTATGATGGTCTCTCTGAACTATCCAAGATGTCTTTGGATAGCTCTGCTGGAGGATCTCTTCATTTGAAGAAGACGCCTGCAGAAGCTCAAGAGCTAATTGAAATGGTTGCAAATAACCAATTCATGTACACTTCTGAAAGGAATCCTGTGAACAATGGGACTAATCAGAAGAAAGGAGTTCTTGAGATTGATACTCTAAATGCCATATTGGCTCAGAATAAAATATTAACTCAGCAAGTCAATTTGATTTCTCAAAGTCTGTCTGGAATGCAAAATGCACCAAGCAGTACTAAGGATGCTTCATCTGAAGAAGAAGCTTATGATCCTGAGAACCCTTCAATGGAAGAGGTGAATTACATGGGAGAACCCTATGGAAACACCTATAATTCTTCATGGAGAAATCACCCAAATTTCTCATGGAAAGATCAACAGAGACCTCAACAAGGTTTCAACAACAACAATGGTGGAAGAAACAGGTTTAGCAATGGCAAGCCTTTTCCATCATCTTCTCAGCAACAGACAGAGAATTCTAAGCAGAACACCTCTGACTTAGCAACCATGGTCTCTGATCTAATCAAAACCACTCAAAGTTTCATGATTAAAACAAGGTCCTCCATCAGAAACTTGGAAGCACAAGTGGGTCAGCTGAGCAAGAAAGTTACTGAACTCCCTCCTAGTACTCTTCCAAGCAATACAGAAGAAAATCCAAAAGGAGAGTGTAAGGCCATAAACATGGCCGAATTTGGAGAGGAAGGAGAGGAAGTGAACGCCACTGAGGAAGACCTCAATGGGCGTGCACTAGCCTCCACTGAGTTCCCCAATGAGGAACCATGGGAATCTGAGGCTCAAAATGAGACCATAGAGATTCCATTGAACTTACTTCTGCCTTTCATGAGCTCTGATGAGTATTCTTCCTCTGAAGAGGATGAGTATGTCACTGAAGAGCAAGTTGCTAAATACCTTGGAGCAATCATGAAGCTAAATGACAAGTTATTTAGAAATGAGACTTGGGAGGATGAACCTCCTTTACTCACCAAAGAACTGGATGACTTGTCTAAGCAGAAATTACCTCAAAAGAGACAAGATCCTGGGAAGTTTTCCATACCTTGTACCATAGGCACCATGACCTTCAAAAAGGCTCTGTGTGACTTAGGGTCAAGTGTAAACCTCATGCCTCTCTCTGTAATGGAGAAGCTAGGGATCTTTGAGGTACAAGCTGCAAGAATCTCACTAGAGATGGCAGACAATTCAAGAAAACAAGCTCATGGACTTGTAGAGAATGTTTTGGTGAAGATTGAAGACCATTACATCCCTACAGATTTCATAGTCCTAGAGACTGGGGAATGCATGGATGAATCTATCATCCTTGGCAGACCCTTCCTAGCCACAGCAAAGGCTGTGATTGATGTTGATAGAGGTGAACTGATCATTCAAGTGAATGAAGAATCCTTTGTGTTTAAGGCTCAAGGATATCCCTCTGTCACCATGGAGAGGAAGCATGAAGAGCTTCTCTCAATTCAGAGTCAAACAGAGCCCCCACAGTCAAACTCTAAGTTTGGTGTTGGGAGGCCACAACCAAACTCTAAGTTTGGTGTTGAACCCTCACATTCAAACTCTAAGTTTGGTGTTGGGAGGTTCCAACATTGCTCTGAGCATCTATGAGGCTCCATGAGAGCCCTCTGTCAAGCTACTGACATTAAAGAAGCGCTTGTTGGGAGGCAACCCAATGTTACATTTTATCTATTTTCTTTTGTTATTTTATGTTTTTTGTAGGTTGATGATCATGAGAAGTCACAAAATCAAGTGAAAAAGCAAAAACAGAATGAAAAATAGGAAGAAAAATAGCACACCCTGGAGGAGAACTTGCTGGCGTTTAAACGCCAGTGAGACTAGTAGTTGGGCGTTTAACGCCCAGTCTGGCACCATTCTGGGCGTTTAACGCCAGAAAGGGGCACCAGACTGGCGTTAAACGCCAGGAAAGGGCAATAACCTGGCGTTAAACGCCAGAAAGGGGCACCAGCCCGGCGTTTAACGCCAGAATTGGCACAAAACGCAAATTTTCTTGTCACTTGGTGCAGGGATGACTTTTCCTTGACACCTCAGGATCTGTGGACCCCACAGGATCCCCACCAACCCCACCACCCTCTCTCTTCTTCACCCATTCACCAATCACCTCAATACCTCTTCCCCAAAAGCCCTTCACCTATCAAATCCCATCTTTCTCTTCACTACTCACCTCCATCCTTCATAAAACCACTTTTCCACCCAAACCCACCCTTACATGACCGAACCATAAGCCCCCCTCTTCACTCCTTCATTTTCACACAACCTAAACACCACTTCTCCCCCTCTTTGGCCGAACACAAAGCCATTCCCTTCTCCCTCATTTCTTCTTCTTCTACTCTCTTCTTTCTTCTTTTGCTCGAGGACGAGCAAACCTTTTAAGTTTGGTGTGGTAAAAGCATTGCTTTTTGTTTTTCCATAACCATTTATGGCATCCAAGGCCGGAGAACCTCTAGAAAGAGGAAAGGGAAGGCAAAAGCTTCCACCTCCGAGTCATGGGAGATGGAGAGATTCATCTCAAGGGTGCATCAAGACCACTTCTATGAAGTTGTGGCCATGAAGAAGGGTCAACTTTGATCAAAGGTTGGACCAAGTCCTCATAGATATCTGTGAAGAGGGCGCCCAATGGAAGAGAAATTCAAGAGGGAAGTCGGTTCAATTAAGAAGGCATGACCTCAAGCCCATCACTAAGAAAAGGATGGAGCAAACAAGAGATCCTCCTCCATGAAATTAGAGAAGATCAAAGAATCATGAGAGAGGAGCAACAAAGACAAGGAAGAGACATTGAGGAGCTCAAGCACTCCATAAGACCTTCAAAAGGAAGAACAAGCCGCCATCACTAAGGTGGACCCGTTCTTTAATCTCCTTGTTCTTTATTTTTCTGTTTTTTTCGAAATTTTCATGCTTATGTTTGACTATGTTTGTGTCTTATGATCATTAGTGTCTTAGTGTCTATGCCTTAAAGCTATGAATGTCCTATGAATCCATCACCTTTCTTAAATGAAAACTGTTTTTAATCACAAAAGAACAAGAAGTACAGGATTTCAAATTCATCTTTAAAACTGGGTTAATTAGTTTGATGTGGTGACAATACTTTTTGTTTTCTGAATGTATGCTTGAACAGTGCATATGTCTTTTGAATTTGTGGTTCATGAATGTTAAAATTGTTGGCTCTTGAAAGAATGATGAAAAAGGAGACATGTTACTGAGGATCTGAAAAATCATAAAAATGATTCTTGAAGCAAGAAAAAGCAGTGAATACAACAAAAAAAAAGAGAGAAGGAGAAAAACGAAAAAAAAAAGAAAAAAGAAAGAAGAAAAAGAAAGAAATAAAGTTGTGATCCAAGGCAAAAAGAGTGTGCTTAAGAACCCTGGACACCTCTAGTTGGGGACTCTAGCAAAGCTGAGTCACAATCTGAAAAGGTTCACCCAATTATGTGTCTGTGGCATGTATGTATCCGGTGGTAATACTGGAAGACAGAGTGCTTTGGGCCACGGCCAAGACTCAAAAAGTAGCTGTGTTCAAGAATCATCATACTTAACTAGGAGAATCAATAACACTATCTGGATTCTGAGTTCCTAAAGAAGCCAATCATTCTGAATTTCAAAGGATAAAGTGAGATGCCAAAACTGTTCGGAGGCAAAAAGCTAATAGTCCCGCTCATCTAATTTGGAGCTTAGTTTCATTGATAATTTGGAGTCTATAGTATATTCTCTTCTTTTTATCTTATTTGATTTTCAGTTGCTTGGGGACAAGCAACAATTTAAGTTTGGTGTTGTGATGAGCGGATAATTTGTACCCTTTTTGGCATTGTTTTTAGTATGTTTTTAGTAGTTTTAGTTGAGTTTTTAGTATATTTTTATTAGTTTTTAATTAAAATTCACTTTTCTGGACTTTACTATGAGTTTGTGTGTTTTTCTGTGATTTCAGGTATTTTCTGGCTGAAATTGAGGGATCTGAGCAAAAATCTGATCCAGAGACTCAAAAGGACTGCAGATGCTGTTGGATTCTGACCTCCCTGCACTCGAAGTGGATTTTCTGGAGCTACAGAAGCCCAATTGGCGCGCTCTCAACGGCGTTGGAAAGTAGACATCCTGGGCTTTCCAGCAATATATGATAGTCCATACTTTGCCCAAGATTTGATGGCCCAAACCGGCGTTCAAAGTCACCTACAGAAATTCCAGCGTTAAACGCCGGAACTGGCACCTAAATGGGAGTTAAACGACCAAACTGGCACCAAAGCTGGCGTTTAACTCCAAGAAGAGTCTCTACACGAAAATGCTTCATTGCTCAGCCCAAGCACACAAGTGGGCCCGGAAGTGGATTTTTATGTCATTTACTCATCTATGTACACCTTAGGCTACTAGTTCTACTCATCTATGTACATAGGCTACTAGTTCTCTTTATAGGACCTTTTACTTGTATTAGGGGGCCTTTTGATCATGTTTTTATGATTGAACTCACTTTGGGAGGCTGGCCATTCGGCCATGCCTAGACCTTGTTCTTATGTATTTTCAACGGTGGAGTTTCTACACACCATAGATTAAGGTGTGGAGCTCTGCTGTACCTCGAGTATTAATGCAATTACTATTGTTCTTCTATTCAATTCCGCTTGTTCTTGTTCCAAGATATCACCTGTTCTTCAACTTGATGAATGTGATGATCCGTGACACTCATCATCATTCTCACTTATGAACAAAGTGACTGACAACCACTCTTGTTCTACAAGCATACGAGGCTTAGTGAATATCTCTTGGATTCCTGATACACGATGCATGGTTGATCGCCTGACAACCGAGTGCTCGCCTGACAAACGAGCCAGCCATTTCGTGAGATCAGAGTCTTCGTGGTATAGGCGAGAACTGATGGCGGCATTCAAGAGAATCCGGAAGGTCTAACCTTGTCTGTGGTATTCTGAGTAGGATTCAATGATTGAATGACTGTGACGTGCTTCAAACTCCTAGCAGGCGGGGCGTTAGTGACAGACGCAAAAGAATCGATGGATTTTATTCCGGCCTGACCGAGAACCGACAGCTGATTAGCCATATGCTGTGACAGAGCATAGGAACATTTTCACTGAGAGGATGGGAGGTAGCCACTGACAACGGTGAAACCCTACATGAGCTTGCCATGGAAAGGAGTAAGAAGGATTGGATGAAGACAGTAGGAAAGCAGAGAGACGGAAGGGAAGGCATCTTCATACGCTTATCTGAAGCTCTCACCAATGATATACATAAGTATCTCTATCTTTATCTTTATGCTTTATTCGTTTATCACTATACCCATTTGAGTCTGCCTGACTGAGATTTACAAGGTGACCATAGCTTGCTTCATACCAACAATCTCCGTGGGATCGACCCTTACTCACGTAAGGTATTACTTGGACGACCCAGTGCACTTGCTGGTTAGTTGTGCGAAGTTGTAGTGATCACAATTTCGTGCACCAGCTCCTCACCCCCAACCATGGGGTTTAGAGACTCATGCTGTGGAAGGTATACAATGAAATGTGTAAAAATGTCATGAGGTACTGATACAATGTCAAAAGATCCTATTAATAGTAAACTAGTAACCTAGGGTGTACAGAAATGAGTAAATAACGTAAAAATCCACTTCCGGGCCCACTTGGTGTGTGTTTGGGTTGAGCAATGAAGCATTTTCATGTAGAGACCTTTTCTGGAGTTAAACGCCAGCTTTCATGCCAGTTTGGGCGTTTAACTCCAAGTTTTATGCCAGTTCCGGCGTTTAACGCTGGAATTTCTGAGGCCGAATTGCTACGCCGGTTTGGGCCATCAAATCTTGGGCAAAGTATGGACTATCATATATTGATGGAAAGCCCAGGATGTCTACTTTCCAATGCCGTTGAGAGCGCGCCAATTGGGCTTCTGTAGCTCCAGAAAATCCACTTCGAGTGCAGGGAGGTCAGAATCCAACAGCATCTGCAGTTCTTTTCAGTCTCTGAATCAGATTTTTGCTCAGAACCTTCAATTTCAGTCAGAAAATACCTGAAATCACAGAAAAACACACAAACTCATAGTAAAGTCCAGAAAAGTGAATTTTAACTAAAAACTAATAAAAATATACTAAAAACTAACTGAATCATACTAAAAACATACTAAAAACAATGCCAAAAAGCGTATAAATTATCCGCTCATCAGTATCCTTTCTCCAGTTATGTGATGCAGAGATTATGTCCTTCAATCGTAGATTCGGCTTGGTCTTTCCATTGTAGAAAATTGTCCTCATCGAGCTTCATTGAGATCAGAGAGGATGTGAAGTTTTGTTGTGGCACAGCTAGTGTTGCTTGTTCTTCAGCCATGATTGCAGATTCTATGAAGCTCTGATACCATGAAAGGTACCAGGCCTTAGTAGAGAAGAAGGAGAAAAAGAAGATAGAAGAGTTGAGAGAAGAGTGGAGTAAGTTTCTGTTGTATTCTGTTAATGATTCATCACACACAACTTTACAGTATAGTCTATGTATATATAAGAACAGCTGGAAGGAGTGTTTAACTAACTGATTGAGAAAGCTAACAGAATAAAACTAACTAACTGAAGTCCAGCCTGGCACTAATAACTACAATCTCTAACTGACTAACAGACTCTAATTGAATGCACAACAGAGACCTTAACTGCCTGAATGCACCATTACTCTGTCATTCACTTATTTATGAATTTTTATAATTCATAGTTTGTGCCAAGATAATAATCTCTTATAATTATACCAATACAAAATTATTCCACTACCACTCACGATATTCTAGTTTGATAATTTTTCTTATTTAAATCCATAATTATATGCATCCTACAATACCATCCTTTATTTTTAATGTTGTGTATTATTTTCAAATTAATTTTGTATCTCCTATCAAAATTAAAATAATTTATGTAGATATTTAATTATATATTATCACATCAATAAAAAATAGTTGCCTTTCAAATTTATTATTTACAAGGATATAAAAAAAACTGTATAAAAAGTTAAGTTCTGATTAAATAAAAATGAAAATAAATATATTGTGAAGTCAATCATTCATTCAAATTATTTCTTTTTTGATTGAGTCACTAGCTAATTGCCATAGGCAACTCCCTCAACAGAAGAAGCATGCCTTACTATGTCATCGCGACATAACAATCATATTTATAGATACAAAGATTGTACTTGTCACACTGATAATGGAGACTACACAAGCAATCAATAATCCAACCCAAAATTCTTAACCAAGACCAGTCCATGAATCACACACACCAAATTGACATTACCAACTCATGTTTCTTAAGATTTTAATAAATTTTTATTGCAATTATTAGCTGCCTAATACAACTTTTATGCAAAGATTTGCAACAAAGCACTATATAACTGATCTAACGAAGAATAAATAACTAAAACTCATTCATCGTGTCCAAAAATTTACATTCTCATAGAAAATATTTCACCCATTACATGCGTAAAATTCAAAACTTACAAAGCACATTGCAACATAAATTTATCATTTTTCGGTCTCTTTCGAAAGAGGTTTTAGGGAATTCAAATAGAAGCACTAATAATGCTCAATCAAATGCTAAAGGTTCCAACCAAGTAGCAGAGGAGATTCATGTCTCCAATCAGCTCCCGAACGATAGGTACAACTTTTACACTTTGGATATTTTATTCTTGGAAGGGACTATTTTAAAATTTTAAAAAATTTTTAAGAATTGTCTTGATATTTTATTTTTCAGTACTTGTTTATACTTTTGCTTTACCTTAGATACTTATTGTATATGTAGACACGTATCACTTACTTATACGAATTAACGTTCCATATTAACAGTCACTCTGTTAGTAATTAACGGATTGAATTGGAGGAAAATTATATTCTCTAATGGAAATAAACGTTGAAAACTGTTTTGAGTATTTTAAAATTTAAAAATTAAAATATCTAATTTTAAAAAATTTCAACAACTCATTTGAATAATTATATGTATTTTATTATCTTACCTTATTAAAAGAGTATATGTGTTTTACGGTCTGTTTTTTTTATGTAATTTTACACAAAAACACAAATCTTCTCATATGGATTTTAGTTCAACTGTTCAACTCATTCTTAATATTTTTTAATGGATTAAATGGTCAAATTAATTTTTAAAAGATCACTCATTTTTCAAATTAGTTTCCGAAAGTTTTTTTTAATCAAATTCGCCTTCAAAACTTTTAAGTTAGTCATTTTAGTTTTTCCGTCACTTCCGTTACTAACGAGGTCAAAATTTATTGATATGTCATATTAAATAACATCACAACACACACCCAATAGTCTTAATTAGCAGTTAATATGATAAATGTATGAAATTAGATCAAATTAATCTCAAATTGAGAGATTTTAATACCTCAAGTTATTTCTTTAATTATATTTTAATTTGATCTAATTTTATAAATTTATTATGTTAATAGTCAATTAAAATTTATATGTGTATATTATAGTATTATTTAACATGTTATATTAATAAATTTTTTAACTATTAACAAAAAAATAATAAAAAGACTAATATAATTAATTTAAAATTTTTAAAAAATAAATTTTATTAAAAATATTTTTAAAAATTAATTTAAAAAATGAATATTTTTTTAGAGATGAGAATCCGACCATTTTTTTTAAATGGACAAGGGGCATGTAGAGAATGTTTTAAATTTAAACGCAAAAGTTTAAAAAAAATCTCTCCCTTTCACTCTTTTATTATTATTATTATTATTATTATTATTATTATTATTATTATTATATTCCTTCTTCCGAGTTTCAGAGCATGTTGTTAATTCGACCACTTTCTCCACCAAATAGAAATCAGTTACGTAAACCAAAATGAAGATCTTTTTCATCACTGCATTTTCTCAATTTCTGATTTTCTTTTTCTTCTTCCTCTAAATCTGACTCCAAACCTTCTAGAACCTTTCGCAACCTCAATCAGTCGGAGATGAGCAACGGGGAGCTTTTTAGCATCGAACCTCTCGAGCTCAAGTTCCCCTGTCAGTTCCCATTTTTGTCATTCTCCCTCGATCTATTTTTCTCATTTTCTAGGATTTCAAATTTCCATGATTTTCTAATTCTTTCTTTTCTTCTCGTTAGTTGAGTTGAAGAAGCAGATCTCGTGCGCTCTCCAATTGTTCAATAAGACCGATAGCTATGTAGCTTTCAAGGTAAATGGTGACATTTTTTTTCTAGCTTTAGCTTCCTTCTTTTTCAAAATTCAAATTGTTTGTCTCGTCATGCTCTTCATTTTCCTATCGTCAATTTGGAGAATTTGTTTTGAATTGTTATTTTGATTCTATTATAAGATCTATTGAATTCACAATAACTTTAACTCTTCAGCAAGTGTTTGGTGCAATGCGGTATTAAAAAAATTGTACGATAATTTGTTACTATTCTATTATTTTATTTATTTGTTGATGTGATAAAATGCTTAATTTCCATGTTTACGTGTTGCATATTTAGTTTTGTTCAGGTGAAAACAACTAATCCGAAGAAGTATTGTGTTCGTCCAAACACAGGAATTGTCTTGCCACGATCAACATGTGATATTATGGGTACTAATACTTCTATGCACTATTATTGAACAGGCGAAAGGGGAAAATGAAATCAGTTATTGAACTTTTCAATTGATGATTTATATACATGCACTATAATAAAATTGATGGCACTATAATAAAGTTGATGGAGCCTGGGACTAATTAAACTCTTATTCTAACTAACTGGTACAGCTAATTTAATTTCTAACTAACTAGTTAACTTATGCTACTAATTAGAATATCTAATATCTCCCCTCAAGTTGGAACATACATGTTGTATGTTCCTAACTTGGCCATGAGAAACTGAAATTGAGGTGTAAGGAGTGCTTTAGTGAGAATATCTGCAAGTTGATGCTTGCTTGGAAGGTGCACCAGCTTGATAATCCCATATGCGACTTTCTCTCGAATAAAGTGGCAGTCGATTTCAATGTGTTTAGACTTTTCATGTAAGGTTGGATTGGTAGACATCTGAATAGTCGATATATTGTTGCAAAAAACTATGGCTGAGTGGACCTCATGTGCATGAATTTTAGCAAAGCAACAAGTGCAAGCACCTTACAAGCAGCATTTGCCAACGCCCGATATTCAGCCTCAGTTGAGCTTCTAAAAACCACATCTTGTTTCTTGTTCTTTCACGATATCAAAGAATCACCCAAAAAGGTGCAATACCTAGTGGTGGATTGTCTCATATCTAAACAACCACCCCAATCTGCATTAGCGTACATAATGCAATTGAAATTGGACTTATATGAGAAAAGGAGCCCTTGTCCCGGTGCAGCTTTCAAGTAACGAAGGACATGATGAGTGGCATTTAAATGGGGAAGGCGCGGATCGGACATAAACTGGGCCAATTTCACGACTACGAAGGTAATGTTTGGTCTGAAAATAGTCAAAGACATGAGGTGGCCAATTAGTCTTCTATAGTGGGATGGGTAAGGTACGGGATCACCTTTACCAGCTCGAAGTTTAAGATTTGCATCCATAGGTGTGGTGGCAAGCTTACATCCTAAGTAACCTGTCTCTTTCAGTAACAACATCGCATACTTTCTCTAAGTAAGCACCATGCTAGCTTTAGAGTGTGCAAGTTCTAAACCCAGAAAAAACTTGAGGTCACCCTAGATTTTGAGCTTGAATATTGATTGGAGTTTCAGCTTAACCATCTCTTGCTCGGGGGCAGCAATGATGATATTATCCACATAAACAATGAGAAAAGTAGTCGCATCGCCTTCTCCCAAAGCAAATAGAGACTAATCATGTTTGCATTGTGTGAACCCATGGCTGAGGAGAGTGTTGCAGAACTTGGTAAACCATTGCCGTGAAACTTGCCTTAGACCATACAAGGACCTTGTAAGCTTGTAAACTAATCCCCCTTTTCTTTGAGGATGGCCCAAGGGTAACTCCATGTAAACTTCTTCATCTAATTCGCTGTTGAGAAACGCATTGTTGATATCTAATTAGAGAAGACTCCAATTCTTGACCGCAGCAATGGTGAGGAGAGTCCTTACTGTGGTGATTTTGCGACCGGGATAAAGGTATCCCTAAAGTCGATCCCGGCTTGTTGAGTGTAGTCTTTGGCGATGAAGCGTGCCTTATAGCGCTCCGGTGTACCATCAGCCTTTAATTTGGCTTTGTACATCCATCGGCACCCGATTGCACGTTTGGCTTTGGGTAATTCGACCAAGATCCAAATATTATTGGCTTTGAGGGCATCTAGCTCTTTTTGCATGGCCTGCCACCACTCTTTGAACTTGACAGCTTGGTGATAGAATTGAGGTTCAGGAATGATGTTCAACTGAGCAATGGAATTGTGATATTTGGAGCTGAGCTTGTGAGCACTAAGGTGGTTAGTGAGAGGATATGGTGTTGAGGTATGATACACATAGTCATTTAAATATAATGGTGGCTGAGTGTGTCAGGTAGATCGTCGTAATGGTGGTGGCTGAGGCTAAGTGCTGGGGACGATGGAAGAAAGGCTTGGAGAATGGGGTGCGGGTGTGGAATTGGAGTGAGGTGAAGGTGGTAAATGTGATGGAGTAGGATCTAGAATAAGTTTAGGTAGTGCAAAGTCATGAAGCAGATTTGTGTTAGATTGAAGATGAGGGGATTGACTAAAGGGAATGATGGTTTCATGAAATACAATGTCTCTGGATTTGAAAAATTGTTGGTGTGAAGGTTGTAAAGTTTATATCCTTTATAGCTAATAGGATAGCCAACAAAGACAGAGGGGTCAGCTCTTGGGCAAAATTTAGTCCTAGAATCGGGAGTAGTTGCTGCATAGGTAAGGCATCCAAAACTTCTCAAGGAATCATAGTTGGGTGTCTTGCTAAAAAAGAGTTCAAATGGTGGCTTGAAATGTAGAAGTTCGCTGGGAGTTTGGTTGATAAGGAAGGCAGCAGTGATGATGCATTCACCCCAAAAGGAAATAGGCACTATGGATTGGAAAAGTAATGCTCCTGCAACATTCAAAAGGTGTTGATGCTTGCGTTCCACGATGGCATTCTGCTGCAGACAATAAGGATAGGAGAATTGATACAAGACTCCTTGTTGCTGTAGGAATGCGTCGAGAGCAAGTTCTTTGGCATTATCTAACCTGAAACACTTAATTCTTTAGCCAAATTGAGTTTCAATCAAGGCAAAAAAAAATCTTTAAGTAGTCTGTGGCCTCAGACTTGTGAGTTAGCATATAAATCCAACAAAAACGAGTCGCATCATCAACAATTGTTAAGAAGAAATATTTTTCATTATAAGTTGGGATATCGTAAAGTCCCCAAACATCACAATGTATAAGGTCAAAAGCATTGGAGGACATGTTATTATGTGATTTGAAAGGAAGTCTTTTGAATTTCGCTAAGTGACAAACTTCACAAGTGTGATGGTCTGACTTATTTGGTAATTGCAAGATGTTATCTTAAATGCTGTAAAAAACTAGAAGGAGCGTGTCCTAAATGTGCATGCCATAACTGGGATTTGCATAAATTTATTTGATTAAAACTAGTATGAAAGGTCGGATTAGACTGAGTAGAGACATAAGGATTTGAGGAACCATATGATGATGACTTGGTTGGGGTGTCAACTTTCAGGATATAAAGTCCCTGCTTTAGGTTACCCTTCCCAATTTTCTTCGAAAACTTGTCCTAAATAACGAAGTGAGTGTATCCAATAGTTACAGTGAGTGAAGAATTAGAAAGTAAGAAAGACACTGATAGTAAATTGACTCAAAATCCAGGCACATAAAATACATTGTGGAGTGTAATATTGTTATTGATGAAAATTGACCCTATGAAATTTGCAGAAAAGATGTCACCATTTGGTAAAGAAACTGAAAATTTTTTAGAGGTATGAATGGACTCGAAGTGATAAATCACAAGCAATATGTATAGTGGCTCCACTATCCAAGATCCAAGAATTATTGGGTAAATTTGACCTTAACATGGATGTGTTGAGAACAATACCTATTGGGGTTGTGACGCTTGTGGATTCAGGAGTTGGAATTTCCTGAATTTGGTGATGGTTGAGTAAGGATAAGAGTTATTGAACTTGAGCAGAAGTTAGGTTGGGAGTGGCAGATGTTGATGGTTCCAAATTGGTAGACACATTGTGTACGGATGGCCTCGTATCTCTCCCTTCGCCAAAATTTGGTGCTAATCCGTGGAGCTTGTAGCACTTATCGATTGTGTGCCCAAGAAAGCCACAATGAAAGCAGAGAGGACGATCTTTCTTGAGTGTGCCTCGGCCACGACCTTGAGGTTGAGTGGCATGAGGATTGCGGGCGAGGAAAGCAACCTGAGATTGTGGCAGTGAATTTAAGGAAGCTCTTAATGCTTGATGTTTCTCTTCTTGAGTCACCAAAGATAGCACCTTGTTAATCGTAGGAAGAGGTTCCATGAGTAGGATTTGACCCCGAATTTTAAAGTAAGACTTATCTAGTTCCATCAAGAAGCAATGGACGTATTATGCTTGAAGAAATTCTTGCATAGCTCGAACATCACCATAGTTGCATTGTACGGGTCTGTAGCAGTTCAATTCCTCTCCAAGAACTTTGATCTTAGTAAAGTATTGTGAGATGGTCATCGTGCCTTGACGGAGATTCATCAAATCATGTTTTAACTCGAAAACGCAAAAAGCCATTGGCATGCTGAAAATCGCTCTTTCAAATCATTTCAAAGTTCAGCAGCTGAATTTGTATACACCAGTGAAATGGCTATCTCTTTCGAAACAGAGTTCAAAATCCAAGTGCTCACTACATCATTAACACACTGCCAGTTTTCAAATTTCTCTGGTTTAGTGGTAAGATCATGTTGAGGAACAGAACTTGTGATAAAACCAAGCTTTCTCTTGGCATTATGTTAGGGACTTGGGTATTATGGGTGCTCAAAGTCCCACATCGAGTAGTATGGGATGCTTGATGTTGTATATAAGGAAAGTGGTTCTTCCCCCCTTAACAGCTAGCTTTTAAGGTGTGGTTCCCCATTTTCCTTAGATACTTAACAATGGTATCAGAGCGTGGTTGTCGGCGCCATGAAAAGGGCTACCTATAGGCTAGATTAAGGTGAATACCGAATACTGATAGACCGTAGCAAAGTGGCTACCGTTGGGTCAGTGTTGATAGAGTGAAGCCGCCGTGGACATCGGCTCTCCAGGGCCGGTGTATTGTTAGGGACTTGGGTATTATGGGTGCTCAAAGTCCCACATCGAGTAATATGGGATGCTTAATGTTGTATATACCGTTGGGTCAGTGTCGATAGAGTGAAGCCACCGTGGAAATCGGCTCTCCAGGGCCGGTGTATTGTTAGGGACTTGGGTATTATGGGTGCTCAAAGTCCCACATCGAGTAATATGAGATGCTTAATGTTGTATATAAGGAGAGTGGTTCTTCTCCCTTAACAGCTAGCTTTTAAGGTGTGGTTCCCCACTTTCCTTAGATACTTAACACATTGAGGGCTTTTCATATAGCGTGGCTCCAGGAATAATAGTTGTTGAGTGACTAAGATCAAACCTAGTTGATCAGCCGGAGAGAGATTGTATGGATCGATCGTCATGGATGAAGTTGAAGAAACAGCCGAAGACGGTGAAACGAGTGGGAGGAAAGGGAAAAACGGGACCTGTTATTGAACTTCTCAATTGAAGATTTATATACATGCACTATAATGAAGTTGATCGAGCCTGTGACTAATTGATCCTTTATTCTAACTAACTGGTACAGCTAATTTAATTTCTAACTAACTTGTTAACTTATGCTACTAATCAGTACATCTAATAACTATTACTCTCCCTTTCCCCCTACATTATGATGTTATTGGTTATCATCCATTAATGTTCACTTTTTTCTACTATTTTTTTGGTTAATAAGTTGCCATGCAGGCGCAAAAGGAAGCGCCACCTGATATGCAATGCAAGGATAAATTTCTTCTTCAGTGTGTGAAAACTTTTGACGGTGCTTCTACAAAAGATATCAATTCAGAAATGGTATAATACTTAATAATAGTTGCCTTTGCATTTTCATTTAATTTCTTTTTCACCTTTTTGGTTTGAATTGTAAATCTTTTGCTGTCATTTTCATTTAATTTCTTTTTCACCTTTTTGGTTTGAATTTTAAATCTTATGCTGCTTTGTCTAGTTCAACAAGGAGGCAGGGCATTCGGTTGAGGAGTGTAAATTGAGAGTGGTGTATGTTTCTCCACCTCAACCACCATCTCCAGTCCCAGAAGGTTCCGAGGAAGGGTCATCGCCTAGAGGTTCTGTTTCAGAAAATGGGAATGTCAGTAGTGTTGACTTCACACAAGTGGGTTCTTAACTTGTCCTCAATTGGATGAACCTTAACTTTTCTCCAAGTGAAAATCCGATGATGTCAATTGGGATTCCTTTTATTATTGAATATTGCAGGCATCAAGAGGATTTACTGAAAGATCCGATACTCAAGACAAATATGCAGAGGTAAAGAAAGAAAAAGTGTGTTGTAGTTATTAGAAAAATTAATTTTTATTTATTGGTAGCTAATTTGTTGATTGATAAATCTTTATTTCTAATATGGAAGTTTTAGAAAGAATATCAACTATAACCGAGCTATCTTGTTCAATTATTTAAAGAAATCATATCGTTTTGTTTGTCTGTTAATTTGTACGACTTCTGGTTGTTTTCATGTCATTTTGCTTAGTTTGTGATCAAATGTTGACAATTGAGCTCTTTAGAAACTATCTCATGCCCTTACTTGGAGCATACTAATTGGAGAACATTTCAGTACTATGCAGAGTTTATATGTTTCCTTCTGTGTCATTGATTGATTGGCATTACTAGTAGTTGACCCTATGACCTTCTTTCTACAACTCAGTCAACTCTACAATTTTAATTCTATGGAATACATGAGTATGAGAATTTTTAAAAGAGTTCTGCCTGAGTTGAGAAATGGTTTATGGCTAACTTACTAAGTGGCCTGGGGATCACAGATTCTTCTCTAATATCAAATTTGGAGGATAAGTTCATATTTTCAAGTCCCAATGATGGTTTTTATGTATCTTAGATTAACAGGAAAAGGCAAACCAAAAAATATTTAAACTTAATATATATATATATATATATATATATATATATATATATATATATATATATGATTTAGATACTACATAAAGTTGTTATTGTGTGGTGTGGCAACGTTATTTTGACTATAATTGCTTTGTTACAGGCAAGGGCTCTTATCACAAGATTGACTGAAGAAAAAAGTAATGCAATTCAACAGAACAACAAGTTCCATCAGGAACCGGTGAGCATTAATCAAATATGGTTTAGATAATTTTATCTACCAATTTGTATAGTCTATATTGATGTCTTTCTGGCAATTAAATTTGTAGTGTTTGCTATTAAAGCAATATATACCACAGATATTAAAGTCTCTAAAACACCATCAAAATCTGATGCTCTTTCTAACTATCTATTTTAAAAGCATATATTCTCAGATAGATGTGGTAACAATCACAATTCATGTCAAAGTAATGCTATGGGAGGGACCTTACATAATTTGAACTGTTCTTTTGTTTTGCCTTCAAATATATTTTAAGGTGTTCTCCGAATTTGATGATTTTCAAGATATTGTGTATTGTTTGTGGGTTTCAATTTTTTGTAATATGAGATGAAGAGCACATATTTTCAACACCAATATGAGGTTTAGTTGTATGAACATTTTGTGTAGGACATGAAGTAATAGTTGTGCTTCATTAGTTTTATATTGATTTTATGTATTGCATATATAATGTTTGCTTGTGTTGAGATTTTGCCTTTGCCATGACCCCTCTAATAGTCTGTTAGGGATTTGATTGTTCCGGTCAATTTCTTCCACATCAGGGTTTAAACAATTTACTTTACACGTGCTCTATTGCATGCAGAGAGGGGCGCGAGCTCGTGCACATACAAACACATGCATTAATTCTTTCAAACTTAGCTTTGCGCTCAAGAAAACATTTATTTTGGTGATTTTACTAATTGTAGGATCTTCTGAAGCGTGAAGGCAATAAAAATCGCAGTGGAGTCTCCTTTGTCATTATTGTATTAATTGGCTTACTTGGCATGACTATGGGGTATCTCATGAGGAAGACCTAATCAGTTCTGCAATTTGATCTCTCTTTCTTCTTACTCCATTTTTGTTTCTATTTTTTGGTCTCGGATGGATAGCATTCTGAAAGTAGAAAACATTGGGGAATGTCATAGGTATGAGATTGCCCTTATTTGGGACTTGGCTCATACTTTCGGTACATGAATTCCTTTCATAACTTAAAGAGGGGAACTTTATTTGTTATTTCTCTTGTTTATCTGGTGGCTCTTGGGTAAAGTCGAAGTTGTAAAAAAAATGATGATAAGAGGCTCCTTTTCTTATCTTTCCATGTTAAAAATGTCCTTAGTACGTTACTTATGACAGTGTTCTTTGTTTCTTTCGTAATCCCCTTTTATGTATGTGTGTGTGTATGTATATACATATTGATAGTTTCTCTCAAATAAGAAAAGCTCACAAAAAGGCTACAGGTACTCTTGAAGGGTGTATAAATCTCATCCTTTCGTGACTCATCAGATATATGTTACTCTGGTTTTCATTATTGGGTATTTTAGCACATTTTCCTTCTTGTTTAGGGTTTCCATTATGAAGACGAGTTTTGTACTTAAAGATCACATATTCTGATTATTTTGGCTAATGACTTTATTCAAATTTATGGTGTCGAAGAAATATCGTAAAGCTTATGGCATAATACCTTCACTGTCAAATATCTGGTAGAAAATTGATGAATAACATGGATTCCGGATAATAATAAAAAGGATAGGAAAAAAAACTTGGATACATAAATGTGCCAGAAAAATAAAAAATATGATTCATGAAATGTTGGTATGTTAAAACGTTGGTGTTTGCCATAGTGCCTGCAACTACGGTCCAGAAATCAAACAGAAAAGAATGGGCTTCAAATTCATATATCTCTCCAACATCAAAAGTTGTTTATATTTTGGCAAATTCAACAAGTATTTACAAGGGCAGCTGAGGAGGCCTTAGTTTAAATGGTAAATTATATGTATCTTAATATGTTATATTTAGGTTGAACTTTGACAAATGTGCCAGGTATTGAATATTGAATATGAATTTTTTAGTGTTGTGTGAATGAGTGTGTAGCGTGAGTATGTTATAGTGTTGTAATATTTAGGATTATAAGTTGTTCAATTTATTTAAAAATAAAAAAAATAAGTATTTACAAGGCACTATAGTGTTTTTCTATAAATTTTTGGGTAATGCCACGGTGTGGAAGCAAATTTTTTTTCTCACCTGCTGAAATGTGGTGGAAGCAGAAGAAGGAAACACGTATTTGTATTGGTCCCCACTTGGCTCGATAAATACTATAACACTTGATCCGATAAATACCGTAATATTGCAGAATTGATATGAAATGTGGGCCAAGTTATACTTAATTAATTAGTGTTAGTTTTTGCATATAATGTGATGATTAGTTATTTGAGTTTTTTTTTGTCTAAATCAGATCAATTTTTGAGAAGAAATGGGCTGAGTTTAAACTATGGAAGGTAATTTTTTTTCTGATTTTTAAACGTGACAATACATTTAATTTTGCAATTAACCCATGTTTTGAATGTTTGTGGATATTATGTGTTTTGGGAATATGATGTTTGTAGTGTTAAATTATTGTGTGTTTAAACCAACTTGGGTTGGTCGAGTGGTGAGCTCACTCGTCCGCTTAAGTAAGTGTCGGAAGTTTGAACTCCGCCTTATGCATGCAGTAACTCATTGGCCAGCGACAAACCCTTAAATGGAGCTCAAATTCGCGACGGATTAGTCCTTAACCTGTCGGGTTGAAAGATACCGTTTGGGTAAACAAAAAAAATTATTGTGTGTTTCTTTTACAGTTAAATTATTTAATTAAAAATTTATTATTAATAAAATTATTTATTTAAACTTAACTTTTCTACATTACAAATAATTTCAAATTTTAAAATTAGTTCTGCTACATTTTTTATTTCAAATTTTGTAATTTCACAATATATTAATAATTACAAATTTTAAATTTGAGACTTATTTGTTAATTTAAAAAATTACAAACTAACATCAACTTTGATAAATCTTAACCTATGTTATAAAATTTTTCACTTGAAAAAAAAAATTTCAAATATTTTTATTTTCAAATTTATAAAAAAACGTAAAAATAATAAAATGATAAAGTTATATTTTTTATTATTTTTTTGTTTTTAATAAAATTTTTAAAATAAAAATAAAAATATTTTCATAAAATTAAACTAAATTACAAACCCTAAACACTGATTCTATAATAATAATAATAATAATAATAATAATAATAATAATAATAATAATAACATAAAAGTAATGAAAAATATAACTTTATCATTTTATTATTTTTACGTTATTTTACAAATTTAAAAATAAAAATATTTGAAAAAAAATTTTTCAGGTGAAAAATTTTACAACATAAGTTAGAATTTATCAAAGTTGATGTTAGTTTGTAATTTTTTAAATTAACAAATAAGCCTCAAATTTAAAATTTGAAATTAATATATTGTAAAATTATAAAATTTGAAATAAAAAATGTAAAATTAATTTTAAAATTTTAAATTAAAAAATTTAAAATTTGAAATTTTTTAAATTTGAAATTATTTGTAACGTAAAAAAGTTAAGTTTAAATATATAATTTTATTAATAATAATTTTTTAATTAAATAATTTAACTGTAAAAAAAACACACAATAATTTAATGCTATAAATATCATATTTCCAAAACACACTATACTCACAAATATTTAAAACATGGGTTAATTATAAAATTAAATATATTGTCACGTTTAAAAATAAAAAAATAATTACCTTCCATAGCTTAAACTCAGTCCATTTCTTCTCAAAAATTGATCTATTTTAGACCAAAAAACCTAAATAATTAATTATTATATTATATGCAAAACTAACGTTAATTAATTAAGCATAACTTGACCAATATTTTATATCAATTCTGTAATATTATCGCACTTGTCGGATTAAATAAGAACTAATACAAACACATATTTTTTTCTTTTTGCTTCCACTATATTTTAGCAGATGAAAAAAAAATTACTTTTTTCACCGTAGCATTACCTTAAATTTTTAGGATGAGTTCGTGGGTTTTTAAATGGTGGTTTTGGAGACATTGGAAAGTGAAGATATTTTTGTTTTAAAAATCTCTCTTAATAATTTTCCTAACATTACCAACAAGGGTAAGAAATTAAAGTCATGAATGGGTCTACTTTGTACGACTCCCCTCCCCCATCCCTGAATTGTAAAAAGGATATATATTATAAAAATAAAATTTTTATATGAAAATGTAAAAATGTATTTATAATTATTGGATTAATTTAAAAGGTTAAGATTATATGTAGTTAATAAATAATATATAAATAATATATTTAATATAGTAATTAAATTTATGAGAGAAAATATATTTAATAGGCATTGTATTTATAACAATTGTCTTTATTTTTTATTAAAATATACCTAATAATAAATTAAAATAACTAAATTTCACATAATTATAAAAATATAACATCATTAAAAAGTTCACATACAACAAATATTTTTAAAAAAACTAGAATCATACTTAAAAAATTTTCACGTTTTATTTTTTCATTCAAAAAAGTAATAGTTTCTTAAATCTGTGTTAGATTAAAACAATATTTTTGTATTAGATTAAAAATTTTGAAAAAGTAATAATTTCTTAAATTTCAGTTATTGTCTAATTTTGTTACCGATATAAGTATATAACAATACAGTAAAAATTATTTGTATAATTTAAATATTTTTTATTTTTTGTTCTCTTAATAATATGAGATTATCAAATATCTACTTTTTTAAATGAGAAAATAAAAAAATTATTCTAAAAAAAAGATTTAATTATTAAAAGAGATTTTATTATGAAAATAAGAATTAGGGTAAGAAAAGGAAGAAAGAGAATAGGGAGAATAATAGGTAATTCTATTATTGATTGTGTATATTAGAGAATATGAAAGGGGCTATTTATAACCAAGAGCCCAACACCTCGTTAGAATATTCACAATAAATATATTTATAATACTCTCCCTTAGATGTCTCTAATAGTAATAGTAGATTAGTGCCTCGTTAAAAAAAAAAAATTTCCTAAAAAAATATACTCAAGGAAAAAGAGTACAGTGTCTTATAATATGTTAGGTAACTGCCTAATTAAAAACCTTACTAAAAAAAATTCAAAGTGGGATAAAACTATGGTTAAGGAAAAGAGCACAGTCCGTATTACTCCACTTGATAATTACATTACTTGATATCTCTTAATTGGCGCATTCCTATCTTATATACTAGCTTCTCAAATGTTGAAGTAGGTAGTGCTTTATTGAACATATCTACTAAATTATCATTGGAACGGATTTGTTGACGGTCTATATCACCATTTTGTTGAAGATCATGAGAGTAGAAGAGTTTTGGTGAAATGTGCTTTGTTCTATCTCCTTATGTATCCTTCTTTTAGTTGATGTATGCAAGCAGAGTTATCTTCGTGTATGACTATTGGCATTTTCTTCACAGATAAGCCACACATATGGGTGAACGTGAATCGGATCGGATCGGATATGGCCAAAATTTTGATCCGATCCGCACTAAAATCATCGGATTCAATATCCACAGTTTTTAAGTTTGGATCCGATCCGCACATTTGCGGATCGAATCGGATCAGATATCGGATATATCCGCAAAAACACAAAAATATTTTTAAAAGCTTTTTTTTATTAAAAAAATATCAATAAAATTTATTTTTTTATTTTTAAAATATGTTTACTCTTAAAATAATATTAAACATATTTTTCTTAAATAATAAATTAAAATAATACAACATATATGATAATTATTAGTTGAAATAAAATATAAAAAGAATATTTACTTATTTATTTCTTTATTTTTGCGGATACGTAGATATGCAGATACCAATACAAAATCCACAATCCAATCCGATTAGTGTGCGGATCTGATCCGATCCGATAGCATTGCGGATCGGATCCATATCCGCAATTTTCAGATCGGATTCGGATAAATACTGCGGATATGCGGATCAGATCCGATCCATGAACACCCCTAACCACACATATCTTGGACATGTTGAGTGATTGACCTAAGCCACACATATCTTGGAGTACTCAATGGGTGTGTCTTATCCATGTAAAATTTTTCCAAAAGTTTCTCAATATAGGTTGACTGATGGATGAATATACCGTCCTTCAAGTGTTCAATTTGTGAATCAAGACAGAATTTTATTTTACCAAGATCTTTTAATTCAAATTCTCTTTTTAAATAATTCACCGTTTTTGGAATTTCTTCGGGTGATCCAACGAATGTTTAAATCATCAGTATATATTGCAATAATAACAAATTTGGATTTAGATTTTTTTATGAACACACATGGACATATACGGTCATTTTTTACCCATCTTTCAATAAGTACAACATTTATACCATATAACCCCATATTGTTTTAATCTATACATGAATTTTTGAAGTTCTCCTAAACAAATCTCAAGAGAATTATTATATACTTCAGGAACTTTGAGTCTTTCAGGGACTTTCTTATAAATTTATTTATCAATTGAGTCGCATAAATAGACTGTAACAATATCCATTACAGGAGAATATGTTTTCACATAATCAATACTAAGTTTTTGTGAGAACCTTTATGCTACTAGTCGTGCTTTGTATTTTTTTTATTTCATTTTTCTCATTTCGTTTGCGCACAAAAATTCACTTGACTGGTTCTATACCTTCAGGGTTTTGACTATAGGACTAAAAACTTCACATTTTTTAAGTGAAGTTAATTCAGCGTGAATTGCGTTTTTCTATTTTGGCCAATCATCTCTCTATCTGCATTCTTTGACAGATTTTGGTTTATAATTCTCATCTTGCTTTGTTATTTTTTCAGCAATATTATAAGTAAAAGTGTTGTTGACAACAGTATTTTTTCGGTCCCATATTTTTTCGATAATGACATAATTTATCGAGATCTCTTCATTTTCAGGTACTTGAACCTCTTCGAAGGTTTCATCAATAATTATGTCTTCGGATCCTCTGAGTATTTGCCTCCATATTGTGACCATCATGATTGATTATCTCTCTTCTTTTTTAGAGATTTTTGTTCTTAGAACCGATTGGTCTTCCATACTTTAAGTATGGATTGCTTTCATTTGCACTAACAATTTAACCTTTTAAAATATTTATTTTTATTGGTATATTTTCTGCTGGAATGTAAAGTTTTGTTACCCTATTTAGATCAATAAATGTATCTAACAATTAGTTTGCAATATTTTATATATAAATTAATCTTTGTACTTCTATTAACCTTTGCATATGAGTTTTTAATATTATCAAGAAGATTAGGTTCTTACTCTATAACTTCTTCCGTCGCCATTGCATAACATTCAAAGTGGAATTATAAAAAATAGAACAGGGACCAAAAGCTGGCTGGGACTATGGGTTTAGAAAAGATAATTGTGGAATGTGACTAAGTCTGTTATTAAGGTCCTCAACAATCCCAAAGACTTAAAGAATCATCTAAATGCTCTTATAAAAAATATCTATAACTGGAAGAACAGAAAATCGAACATTCCTTTTATAAATATATACAGGGAAGATAATAGACATGTTGATTATCTAGCACACAAAAGCATATAATTGAGATAGAATTTTACTTTTAAGAAATTTCTCCTGAAGAGTTAGTGACTAGCATGTATTTAATTTCCTTTTTAAATTTTATGCCTTATTTCTATACCAAAAAAAATTCATCCATCACCCAAAGTCAACAGATTGATACTTTCATTTCATCATCAATTGTGTCAAATTACACTTTTTCTTTCTTAATTTTTTCTTTTCTAAAACATAAAATACAAAATCATAGTAGTTTATAATTTGCTATTCTAAGCTTGAATATATGAAAAGCAGCATAACATATTACTTAACAAGTAAAACGGCAAAAATAAGGACCAAATCAGATTTGCGATCGATTCATTGTATGACCAGTTCGACCAATCAGTTCAATCCAATTTTGAAGACCATGGTTCTCATAAATAATGCTAGTTAGAATGAAAAAAAATTGAAATAAGGATAAAACTGTAATTTTATGCTTTTATCATGTTTTTACATCGAGAACCATAACTCCATAAGGATGATGATCCTATTATTACTTTTGTTCCATTGAAGACAAATTCATATGGAATATTTATATGTTTGTAAAGCTTATCAAAAAACGTAGGGGTGTTCATAAAAAAACTAAAATGTAGTTAACTAGTTAAAAAATTATAACTATATTATGGTTAACTAGTTTAATAAAATAATTTTAAAAATTATATTCATATTTTTTAAAATTGGTTAACCAAAACTAAATTAAAAAAAAAAACCGATTTTTAATCGGTTAACCAAAACCAAAACTAAATTAAAATCAAAACTTAATTTCAAAACCAAATTACATACTCTTTCTTTTTCTCTCTCTCTCTCTCTCTCTCTCTCCTCTTTCTCTCCCTTCTCTCTCTCCTCCTATCTCTCTTTTTCCTTCTCTCCCTCCTCTCTCTCTCATTTTCCTCTTTCTCCTCTTCTTCTTTGTTCTCTCCTTTTCTCTCTTCCCCTCCTCTCTCTATCTCTCGCTCTCTCCCCTTCTCTCTCCCCTTCTATCTCTTCATTTTTCTCTATTTCTCTCCCCTCTCCCTCTCTCTCCCCCTTCCTTCCCCCCCTCTCTCTCCCTTCTCTCTCTCACTCATTTTTCTCTTTGTCTTCTCTCTCCTTCTCTCTCTCTCCTTTCTCTCTCTCTCTCTCTCTCTCTCCGTTTCTCTCTCTCTTTTTCCTCTTTCTCTCCTCCTCTCTCTCCCCTATCTCCCACTTTTCCTTTCTTCCTCTCTTTTTCTCTCTCCCCTCTCCCTCCCCCCCCTCTCTCTCTCTCTCTCCACCTCGTCTTTCTTTCTTTGTCCCTTCTCTCCCTCTCTCTCTCCCTCCTTCCCTCTTTCTCTCTCTCCTTCTCTTCCTCTCTCTCTTTCTCTCCTTCTCTCTCTCCTTCTCTTCGCTCTCTCACTAACTCTCTCTCCTTACCCTCTTTCTCCCTCTCCCTTCTCTCCCTTCCTCTCTCTCCTCCTCTTCCTCTCTCTAATCGTTTCTCTCCTTTTTCTATCTCTTCTCTTCCTCTCTCTCTCTCTCCCCTCCTATCTCTCTCTCATCTCCTCTCCTTCTCTCTCTCCCATATCTCTTTCCTTTCTCCTCTCTTTTTCCTTCTCTCTCTTTCTCTCTCTCCTTCCTCTCTCTCTCTCCTTTTCCTCCCCTCTCTTTCTCTCTCTTTTTTTTCTCTCTTTCGCTCTCTCACTCCTCTCTTTCCTTTTCTTCTTTCTCTCTCTCCTATTTTCTCTCTCTCCTCCTCTTCCTCTCTTTCTTTTCTTACTCTATCTTTTCTCTTTCTTACTCAATCTTCTCTCAATCTCTATCTCTCTTTTATCTTTTATCTCCTCTTCTCACTGAAGCAAAAGAGAAGAGAGAGAGGAGAAGAAGATAGAGGAGGAGAAAGAAAAAAGGAGAGAGATAAGAAGAGAGAAGAAGGATAGGAGAGAGACAAGAAGAGAGAGAAAGAGGAATAGAAAATAGGACAAAGAGAGAGAAAGAGAGAGAGGAGAGAGAGATGATGGGGAGAGAGAAGAAGAGAGAGAAAAGAGAGGAGGGGAGAGAGGAGAGAGGGAGAGGAGGGGAGAGAGAAAGAGGGAAGGGGAGAGAAAGAACATGGGGAGAGAGAGGGAGAAAAGGATAGAGAAGAGGAGAAAGAGAGAGAAGGAAGAGAGAAGAGGAGAGGGAGAGAAAAGGAGAGAGATAGAAAGAAGGAGATAAAAAAAGTTACTCATATCATTTAGAAAGAAAATTATTTATATTAGAAAAATTATTTATAGAAAATACTGAAAAGAAATAAGAAAGAAAAAGGAGCGAAAGCAATGGAAGGGATTTCATTATTTACAAATGTTACTAGTATTATTTAAAAAAAAAATTAGATTAAAAAATTCAATAAAAAAAGATTTAAAAATTTGAATTTTTACATGTCAAAATATTAATTTGTGTAAAAATTTAATTTTACATATAAAAACGAATGTTATGGTATAAAAACTAAGTTTTTAGTATAAAAATTGGTTTTTTAATGTAAAAACTGATTTAAAAAAAAAGATTTTTTATATAAAAACTTATTATTTTTTAAAAATCGATTTTTATTTTAATAACCGATTAAAAACCGTTTTTAAATTTTACTAACCGGTTAATAACCAATTTCATCATAAAAAACCAATTTAATTAATTAACTAATACTATATTTTTAGTTAAACAAAAAACTGATTTAATTTTTAAATTAATCAAACCATAAACACCCCTAAAAAAACGTATAAAAGATAGCATGCTCTACAAATAAACAAATATTTATCCAAAATGCATGCCTAATTGTCTAGTATGAAAGGTTTTCGAAATTCCCAGTATAAAAGTATTTCTCTAGTAGTATAAACCCCACGTTGCAAGGTCAGAGGTTATTTTCAAACACAACTGCATTATTTTAATCATCAGCATTTCTTCATATAATTTTTTTTTTGACAGACGACAGTCGTTTCTTCATATACAAGTTAATGATCAAAACTCGGGTACAAACTTGACAAACTCTAAACTAAAAATAATAACAACCAATGTTATTTCCCACTTTTTCACATAAGCTCAAGCAATTTGAAGATCCTTTCTACACGGGGCAATAATCGAAACTAAGCTTCATCTAAAAGCTTTAGAAACTCCAAACCAAAAAATATAACGTGATTCTGCTTTCTTTTTCCCCTTCGGACAAGCAATTTGATTCCACTGGACTCGAGTCTAAGTAATAGCACAAGCTCTGACAGGTGATTTTACAGGGTCTATTTAGCAAAGTGGGAGCTTTGATGTGGGTTGCAAGAAACTGCATGTGATTTGTGAATTTGCAATGAAATTACCCTAGAACAAAAAGAACAAAATCCCAAAGGCCATATCCGGCAGAGCAAATCCAGAGATCCGTGCAACAAGACATGGGAGGAAGCATCAATAAGGAAATCTGTGTCATTTACGGAAATCATCGCCTGTAAAACAATAGAATATGGGTTTTCATTAAACAAAATAATGAAACAGAATAAACAATAAAATTGTTATCTCATAACATCAGGTATGATGTGCACTTTTTGGCCTGTCATCACCTGGGGTCAGTATCAAACATAATCCACTGTTATATGTAAATGTAAAGAAAGAAATACGGCGAGTAGTCCATTTTCGCAAACATAACATTCACCCAACAACATTCTTTTACAGTTATATCTCTGACTATATACTTTGGAAAGGAAAAGTCCAAAGGGTAAGTTAAAAAATAATTAAAATTATGAATTCTAATGTTAAGTATCATATTTAGATGTGGAGCAATTCAATAAATCAATATTAGAAAAAAAATGACACCATTCAAATAGTGACAGTGAAACAGCAACCAATCAAAAGATTGAAAAAAAAACCCTAGGTTAAATAAGATGGACTGAGGATCTCAGCCATATTCTGAATTACTTCCTGAAAAACTCAAATAGACAATGTCATATTCATAATATGTTTTACAATAGTGAGACCCCTGAAGTAAGAACCTTGTGCACGATCAAGCAAGAAAACAGTTGAAAGTCAGATACAAAATTTGAATGGGGGGCATATATCTCTGCTAATTTTGTAACTTTATTTTAGAAATATATGATCCTAACTGTATTTCGACATTTAGAATTACGAGATTACTTGATGAAAGAAAACCAAGCCAATTTTGATTTTTGATTCGTTACATTATTCTTTTATGTTACAAGATTACTGAATCAACAACTTTTTACACAGCATTGAATTTCTAAGCTTGTCGTAGTAGACATACCAAGAGCATTTATCATTTAAAAGAGCTTCACACAAAATTGCCAAATGCATAACATTAAATACATGGTCAATATGTGATCACCTGTTAAACTTCTTGTTCCCATACACATCTCTATCGCTGCGGCGCTCACTATGGTTGCTGCTGCTGCGGCCCTTCTCCCCGATCAACGCCCTCTCCCGCTCCTTCTCGTGCTTCTCCCTCTTCAACCTCTCTTCCCTCAACTCCTCCAAAGTCTTCCTCCCATTCTTCTTCTTGTTCTCAATCTTCACTTCCCCATCACCATCATCCCCACCGCCCTTCTTATCGTCGCCATTACGCTTCTCAAGATACCAAGGCATCTTCACACCCTTCCCTGCTACCCCATACCCTAACCTATACTTCTCATCCTCGGGACCCACCACCACCCCCGAGGACTTTCCTTCTTCTTTCTTCATCCTCTTCTCCTTCTTCCACCCTTCCCTTTCCCCTAACAACTCCTTCCTCTTCTCGGTTTCTCGTACAGGATCGAAAATCTTAATCCCCTCGAACAAGTTAATGTGTCTGTTGTCACCCGAATTCTTCAATTCCGGTTCTTCTTCTTCTTCCTCTGCCTTGGCCTTAACGAGAGGAGCCAAACCCTTGGCGGTGCGGAGGCGCTCGAGGCGGAGCTCGGCGTCGCGCTTCCTGACCTCATCGCGCTTGATCTGCTCGTCTCTGGCGGCTTGCTCCTCGTCGCGGCGGACCTTTTCCCTGTTCTCGTAGTTGTAGACGTTCCACCGCTTCTGCGGGAGAATGTTGAGGCCGCCATGGCCTCCCATTTTCGGTGGCTTAACGATTTAGCTTGCCAAGGTTGCAGATTATTGGCTGTGAAATTTGTAATATTGATGAACTATGAGCTTGATGATAGGCCTCTTTCGATTTTCCCAGCGAGAGATACGATATTGATAACAAATTTGCAATACTTTGTTGTGAATTTAGTTTGGAACACGTTGTGTGTCAGCGGGTGTAATTGGGAATTCTGAAAACCCTAAGACGATACTGTAAGGGGCTAAATAGTGATAGTACAAAGTAACCTATTTCAAATCAATATGATCCTTCTTCTCTGTCTTCAATTTGTGTCGCCTCTCCATGTGGCTTCCTGCAACCAAGGAGATGGAAGGTGAAAAAAAATTCAACGCCGGAAGAACAAGAACAAAAAAATTAAGAAATTAATTAAGCAAATTAACAAACGAATACAACGCAGCAAGAACACAGCAAAGAGAGGACTCACCTACGAGAATTTCGGCGAGAACGGCGAGAAACAAAGCAACACAGAAAGACCGCGAGAAGCACCGTAATAGGCAAGAACTACGCGCATCACGGCGACGAGGGTAAGAAGTTGCTTGGCCAACACGGACAGAAGGGGACGGCAACTATAGAGTTGGGGGATGATGGCTTGGGTCTCTTTGGTGTTTGTTTTCTCTTATTTAGTTGTCTGAGTTTGAATTGTTTGATGCTGAAGAGTGAAGGAGCAAAGAGGAAATTAGGGTATATATTGTTTTCCTTTTTTATTTTGGGTTGTTTTAAAGGATTAATCTCCACATATAAGCTTTTTTGCTATACAAGTCATAAAAGTGCTAAAAATCTCTAATCTCTAAAACCCGCCTCTTATGATATGTATGTTTTACGCATTTTCTTAACAGATTTTTCAATCAATCAACCCACAAATATATAACTTTCTTTTTCTAAAAGATTTCATTTCCTTTTTTGAATTCCTTCTGGGATCTCTTTCGTGTGTTTCTCTCTTCCTTCTCCTTCGCCGTTTACGTAAGTTTCTCTTTCTATTCTCTTTCTTCGTTTTTTGTTTCATTGTTTCTGAAATTAAGCTCTGAAATCGTTTTGAAGATAATAGATGATTCAACTTCAGATTATCAGCTCTATATACTATTTGGAGATGATGATAATAGATTAAAAACTTGAAATTCAAAAAACTTAAAAGGGAGTTTGTCGAATTAGGCGAACTCTGTAAAATTTAGAGTTTGCTGAGGGATTAGGCGAACTTGCTAATTTTTATAGAGTTCGTCGGGTCCGGCAAACTTGCTTAAATACCCAAAAAAATTGGAAATTAAAGTCTAAAAATTATGTTTAAGAAAATATGAATATTTTTATTTTATTATTGAAAAAATTCATGTTTTAGGCTTTAGGTTTTAGGTTTTTTTTTTAAAAAAAAAAAACTAAATGATTCTGGTTCAACTCTGTTTTTAAAAATAGGTATTTTCGTATATCAACAAATCAAATTAGCTACTGATTTTAAGTTCAACTAGTCTAACCGGCCGATTCGATCCAATTTTGAGAACATTAATAAAATGTAAACAAAACTATCACCAAAGTTGGAAGATCGCACTCCCTCCTAATTATATATCAAAAGAATAAACTATTATTTTTAATCGTAAATATTGAGTTAAGTCCAAAAGTGATTCCTAAAAATTAGCCACTTGTATCAAAAGGGTCTTTGAGATTTTAATTGGACCATAAATGTCCCTAAAATTGAAAATATAGTAAATACTACCATGAAGACTTTATAATTGTCTTCATATGAAAATGTTTGCTTTTAACTCTTAGATAATAGATTGTATGGTTAAATTTTGATATATTATAAAAATGTTGTCTTTATTTAAAATTTAGCTAAATAAATAAGTCATATTTTTTAACAAAACATCTTCATAAAAATATGTTTTTGCCATCTTTACTTGAATAATTACCTGAAAATATTACACCACCTTAATTTCTCACTCTCTTTCTATTGAGTTATTAGTCACACCGCGAGTGACATGACATATACCATTCCACGCTAGACTAGACGAAATGACATTATTTTAGTTTTGACGCCAAATACTTGATGAAACGATGTCGTTTAACCCTAATAAACAACAAAACATCTTATGCCCCACAAAAAAATGTATGATTATTAAGGTTAAACGATGTCGTTTCATCAAGCATTTAGCAAGAAAAATAAAGTGACGTCTTCTCTTTGTACGTTAAACAGATGTATTAAGTCACTCATAGTGTAAAGAGTAATTAGACAGAAAGAGGTGTAGACCAACATGGTACAATTTTTCAATCTTGAAGATCTTTATAGTGTATTTGGAACCTTGGAAATCTCTTCAATACAAACAGCCAATTTCAGAGACTTCTTTAAAGTTTAACTCCACAAAAATTCAAACGTAAAAAATATACCTATAAATGAACGAAACTAACTTTATACAAAACCTACCAAATTACATAGGCGTTAGTTTCCTTCGTGAGTAAAATTATAAGCGTTTTAAATTTTTTGGATAAAAATGATAGTTTACTTTGGAAAGATAGAAAGACATGTTACATGTATACGTTTCCATTTAAAAACAGATACATGATTATGTTTCTAAGGATACAAAATTAATGTATTTTCTATATATATCTTTTAATCTTTACATTTGCATTATGTCCCTTAAACCGCACACATTCTTCAAAGTGAAGCTCAAATTCTTCCAGGACAAACTGAGCGAGTGTCTCAACCATCAAAAAATGAAGTCACTAAGTTGCCTAGGTTTACCTCTTCGACCGTCATTTTTAAAAATATATGCATTAACTTCCACATCTGCATTCAAACAATTCATCCTGTGCCTGATCCATGATAAAGTAATGTTAGGTGAAAGGAACAACCAAAAAAAAAAAAAATAGTGGATGTAGAAAACAAGATGGAAGTGCTCAACAGACGCACTTTCACCTAGGTTTCAAATTGGGCAATTTAACTAAATAAAATGTTTGGAAACCAATATTACTCAAATGTTCTAATTTGAATCAGGTTACATCTTTTACGAATCTATGTAATTCGCTAGACTACGAAAAAGAACATAATTTGCTAGATGCAGAAATGAATTAGGAGGATATTCTGCCTCAAGCTAATTCGTTGAGGATGCAACGAATTACTTGGAGAAACATAATGTGAGTAATTCGTTGTTGGCAGCAGCGAATTATTATGGGCAGCATAATTTGTGGCTCGCTGCAGCGAATTATGAATTTTCCTTTCTACTTTATCCTTCATTCTCATTTTCAGAAAGGGACACAAGAAACACAATAATTTTTTCATGGTCATATTTTATAAGTAAATATTTTTGTTTTTTGATATTTTATTTCTCTTCCAAATTTTGACCTTTTTACCAATTCTTTGTTGTATTTTCTTGATTCATATAACGAATGTTTTTTTAGATAGACCGACCTCTCTTTTAGTGTTTTATGATGTATGCTGTTATTTTTTTATGGAGTTTTGAGTATAGTTTGTTCATGTGGGTCCTTTTTTATTGTTTTTGCCACTTTCTAATGCATGTTTTTTTGTTCATACATCATAGAACACTAAAAAAAAGGTCTTTTTAAAAAAACATTCATTATATGAACAAAAAAAAAAGAAAAATTGGTAAAAAAAAATCAAAATTTGAAAGAGAGGAAATAAAATATCCAAAAACTAAAATATTCACTTATATAATGCAGCCATGAAAAAAATCATCTTATGTTACTTGTGTCCCTTTCGAAAGATAAGAATGAAGGACAATGTTGGTAGAAAGGAAAATTCATAATTTACTTGCAAATCATGCTTTCCCAAATAATTCATTGCAGGCTCCAATGAATTAGCAAGACAGAATATCCTCCTAATTCGTTTCTGCCTTTAGCGAATTACATTCTTTTTTGTAGTTTTGTTCATGGGTCCAGCAAATTATATAGATGCGTAAAAGAAAACACATGTAACCTGATTCTAATTAGGACATTTGGGTAATATTAGTTCTCAAATAATTTATTTAGATAAATTGCCCAAGGATTGGGCAGGAGTATCTCTTCAGTTTACAATATCTTTTATATACCACAAAAATTAGTAACAGAACTTACGAGGGAAATCATAATACCACTCTCATTTTTTATAACGCCACTATACACATGATTTCTTTACATCGTGTGTTTCATAAATTTATACAAAAAAGAGTAACATTATCAAAATAGGAGTAGCAAAATCCATTTCCAACTTATTGGTATATTAAAAAAATTAATATTAAGTCGCAACAAAACAATAAATGTTTGAGATGCAATATTCCTTTTCAGGATGTAGAATTCTTTAGCATCAGACTAAAGAAACAGAAACACTTGGTCCACATAGAAGAATTACAAATCAAAATCCAAAAAACTTTAATTTGATAAAAATTGTACTGTTATTAAACCATAAATTGTATCCTATCATAAAATTTGATACTACTTATTTATAATTTTTTATAAAATTGGCGATGATGTTACAAAAATTCAAGTCAAGCATACTAAGATTTAAGACTGCTAAGGGGAGTCACAGGCATGACATCCCTAAATCTAGGATTACTTACTAGCAATGAACACTGATGGAAATATCTCAAATACCAGTTTTGAAGGCATATAAGAACCCCATATGATTTTATCAGACACCGCCAAATAGAGATAGAGGAATTACTTACCAGGTGAAGTGGTCTTCACAGCATATAGAACCCCATATGATTGAAAGCCCAGCCTCCTTCCTGCATATGAACAAGCAACAGGACATATTAGATGAATAAGAAAAGAAAGGTGGCAGAAGCTGACATTACAAAGGAAACATTTAAACAGAAGACTATAATATCTATATATTCACCACATGCATTAAACTATAAGAATAGGCAACTGCTATTCTGATCCATCTTAAACCCAAAGTTAGTCTTGATATGTATTTATTGCCCGATAAATGCTCTTCACATGAAAACCCTTTGAAAAGTAAAGGCAACAACACGAAAGAAGACGACTATATTACAATACTATTTGAAAACTCCATTTCATGACATTGTATTATGATCTGATACAGGAATGTGTTTTATATAATATAATCACTTATTCAGAACTTCAGAAGTAGAGAAGAAAGAGGATCTGGATATGCAGAACTTGAAATGCTTACCACGTTGCGGTATACATGTCATAGAACTTTTCAAAGGCTTTATCAAAGCAGTAGTGGCAAATCAAAAGATCCTTGATGTCAGTGACATTGCATGTTGACTTGCAGCATTTTACCTATATATAATGCGAAACGTTAGATCTTGCCTCAGACAGTTTGTTCTTGAGTGTAGAAGACTTGTAGAAGCCCCAGTACGGAGTATATCAGATCAAGCATAGCACAATAATAAGAGGAAAAGGACTTGCCAAAAGTGACAGAAAGTGCAGACAAAGGAGACAGAAATAAGTATAAGGCAGAAAAATGTATGAATCAAATTATCCTAGGTCTGTCATTAGTTTTCAGAGTGTTAACATGGCTGGTAAAAGGTTACATGGCCTAGATTAGGTTAAGATTCAACTCCAGAGTTACTTGCTGTGCATTTTAAATTCATTTGTACATATGAAGTAAGATTTTAGCCCTTGTTAAATCAAAGCATGGTAACTCACCAGACGTTTTAGCTTGTGTGAGTAACACTTTTGATGAGATGGGTGTGTCTTTATATGTTCATCCAAGTGTCCTGCCCTGGAAAATCAAAATCTTAGAGCAATAACTACTGAAATCTGCATTCCTACCACGTTACGTGTTTGTATGCTATCTATTTTATGGAAACAATGTTCATCAAGAAGGTGTAGTATGAACTACAAAATTTCAGCACAAGTTCATTTAATTGGAATGGAGCATAAATCACAATACAATCCATCTTAATGCCAACTACAAATGCGTAAAACTATGGCAGCAAAATATTATACCACTCAAGAGCAACAGTATGTCCATATAGGGTAAAAATAAAAGATAAAACACAACATAAAAAGTACTACAAATATGCATGAACTCAAGAATTTAGTTTTAGTGAATAACAACTATAGGTATATGAGGATTTATGCAACAAAGGAAACAAGAAACCAAGTAAAAAATTACGAATTAGTAAATTCGAACTTAGATAATTCTTGTTAAAAACCAGAAACTTAGTATCTCCGTTTACAAGTGTTTTTGAAAAAGTTTTTGAAAGTACAAATTTTCACAAAACATGTTAGATATCTTTCAGGGATCAAATAATCATTAGCCTTAAGCTTTTAAAAACATGAACTCTATTTGTTTTTCTTATTATTTGCGCAAATTTGTTAAAAATGTTAGTACTCAATTCACCACTCTTGAGTAATTATGCTTATTGACTACTAACACATTTGTTCTAGCATAGCATCAACTACCATCATAAGTTAGTAGTTTTCACAGCAATATCATCTAATTCAAAAAGAGGGGGCATGGAGAGGAAAATAACTATCCTTAGACATTTTACAGGAAATGTAGCCAGAGTACAAATTTTCAACTTACCGGTCACAAAGGACTACACTACAATCAAGGCAAGTAGCCAAATTTGATGAGTTACGGCACACATTACAGTTTGCAGCCAACAAGTCTTTACCAATTTGATGGCATCTGCATAAAATCAATAAAAATAAATAAATTAATAAATTCTGCTGATTTTACTTCATTTGCATGCAATCTCCAAAAATCATTCAATAACAAATTCTCTTCAAAGAATATGCAATACGAAATGAGAAGCACTACTACTAATTCACTTGAAGTATGGACCACGAAAATAATTTCTACATTTTTTGGTCACCATAAGATATAAAATTCAACTTTCCAACATCCAAATTTCAAGCTATACAAGCAACAAGTCAACAACAACTTTACTCCCTTTGACCTAGATACAGAAGCATTTAACAACCACAAAACTTCTCCTAGGAAGTATGATGAAGTCATAGCCTCATAAGGATAGGATAGAGGTACTCAAGGAGGAGGGAAAATTTGCTTTCCTATGTACATTAAATTAATCTGAACATGACATCTTTAAAAGAATTTATGTTTGTCATTCATATTCCATAAACTCAACATGCACTTCAGAAAATCATTTGAATAAAGACTAAAGGCTAGACAAAAAAAGAATAGGTCAATAATAAAAAAGACAGATACTTGAAAGCTATCCTTGATAATGTGTCCTATTATCAACCTAAGAACTGATTAAATGGAAAAATGGTACAACTATGGGAACACGGCATTATCAAAAACTGACAGAAAACAGAAATTTGGAACCTTCTATACAGTCCAAGAAGATCCTTGGGAATGGAACTAGATCTATTACTTGATGGTGTGATCTGTATATAAAAATAGTATAATTCATTAATCACTATCCATTATAATTTATACATTTTTTAAACAAAAAGGAAAGATGAAAGGAGTGAACTTTTGTGTATGAAGGGATTGATGACAAACCTGGCTACAACTCTTTACTAGACAGTCTTCAGCTAGGTGCCCAGGTCTATGACATTTCCAACTACAATAAAATAAAACCATACGCACAGCCCAAATGAGAAAAGGATTAGAACACAAAGGTACTCAAGTGCATGGGCATGAAATATGCAAGCATTGATGGGGATATTCATCTCTTAAGTTTCTCAAGCATATAATCAGAACTGCTAGCATCTGACATTTTGACTAACTACATAAGTATCGAGTACTAAATGCCCAATGAAAATATATACCATTCATATGTTGAAAGGCTAGATCTCTTTTTTGTCCAGCGATGCCGATCATAATCCCAGTTATCATCACTAAATACAGGCTCCAGCAATACATTACTGATTCCAGCTGAGGAGAAATGTCTAACTTGGATATGGGAGGATCCCTAAATACATTATGAAAGAAGAAGAGAATATTAGATGGGTATGATGGCTAGAACTTTTAGACAGAAATAAATAATATTATAATAGATGTACCTCATTCAATTTCAGAGTTTCCAAAAGCTCCTTTTTGCACTCCATGCTACAGACATCATCATTTGTCTATGAAAGCCAAAAAAAAAATTATATAAATTGTCATTGAAATAAGAGAAGCCCATAAACTACAAATTAGAGTGAATAATTTAGATCACAAACTCACCTCATTGCATATGTATTCTCCGTATCTGCCACATATGAGACAAACAGGTTCTCCACTGACAGGAAAGCGCTGCTCACTTCTGCTTTTGATTCCATCAAATTCTTTTTCTTGGTCTTAAGAATATAGTCAAAGCCATAATTGATGTAAGCATTCTTGAATGCTAAAAGTGTAAATAAGAGAGGAATTTAATATACAAAACTTAATCTTAAGAATGAAGAAACAAACCAGTAGTATCGGGAGGAGTGTGTGCTTCTTGACGGTCTGAAGGGCTACCTTCATCACCTATCCATCAGTATAATTGAATTGTTAGAAGCACAGATACATTCCAAGATGATAGCATGTTTCAATAAATTTTTGTTAGAAAAGATACATTTCTTTATCAACTAATCATGAAACTTCTCACTACACATGTGATAAACAATAGGTGCATTCCTCTCCCAAAAAAGGAAACAAAAAAACGAAGACAGAAAAGTGGTAAAAGAAATTAATGAACAACAAAATTAGTATGCATGATCATGAAAACAATATCACGTGATTTTTTACATGCTAATTATCAAAAAAAAAAAATTGTCATTGAAAAAAATGCAAAAAGTTGAACGAAAGTTTTCCAAGAAACTCACTAGCATAATCCACCAAGGCTACAGCAGAGTTGGGGTTTCCCCGGCAGTGCTGTCACATAAATAAGCAAAATTTGAGGAGAAAATTAAATAATCAGGCAATCTTCAAAGACATGACATCAATCAAACTTCAGTAATTGAAATTACCAACAACACATCTTCAGTCAATTCTACACGATCGGAATTCCGAGACGAATCAACTTCGTCCCTGGCAAACCCAAAAACAAAATAAGAAATTGTGATTCACGAATTTTCAGAGCAAAAAAAAAATAGGATAAAAAAATTAATGCATAAGAAGCAACGGTGGCAACAACTGCTTATTTGAGGAAATCATGGTTGACGAAGGAAAAGTGAGAATTACCTTCTTTTTTGAACGTAATCGCGGTGTGACATGGAGCTAGGTACATCGCAATCGGGCTGGGATTTCGGAGGCTTGGGATCGCGGTGGCGTTTGAGGGAGCGAGTATTTTCGACGGAGGAGGTGGCGGAAATAGATGGCGGTTCATCGGATGGAGGAGCGTTGCCGGTGGCAGTATTGTAAGCTGGACAAATGAAAAAAAAATAGATGAATTGAAAGGAAGGGGAGAAAGAAAATGTAGAAAGGGATGTTGTGTGTACCTTGTAGGTTCTGAAGAACAGAAGAGAGACTGAAGTGTTTGTTGTAAGAGATGGATGGGTTCTTGTAGAAATTCGATCGAGTTCCCATTTCCTTACCAAAGAGAGACACTGACAGAGTAACAAGAGAGACTATTCTCTAGGCCAGTCTTGAAAGTGATTTTGGCTATATTCTTCTTCGGGGAAAAGTTGCCTCCTCCATTCCATCTTGGTAGCTACGCTTCCTCTAAAACCTTCAACAAATGGAAATAAAGACTTAACATTCTCTGGTTTCTATCTCGGAGCTTCTTTGGAAATTGCAACCCTCTAACGGCTTGTTTGGTGAGCCTACGAGAAAAGATTTTTTTTTTTTTTGAGTTTTTTTTTGGTCATGAATTCTTTATTCCTATTTTTTTGTAGGAGTATTTTTAATCATTATTAAAATAATTATAAAATATACTTTTTTAAAAAAAAAATTATTAATTAGATTTTGACTCCTCTAAGTTTTGGTTTTTTAATTTTTTTCCTTCTTTTTATTTTAGATTCAGAAAATCCTAGTAGAATAGAAGTTCTGGACCCTGTACCTTATGACTTGTAGAAGAGCTGTTCGTTACTATAGATGCATCTTATCTGAGCAGCGGATCATGATATCGGGGAGTTGTTCACAGCGGAAGAAGTTGGAAAATGCTAGGATTTTTCTTCCAATTTCAATCACCGACATTTTCTCATCTTCTTCCTCTTCTCGTTCGCTTATCCTCGCCGCCGCAACACGCCTCAGACGACGCGAGGACTAATCCGCTGCCGTCGCGCAACTTGCTTCTGCCGCCGCCGCGCAAAACGCCGTTTTTGCTCCTGTGAGCTTATCCTCCTTCCACGAGCTTTTGCTCTGGTAGCTTTGCCTTATCCATTAACGTGCCTTCGCCTCCTCGATCTGTTTCTCAATTTGCGTTCTAACTTTTCACGTTTAGATCTGTAACTAAATTCACATCCTCTTGTTCTAATTACTTTAATCATTTTTATATGCTAATTATTCTAATTACATTATCTCTTAATAATGTTTTCGATTTCGATTTTGTATTCACTCTTAGTTATTTTTTCTAGCATTTCATCTTTCATGAGGCTTTGATAATTGACTCGATGCTCTTTATTACTTATTTCTTCCTAGTAATTTCATGGAAGTTCTATTTCGGTTCATTTCTTGTGATGTGCTGTTATCAAATTACCGAATTTAGGATTTTTCTCTTCTTGATTTTGGTTTTGGTTCCATCGAATTCTGATTTTGGTCCACATCCTACGATTGCTAATTTTGTGATTGTGCCACTACTTGATTGTTAATTTTGGTTTTGGTTCTATGGAATTTTAATTTTCTTACTGATGCAGAGGTACATAAAGCAGAACAATGACGTTGCCCTCTGTGAACCAGAGATGGGTATCAATTTCTTTCACTTCTCCACTTTCTTTGTGCACATTATTACCTCATTACTTCTTTTTCCATTAGGTTCCATCAAGAAAATAATCATTGTTTTAATAAAATTGATATGGTACTATTACTTGATTGATTGTGTCAAAAGCAATTAAGAATTAAGATACAGGAGTTTTAGATATAATTGAGATATCAGCTGGAAAGTTTGAAGAGCAGCAGCCAAATGCCTAGCAGCATTGATTGTTTCTCGCCCTGAAATGCTTTCAAAGCTATATGATGAGGCTTGTCCCAAATTGATCGGCAGATTTAAAGAGAGAGAAGAAAATGTCAAGATGGATGTATTTAATACTTTCATTGAGCTCTTGCGTCAAATTGGCAATGTGACTAAAGGGCAGATTGATGCAAATGAAATGAGTCCTAGATGGTTGTTGAAGCAAGAAGTTTCAAAGATTGTCAAATCTATAAATAGGCAATTGCATGAGAAATCTATCAAGACAAAGGTTAGTGCGTTTTTTGTTCTGAAAGAACTGGTAGTTGTCTTGCCAGATTGTCTTGCAGACCACATTGGGTCACTCATTCCAAGAATCGAAAAAACATTAAATGACAAATCATCTACATCAAATTTGAAGATTGAAGCTCTCGTATTTACTAGATTGGTATTATCTTCACACTCTCCTGATGTTTTCCACCCATATATTAAGGCTCTTTCTGCTCCTGTTATATCAGCTGTTGGTGAGCGATATTATAAGGTCACTGCTGAGGCCTTGAGGGTATGTGGAGAACTCCCACGTGTTGTCCGCCCAAGCATTGAGGGATCTGGATTCGATTTCAGACCGTATGTCCATCACATTTATAATGACATTATGTCGCGCATAATAAACCAAGATCAGGATCAGGAGGTTAAGGAGTGTGCCATCTCCTGCATTGGCCTCATTGTGTCAACATTTGGTGATCATCTAAATGAAGAACTACCAGCATGCCTTCCTGTACTTGTTGAACGAATGGGAAATGAGATAACTAGTCCTACAGCTGTCAAGGCATTTGCTGTCATTGCTGCTTCTCCACTTCTCGGGTGGATCTGTCATGTTCTGAAGCTTGTAATAGCAGAGTTGACTGCATTTCTACGGAAAGCTAATCGAGCACTAAGGTAGGCAACCTTAGGAACCTTATATTCAATTATAGTTGCATATGGTGATAAGATTGGTTATTCTGCATATGAAGTTATTATTGTAGAACTCTCGGGACTAATTAGTGATTCTGATTTACATATGATAGCTCTTGCCCTTGAACTTTGCTGCACGTTAATGAGTGACAAGAGATCCAGTCCTAGTGTTGGTCTGGCTGTCAGAAACAAAGTTCTTCCTAAAGCTCTGACATTAATTAAAAGCTCATTGCTGCAGGGGCAAGCCCTTTTGGCTTTATAGAATTTTTTTGCTGCTTTAGTCTATTCTACAAATACTATTTCTGCTAATGTAAAGATTTATGATTTGTTGATTGTATGAAAATATTTGAAGCTTGCATTGAAATTAATCAAAACCTAGATTGGAAGCCTCTCTCTCTCTCTCTCTTTCTCTCTCTCTCTTTTTGAAAAGTGGGGTTAGAATCCTCTTTTCCTTCTTCTCTTTGTCTTACTTCTTTTAGAAACTTATCAGAGTGCACAATATATTTCATTACCAATGAGATTGATTAATTTGATTTTTTCCTTCGTTATTGCCTTGTGTTTGAAGGATACTTGTTTATCGAGGTTTTTCTCCTTGTGGTCATTCTTTCTTGCTTTCCCAAAAAAAGTTACAAGCCTCCTAAACGACCCTTAACAAACAAGGTTTGTTCAACAATACCCCGTGGTGTATTTTTATTTTTATTTATTTTTTTAAATTTCTTTTTCTGATACTATGAAATATCTAAGTTTATTGTTGTTTTTGAAAGCCATACTCAAATTATTCTTTGAATGAATAATAATGAGCTTTTAAGTTGAATCCCTATGCTTATTGTTTTGCTGTTTGTTCTAGAGCAAGTAAATCTGAGAATAATCATGTTTTGGTATTTTGACTCTCTTTCAAAAATTGCTTAATATCTGCAGGAAATTGATGAGTTATGTGATGAATGGGTTCCTGAGCCACTTATTTCTTCTCTTAATGAAGAGACGTATGCACCACCAGTATTTGAGAAGTGATTGTATTTTCTTGTCTGGAGGCATCTTCATTTATTCTTTATTGATAAATGTTTCAACATGTTATAACTTATCTCACTGATAAGAATCTTTGAAAAATCACACTACAAAAGTTGCCTACCCTATAAACCATCTACTATTATCCCATATTTTCATTGTGGGACTCAAGTCCTACACCTTGTAAAGTTGTAACTGGATCCTAAGAGTTTCTTGTTTGCTTAGATGGAGTTCCTACTGAAAAACTACATTGTTATGGTTGCATTTCTTGGACTATACACATAATATTTATCCTTGAGGGTGAGCCATGGTGGAGTCACTACTTGCCAGCGCCAAGCCTTCACCACAGTCAGGTGGCATTGCCAAACAAGCGTTGCATTCAATAGATCAATGTATGGCTGTTCTGTGCCTTGCTGTTAGGGGATCAGAAGTGTTCGTCTATAGTGAAAATGCTTACAGACATTCTCAAAGATGATAGCAGTTCTAATTCTGTTAAGCAGCACCTTGCCCTTCTATGTTTGGGAGAGATTGGTAGGAGGAAGGATCTTAGTGCACATGCTCATATAGAAAATATTGTCATTGAATCCTTCCAATCTTCCTTTGTTTGAACTTTGCTCTTGTTCATTTTTTGGATTAAGATAGATCAATTATATCTTATAAATTCAGGATATGTTTGAACTTTACTTTTGCTCATTTTTTGGATTAAGTTATATTGTATTTATCATACTCATCAATAATTAGTTACGGGGATATATAGGTTATGAATAATTTATATTAACCGATAAAGTAAAGGAAATTAGTAATATAGAATTCTAATATATAGAAAAAGGATAAATTAGTGTATAAACTAATGAAACATAGCTTAGTAATTTGTCTTTCAAAGAAAATATTAAAAATATCTACAAAGATAATTCCTTATTCCCAAATATCTTCATGCTCTGCTTCCACCTTGGTCTTATATTGCCAAGCATTTTCTTGGATTACGAGACACAAATCGTTGTACTCCTCTAAAACCATATCCACGGCAAGTCTCTTCATGTGGAGTCGTTAATTTGCTTAAACCATCAACAATATAATTCTAATTAGAAGTATGTTGAAAAAATTATGTTAAAAATACTTTGTTATAAATATTACCTGAATATTGTAGTCATCTTGTAAAGTACATTCTCTCATCCAACTGGTCACCCAAACTCCGCTATCATTCTTAAGATATAAAGCATTCAACAACAAGTTATTATATACATATAAGATATAAACTATTGAATGAGTTATGATATTTAAAAAAAATTAAATATTAGACTTACGATATATTTTTTTAGTGGGTAGGCCAAAAGGTGTGATAGGCCAAAAAGTAGAGTAATCTACAACTTTAGACTTATCATCATAAAAAATATGATCATCTAACATCGCTTCTAAATAAGCTGCCTGTACAAGAGTGAATTCATGAAAAAAAAAAGAGTGAATTGTAAATGATTTAAATTGACTAAGAGTACTAGTTACAACAAACGGTTATTTAAATTGTTAAATTCTTAAGCGATTCTAGAAGATTGAGTACTGATTTAGAACAAATAATTACCACTTTAATTGCGTTCCTTTTGCATTGTTGATGTTTTCCGACACAAGGCAGTGAATCCAATATGATTAGGCGACGACTCGTAAAGTCAACAATAACCAAATACCAATGTAGTTCTTCACAGATAGGGATAAAAACTGTGATAAACCTTAAACCATTATAAACATTAAAAAATATAATAGTATATTAATGGGAAACAAATTGGTCACTTGTACCCTAATGACATGGCTAATTTTCAATGACGTATATGCTCCAAGGAAATCAAAGATAACCTCGGCCGGTGTATATTTGTCACTTAAAGCATATTGCTGCATACAAAAAATATTGTTAAATAAAAATATGTTTTCAATTTAACAACTATTTTTGAATTGATAATTTAATTATACGCTTTACTCGTGTGAGTACATAGCATGGTTTAGTCTAAAAAAAAGAACTTCTTTATAAATTAGTATATCCACTCAAACTATTAGACAAAAATATTAACTAATAATTTAGAAATATTATAGGGATAACTTTACTACAAAATGTTCAGGCATGAACCAGCAAATTGGATCTTCATTCCTACGTCGAAATACACGTGTCATCATAAGTGCCACCAGGTTTATAACCTACAATATGTTAAAATTATATGTAAAACATGTTTATAGGTAAATAGAGGCTTAAAAATATAATTACAAGAAAAAATATATTATGTATTGACCTCTATACTTACTCGTGATTCGACACATCTCTCCGATACAAGACATCTAAATGTACTTCTATAACCTTTTTCATATGAGATTACCAACTCTTCAGAACTGTCAAAGTCATAAAATGGTTAGCTGAGAGTATCATAGAATTTTTAAACCATTATATATTACACATAATCATAAACCACACATACGGATCTAACGTATCCGAAAAAATATAGGCTACAACATCAACTTGAGAATCGGTTAATATCATCGAAAGTGTAGGCTCAAATGCAATAAGTGTCCACCACTGCAGTTAAAAAAATAGTTTTAAGATTACACTAAAAAATAAAGAAAAAATAAAAAAATAAAAGAAAGAAAAAAATAAAGTTACTTTTGGCAGTACAACTCCTACTCTAACATGTGGTTGTCCATTAGGTGGAGTTATTGCTTCACGAGTAATATCCGAGTAGAAAATTTTTTTGGGTTGAATTGACAGGATACTAGTAAGATCACTAGTTTTTATACTTTCCAAAGATTGCACAACTACAGTAGGATCTAATATAGAACTACTATTTGTGGAAGTTATTTGTTGTGCCATAATCACATCAATTTTTTGGTGTGGAACATGAATGACCGATTCTAAGTTTTCTATCCTTTTTGTTATATCGTTAAACATATTCTTGACCTGCATATTTTTCATTGGAATAATTTTTTACTACTCACTTAGATAGTATTTTGTCTTATATGGTACCATATAACCCCTTAGGATGTATATATAGCAAATTCGGTTATAAAATATAAAATAAGATAAAAATAATACAAATTTTAAAATATTTTATTTCTATCTTTATTTAAAAAAAAGTTATCTAATTAGAGTAAGATAAAAAGAAGTTAAGAATAATAAGATTATATAAAATAATCTAATTTTATCTTTTTCAAAAAGCTAATATTTAAAATATAACCTCAAATTTATTATTATTTTAATACAAAATAAAAGGATAGTAATTTTGGCCATGAAAAGTTGTTAAATTTTGTATAAATTTTGATTTTTAAGTTAAATTTAAATTACAAATTATTGGTTATCATATTTAAATTATTAAAGGAGAATTAGTTGTGTGAAACATAATCTTATTCTTATATATAAACACTCAAGCATAGAATACTATTAACTATCTTTACTAAAACTACAATTACAATCTAGTAGAGCAATGGAAGAAAAAGTAGTAGACGATCACATTGGATCTTCTTCGAAAGAAATTATTGAAAATTCTTCGTTAAAACAAATACTACATGCAATAGAGGTAATATATCCAACTCATGATAAATTACAATGTTAGTTATATATACCAATGCTAATTTTCTTTTTATAATGTAGTCTTTATCCAAGAGAGTTGATGAGATGGAGAAAGCAATGTGGATGGCGAAGAAGTCACTTGATAAATTAACCGCCCTTCAATGTAAAACTGATGAGAAGCATGAGAAATTCGACAATACGGACCTATATGAGATGAAGAATAAATCCTGTGGTGATGTAACAAAGAAAAACTCTTGTCCGTTGCAAGTAAAGTCCGAACATAGTGTGTTTACGAATTTATCCGACGAAAATAAGGACGTTGAAATTTTACACAATCTGCCACAATCGTTCTACAAAGGGAAACATGCCTGGATGGAGAAGAAAAATCGAAGCCAAAGTCAAGATTGGATTTTCGAGGAAATAGCAAAACTAATAATACGTTTGTAAGGCAAAAAGAAAAATTGGCAAGAGTCAATAATCCACCATCTATCCAAAATATAGCGTTTGCACGACCAATTAAAATGCCAAAACTTGATCACAAAGGTCAACTATCAAGAAAGATGACGGAAACTAGAGTACGCAAAGGGCTTTTAACTTTCACAATAGACAATACACGGTTAACGACCTCTGCGAAACAAAAAAATGGTTTTCAAGTCAAATTCTATCCCCAAGGTATTTGATTTATTTAAAAATAATTTTTTTTTGGCAAAGTATTCAAATACGTATATTGTGGATAACCTTTATGTTTTGTGCAGAATCTTAACTGTTCATTCAAACCACCACAAGATATGAGGTTGAGTGAGAATTTGGTTAATATGGCTATGTACATCTTTGCTGCTGATAATGATATAGCGTAAGCATTTTTTTATAATCTTTTATTTTTAATTTTAGTTATCTCTGTGGCTAACATGTTGGCTTCATGTTAGAGAGGATTTGGTTCATATTCACGACACAACTGCAACTAGAGAAGATCTGTTCTGTCTCGTACCTGGAAAGCAAGTGTCTGAACTGGTAATAAAGCTAATGGCATTGAAGATAACATCAAATATTAGCATGACCAAATTAAAGAATATTTGGTCCCTTCCACCATCATTTGCGGTAAGTCAAAATCTTGATTTACTCATTTTAACTAAGTAAAATAAATAATCATTGTGCCCAAACATACTTAAGATGACGTATTGTTACATATGGAGGATCATGACCTACTGAAAAAATATGCACATTATATGTCATCAACCCGTGATCTTCAATTTGTAAATTCTCATTAATTATTGGAATATTTTTATTATAATAAAAAGTACTCAAACTTGTACTTATACATATTACATCCTATTTGTTATACTGATATATGTCTGAAGAACTGAAGATTGATGGTTTAGAAGTTACAGTAAACTCTCGTTGTAAGTATAGTTACTAAACCAAGCAATCAACCTTTCTTACAAACATTTTGATTGTCACAAGTAACAAATCCCTAAATAAATTGATAACCGAAGTATTTAAATCTCGGGTCATCTTCTCAAGGAATTGCAGGGAGGTATGTTCTTATTATTAGTTATGAGTTTTGTAAATTGGGGGTTCTGAGAATGATGAACGAGTATGATAAATGACAAGTAAAATAAATAAATAACTGTAAAATAAACTCTTGGCAAGGTATGAGAAATTGGAAGTCCTATCCTAGTTATCCTTATCAATTGTGATGAGAATTGGATTTTTCTCCCACTTTGTTAACCTCTAACTATGAAGGTAAGTTAAGTGGATGAATTAATTCGAATCTTCAAATTCCAGTCTTTCCTTGGGAAAAGTTAGAATTATTGGATCTCGAATTAATTCTTGAAGGATCCCAATTTTCAGTCAACAATGAGTTTGACAACTCAAGAATTACCAATTAATTAACCAAAGCCAAAAGGGAATAAAATCTACTTGAATGAAAATAAATTGGATAAAGCCAAAGCATCCATAACATATAAATCTGAAATACCTCAAATTATATTAAATAAAAATGTCAATTCTAACATGGACAATATCATCAGCCAATTGGGCAACATCAATCAAACACAAATAAAAATATCAGAGTAAATAAAAGTAGAAGAGAAACATAAATTATTGAACCTGATGAAGATAAAATAATCCTAAATTGAAAAGAAATCCTAATCCTAAAATAAATTCTAATCCTAATCTTAATTCTAAGAGAGAGGAGAGAACCTCTCTCTCTAAAAACTACATCTAAAACCTAAAATTATGAATTATGAAAGCATCTTGAGTCTCTGCATGTTCCGTGACTTTAATCTGTGTTTCTGGGTCGAAAACTAGGTTGAAATGCGGCCCAGAATCTCTGACAGCGACTTTTGTAATTATGCAGATCGCGCACGTCACGCGTCCGCGTCGTCCACGCGTTCGCGTCACTTAGCATTTCTCGTACCACGCGTGCGCGTTGTCCACGCTTTTGCGTCGTTCGTGCAGCTTCCAATCCGCGCGGTCGCGTCAGGCACGCGATCGCGTCACTCTGATTTCTTCCATTTCGCGCGGTCGCGTGAGCCATGCGACCGCGTGACTTTTCGCTGGTCATCTCCTCAATTCCTTGTATTCCTTCCATCTTTGCACACTTCATCTTCATTCTCTAAGCCATTCATGCCATATGAAGCCTGAAACACTTAACACACAGATCAAGGCATCGAATGGTAATAAGAGAGGATTAAGATTAGCTAAATTAAGACCAAAGAAGCATGTTTTCAATCATGTAATAATTTTAGGAAGGAAATATAAATGCATGCTAATTATATGAATAAGTGGGTAAAGACCATGATAAAACCACACAATTAAACACATTGTAAACCATAAAATAGTGGTTTATCAATGTCCCAATCAAAGAGAATGATCACTGGTATCTAATGGTAATGAGCATTCCTAACAAAATACTTTATCATTTAGACTCTCACTATAAGGTTGAAGATGGTGAACCACACAAGCATCATATTAGAAATATATTAAGTTTTCCTACTATAGAAACAAAGCTAATAATAACATTACTTCGAATAATAAAGCACAATATTCTGATTATAGGGAGTGGCTCTTTCTAAAATAATATTTTCAGAGAAGTATGCAGAATGTGGTATATAAGAAATAGTGAGTTTCGAGGGTTGGGACGTCCGTAGGGCAATATGTACCTTATGTTGTATTACATGATTTTTTTTTCACACAGCAATGATTCACCTGTATGACTTATGCAATGGATGGATGTGCAATAGGAATTCATTCCTATGGTCCCCCCCCAAAGTTAATTTTTAACGTAGAGAATTTCGCTCTTTAATTACACTAATACATGTGTTAACGTTTAGTAAAATAAATGAGGAAATGAGTAGAATGTATTTAGCATTAGATTTCGTCACCGGAGATTGGAATAAGATACAGGTAGATGTTAATAAGGGTTTCAATTATGGTGGCTTATGATACACCCATAACATCTTTACTGAAATTGGGAAGAGTTATTCATGTCTTCTTGTTAGACTTATTAAAATAGACGAATTTTTTAATTATGTATTTTTTATTTCTCTCGTTGTGTATCACTTTTTCATTATCCTATTAAAAACTTATAATTTTGAATAAAACTCAAAATCATCAGTGCTATTTACCTCATTTTTTTTTCAATTTTTTTTATGATGAACTCTTCTTTATTAAAGTAAAAAAATAAACTTTATAATATATATTTCACAACTATAACAACAAAATTATTTAAAATCTTGAAATCTAGATAATAATGATTCATTCACTAATTATGCTTATTATTCAGTTTCTAGGGAATAAAAAGGTGTATAAAAAAATTACTTAACAGAATCTTTTTTTATCAATCTTCTATTCCCTTGGACATTTTGTACCAAAGTCCATCGCATCCAACATATCTAACCATTAAGCCGAAACCAATCAACATACTTTGACTATCTTTATAGAAAAGGAAATTGATCAACCAAAAGAAATTCCATTTTCTTTGTCTTTAATAAAAAGGACTTATAATTCTACCTAATAGAAAGGTAAACAAATCAACACTCGTATCGCTATCCAGCTCAAGCATAAGTGCTTCAAAAAGTTGTCCTGGAAAAAAAATAAAAAAAGGAAAAACGAATAATCTGAGAACATTAATCCATAAGACAGAGCAGAACTGAATGAATAACAGAAACACAATCACTCACTTTCTTCAGCATCTTCGAACTCTGGCAGAACCTTGCCATCTTCCTGGATTGATTTCTAAAAATAGGTAAAAACACAACATCCATACTAATGAGAAATTCCATCTCACAAAAGAACAAATACCAACTCTAAAAACTAACAGAATAATATATACAAAACATGGCAATGATGCAACATAATCCTTCCCGAATCTCCGTATACAAATTATAAACAAGTAACAACTAAACCGAATAATATATATAAAACATGGAAAGGATGCAACATATTCCTTCCGAGTCTTCCCAAAAACTATGTCATGCTACACACCTAAACAATACTCCCCGAATTCTTCACCAAAAATCAAGGTCATAGTTGGAAGAAACTAAATAGTATATATATAACTGTATAATTAATGATTCATCCAAGAGTCAAACCTCAATAACCATATCATACAATCTAGCAAGTTCTAAAGTTGGCAAAATTTCTTACTCTCTAGCAATTTCTGCCTATAAAAGAGAGTAGGAAAAGTAATCCATTTCCTTAGCATCTATCATGATTGAAATTCTTCTTTTTGAACAAAATAAAAAATAGATAAGAATTTTGCTTTTATAATAGAAAGAAATGACTTTCAACGACTAGAAGTGCACAGTACTAATAGAACTAAAGCAATTTATACCGCTAGAAGCTTAAGGTGAACGAATATCCAAAAGGGTATCTTGTTCTCAACACAAGAAAACCCACAGAAAAATGAGAAAGAAAAAAAATTAAACAAACAGTTGGTGTGCGTAAAAAAGCTCACTTTTTTAAGGAGTACTGCTTTTGAGAAGAAGCCAGTGGACTCGTTGGGGTTGGAAACTGTTCCGAGGGTTACCTGAAATTGTAGGTCGATCTCGGACGAGATCTTCTGTATGGGTCGGAGCTGTTGTGTCTGACTTGTTGGACTTGGTGATGGTGCTGATCCTTCATTCCCGGAGGGTGGGGGGTACCTGAAAGGGACTCCGATGCTTAAGTTAGCAAAGGTATTAAGCAAGTATTGAGTAGAATCAGAGTATGAGTTATATCTGGGTGCTCCAGTGTATTTATAATGGTGTAGAGTGACCTTTGCAGATAAGATAAGTTAGTTATCTTATCTTTATCTTTCATAGGAATCGCCCTTATCTCTATAGGCTTGGGCTGCATTTTGAATTGGGGTCGTGTTCCTCTATTTGGGCTCTTTATTGGGCTTTCCTGTGACTTGACCGAGCTCTTTGAGAAGAGGTCGGTTTGTCCTGACCTGAAGAGGTTGGTCGCTTTGTCTATAGAATATTCCGGGTCAAACATCTCGACCCAGGGTATGAACAGTGCTCCTGCTCGAGCTCGGTTTCCCTTTGGAGGTAAAGTCTTAGTTTTTAGGACTTTGAACCTTCTCGGGTGGAGTCGAACTCGAGCATTTTGTCGACTTTTATCTTTGTAGAGTTCCTTTTTGAATGCGAAACGTTTCACTTCCTCTGAGAGCGCGCGCTTTTGGATTAGCATCCTTGCCTTGGGAACGCACGAGGGTTTTTAAATGCCCTCATTAATTGGTTTTAATGCTTCGTTTCTTTGATCTTTTTGAACTTTTCACCAAATGGTTTCTCTTCTCTATTTCGTAACTTCCCTTTTCTTTATCATATTCTGTTTTCCCCTGAAAGCTTACGTTTCTTGGTGTTACAACGTGGTTTCGGCTATCGTGAGTGCTTCTGACAGCAGCTTCTGGCCTCTTCGTCTTCAACCTTCTTCCGCATTCTTCTCCTTTTTTCAGGTTGTTTTTTTTCTTTTTCTTCCGTCGTCTATTTTGCTGCTCTGTATTTGTTTTTTAAAGTTCTGACTGAGTGCATGTTGGAAAGCTTGAATCTTTGTATATTGTCACGCTCGATTTATCACTGTGATGCACACCTTCTGGTCTTCTTTTTGCCTTTATGTATGCTTTTGGGTGTTTTCTCCTGATTTTGCTTTTTAGGACTTCGTATGCTACTCCTGTTTTGCTAAACTTTGTTTGTTTTGAGGAAGTTTTTCTTGGAAAGGGTTTTTGCTGAGACATTAGTCTTGTAGATTTTTCTTGAATCTTTATTCCCTGATTGCCTCCAAAGGATGCCCCTGGACTTTGGGTTGTGTCCTGGGGTTTTCCTTTTTATCTGCTGTACCGCGCTAGATTGTGCTGTTCGAGTTGTTTTGATTTCGTCTGGGATGTCTTTACCTTTTTAGTAACCCAATTTTTTTCTTGCTTGTAGGATTAGTTGGCCATGTCTTCCCGAAAAAATATTGTCGAGGCGTCTTCTAAGGTTCCCGAAGGGATGTCCGATTGGCTGGACTCTCTTGTCTTGCTGTGTGTTTCTTTAGTCGATTCAGAATTTTGTGTGACGCTTAGAAAGCATCATCGTGTCTGTAGCAGTGAGGATCAGGAAGGCAATTATGAGTTGGTAGCACTTGATTCTGGTGATAGAGTTTGCTTCCCAGTCCTGATCCAGGGGGAGCGTCCTTTCTTCTATGCTTATGACTTCTTTTTTAGCCAAATGAACATCACCTTTCCTTTTACTTCTTTTGAAATTGACCTGTTATGGTCTTGTAACGTAGCCCCTTCGCAGCTCCATCCGAATTCTTGGGGCTTCATCAAGATTTTTCAGCTTGTTTGTCAAGAATTTGGTGTTACGCCTTCACAAACTCTTTTTCTATATCTTTTTGTGTTGACCAAGCCTGGAACTACCAAGAAGAAGGCTTCTTGGGTTTCTTTTAGGTCTGCCCAAGGGCATAAGATTTTTTCCATGTATGACGAATCTTTCCAGGATTTTAAGAACTACTTCTTTAAGGTCCAGGCTGTTGAAGGAGCCCGGCCTTTCTTTCTAGACGAAAATAACGAGCCCTGCTTTCCCTTAGAGTGGCAGAGAAACATAGTGGTATCCCGATATACTTGGGAGATACTGGATGAGGTCGAGCAGGCCTTTGTGAATGTCCTGGAGGATATTTGGGGGGAACCTCCTTACTTGGATACTAAAAAATCTTTGGGAGACCCGTCCCTTATTCGAACTACATTGGGTATTTGTCTTGATATATCTTGTTATCTTGTTTTTCTCCTGATTTCTTTCCTAGCGTGATAATTGTTATTTTTTATTTTGCAGAGATGGCCAAGAATAATGATGCAATGAAGGCTTTCAAGAAGGCGAGGAAAGCTACTACAGCTCAAAACATCTCGGCCTGGGCTGATGGGGAAGGAACTTCCCAAGCTCATTTGAAGCCATCAGTGTCAAACTCTCCTGGCCCGAGGAGAATAATCCCTACACCTCGGGTCCGTTTAGTGGATCCTCCTCAATCTTCTACTGCTGTTGTGGTTTTTTCTTCGGTCGCCCCTCCTTCAAAAAGACCTCGAACTGTTGAACCTTTCAATCTAGATGCCTCGAATTTTAATCCTATTAGTTTTGTGGACCAGCAGATCGCACCTTATGGTGCTCTTTCAATGGATGATGTATCTCTCCTTCATCACTTGGATTTTATAACTTGGAGTAGTGTTAAGATGGCTCATATGGGAGCTGCTTTGTATTGCACTGCTCAAAATCTGCCTCTGCATGCTACCAAAGCTTTTATGGAGGAAGCTAAGCAAGAATTTGATCGGATGAAAGGTCTCAAGGAGGAGTTTGAAGTGGAGGTGACTAAACTGAAGAGGGAGCTGGAGGGGGAGAAGGCCAGCTCTCTTGCCCTGGCGGCCTCTGTGCGATTGGCTGAGGATGTGGCTTTGAAGCACAAAGAAAGCTATGTCACGTCCTATTGAGAAGTGATGCGTCTTCAGGAGGAGCTAGAGTCGGTCCGGGTTGATTATTCCGAGCTCCAGGGTCATCTTGTGGGCAGCGTAACTGCTGCTTATGAGAACCTGAAGGAACAGGTTCGGGTTATTGCCCCGGAGGCTAACCTTGCCTTGTTTAGCTTGGATAATGTTGTGAAGGATGGCAAAATCATTCCTGAGGACCCTGATGATGATGATGTTGAGCCTCCTCTTGTTCCTTCTACCAAAGTCTCTGTTGTGCCGCCTTCTTCTTCTCAGGCAGCTGAAGTCGTTCAGCCTGAGTCCGATCCTGATATCCAAATCCTGAACCGGGATGATGGGACGGTAGATGCGGTGCCTCTTCAGACTCGTCCTCCTTCACCCCGGGATGCTGCTACTGGGAAACCTTTGGACTCTTTTTGATTATTTTTGATGTATTTGTGTATAGCCCGGCTTGTGGGCTTTGAACTCTTTTATTTTGTAAATGGTGTTTTATTGACTGTTGATACTTCTGTTGCTTGTTTAGCAACTTTATTTTGAAAAACAAAGCAGCTTACGAGCTTCCTGGGCTGATTTTGGTGGCCTCTGAAGCTTGCTATTACCATAACTTAGTAGTTTTTATATCCTGTCTACTTTGCACTCGTCTTGGCACCTTCGTAGGTTTTTGTCTGACATGATTAGCTTCATTCTTTGGCCTGACGCTGCTCTCATCAATCTTAAACTATTTTTTTTCGTTTGGAGTCGTAATACTGAGATTGCCAATTTTTCAACTTGGTTTTTGATCGTTTGTAGCCCTCCTTTTTGGACTTTACTTAAGGTCTCCTCCAAGGGTAGCTTTATCATGTCAGTTCCTGTCAAATTACTTGGTAATCCTCTTGGACTTTGTTCAGGTCTCTTTCAGGGATTACCTTTGTAGCTTTGTATCTTGGACCGACTTCGTCATGTCGGGCTTTGTCGAGTTTGCTTGGTAATCCTCTTTCTTGGACTTTGTTTCAGGTCTCTTTCAGGGATTACCTTCTGTAGCTTTACATCTTGGGCCGACTTCGTCACGTCGGATCTTGTCGAGTTACTTGGTAATCCTCTTTCTTGGACCTGGTTCAGGTCTCTTTCAGGGATCACCTTCTGTAACTTTGTATCTTGGGCCGACTTCGTAATGTCGGGCCCCGTCGAGTTACTTGATAATCCTCTTTTCTTGGACCTTGTTTAGGTCTCTTTCAAGGATTATCTTTTGTAACTTATCTTTCTGGGCCGACTTTGTCACGTCAGGCCCTGTCGGATTACTTGATAATCCTCTTTCTTGGACCTTGTTTAGGTCTCTTTCAAGGATTATCTTTTGTAACTTATCTTTTTGGGCCGACTTTGTCACGTCGGGCCCTATCGAGTTACTTGATAATCCTCTTTCTTTGACCTTGTTTAGGTCTCTTTCAGGGATTATCTTTGTAACTTTTTGTAGGAGTCTGACTTCATCATGTCGAACTCTTCGAAGTTATAGTAATCCTCTTTTATAGGGTTGGCCAGACCTCTTTCCAGGGCTTTACTTATAACTTGGGTTGTTGTGGCTGGTCCGACTTTTAGTGCCGGCCAGTCTTTAAGTTATTTTATAGCAATCCATTTTATTAGGACCTCGTCAGGTCCTTTCTATGGATCACTTTCTATAACTTCTTGCATTATTCTGTTTTCATCTTTGCCAATTTTGTAGAATTTGGGTTTTAACCCTCATTTTTATCGTGATCGCGTAGTGAATTTTGGTTTTCACTCTCTGTCGATCTGTAGCTTTATAATCGGGCGATCAATATTTCAGAATAATACGACTTGAGTGTTTGTAGAGAATCTGAACAAATTTTATTAAAAAAGAATGCAAATATACATGGGGGTTAATTTCCTAAGTCGGGTGATTTGTAGGTCTTGGCTGTGCGCCTCGTTAAAAAACCTTTTTTAGGAAAAAGAGTGCGCTTTGTCCAAGATCTTTTATCATCCCTAGCTATAGTACCTTCTTAGGTTGCAGGCGTGCCATGATCTAGGAAGCTCTCGCCCGTCGAGTTCGGAAAGCCTGTAGTAGCCCTTTCCCAGTACTTCTATGACTCGGAAGGGTCCTTTCCAGTTTGCTGCCAGCTTTCCTTCTCCAAGTCGAGTTGTTCCTATGTCATTTCGAATTAGGATGAGGTCGTTTTCAGCAAAGGCCCGCTGTATTACTTTTCAGTTGTATCTGGAGGCCATTCGTCGTTTCAACGCATCTTCCCTTATCCGAGCTCTTTCTCGGATTTTTGGAAGTAAGTCGAGCTCTTCCCTTTGAAGTTGGGAATTGGCTTTTTCGTTAAAATGGATTACTCTGGGTGATCCTTCTTCGACCTCCACTGGGATCATCGCCTCCATTCCGTAAGCTAATCGGAAGGGTGACTCCTTTGTTGTGGAATGTGGAGTCATTCGATATGCCCATAGGACTTGCGGGAGCTCCTCGGCCTAAGCTCCATTTGCATCCTGTAATCTTTGTTTTAACCCTGCTAATATAACTTTGTTAGCAGCTTCAGCTTGCCCATTGGCTTGGGGGTGCTCAACAGAGGTGAATTGTTGTTTTATATCCAGGTCGGCCACTAGTTTTCTGAAGCCTGCGCCTGTGAACTGGGAACCATTGTCTGTAGTGATGGAGTATGGAACTCTGAACCTTGTGATGATGTTTCTATATAGGAATTTCCGACTTCTTTGATCTGTGGCATTGGCTAAGGGTTCTGCCTCGATCCATTTTGTGAAGTAGTCTATTCCTACTATGAGGAATTTGACTTGTCCTGATCCTTGAGGAAAAGGTTCGAGGAGATCGAGTCCCCATTTTGCGAATGGCCAAGGTGAGGTTACGCTGATGAGTTCCTCTGGCGGAGCGGTGTGGAAGTTGGCATGCTTCTGACATGGTGAACATGTCCTTACAAATTCTGTGGCTTCTTTTTGTAGAGTTGGCCAATAAAATCCTGCCTGAAGTACTTTTTTGGTGAGTGCCTGTGCTCCGAGGTGATTGCCACAAATGCCACTGTGTACTTCTTCTAGGACATCTTTTGTGTTGGAAGTCGGCACGCATTTTAGCAGTGGTATTGAAATTCCTCTTTTGTATAGAGTATTATTTATGATAGTATAGTATTGTGCTTCTCGTTTTAACCTCTTTGCCTCTTTCTCATCTGTGGGGAGAGCTTCTGTTCTGAGGTAGTTAATTATGGGAGTCATCCATCCCTGATCGCAACCTGTTATGGCTAGGACTTTTTCTTCCTCTGAGATTGATGGATTCTGTAGAATTTCTTGGATGAGGCTTCTATTGTTGCCTCTTGGTTTGATGCTGGCTAGTTTTGAGAGTGCATGGGCCCGGGTGTTTTGTTCTCGGGGTATGTGACGAATCTCATACTCTCCGAGTTGTCCAAGTTGTTCCCTGGTTTTGTCCAAGTACTTTTTCATAGTGGGATCTTTGGCTTGGTAGCTTCCTGCTATTTGTGCAGTAACTACCTGTGAATCGCTGAAGATGATAAGTTTTTGAGCTCCAACCTCCCTAGCCAGCTTCAAACCAGCTAGTAGTGCCTCATATTCCGCTTGATTGTTTGAGGCAGGGAACCCGAATTTGAGGGAGAGTTTGATTTGGGTTCCCTGGTCACTTTCAATTATTACGCCAGCGCCGCTTCCCATTTTATTTGAGGAGCCATCCATATATAGATTCCATTCTGTAGGGATTTTCAGTGTGTCCAGAAATTCCGCAATGAAGTCGGCTAGATACTGAGATTTGATGGCCGTCTGAGCTTCGTATTGAAGGTCAAATTCGGACAACTCGACTGCCCATTGCAAGATTCTGCCTGCCAAGTCTGTTTTCTGTAAGATCCCTTTTATGGGCTGGTTGGTCCGAACTTTAATGGTGTGAGACTGGAAATATGGGCGAAGTCGTCGAGATGTTATTATGAGAGCGTAAGTGAACTTTTCTATTTTCTGGTAGTTCAGCTCAGATCCTTGTAATGCTTTGTTGATAAAGTATATGGGTCGTTGCCCACTGTTGTCTTCTCGGACCAGTGCTGACGCTAATGCCCGATTTTCCACCGCGAGGTACAATATGAGTGGTTCTCCTTCCCGTGGCCGACTTAATGTAGGTGGCCGTCCCCGGAATTTTTTTGAAGTCTTGGAAGGCTTGCTCGCATTCTGCTGTCCATTCAAACTCCTTTCCCTTCTTTAGAGTGGCGTAGAATGGGAGAGATCTTATTGCTGATCCAGCCAGGAATCTGAACAAGGCTTCCAACCTCCCGTTGAGTTGTTGTACCTCTTTGATACAAGTCGGACTTTTCATGTCGAGTACGGCCCTGCACTTGTCTGGGTTTGCCTCGATTCCTCTCTGTGTGATCATAAAGCCCAAGAATTTACCAGCTTCTACTGCAAAGGTACATTTTGCGGGATTGAGTCGCATGCCGTGTCGTCTTATGGTGTTGAATACTTGTGTCAGGTCGGATAATAACATTTATTCACTTTGCGTCTTCACTAGCATGTCGTCTACGTAGACCTCCATGATCTTTCCGATGTGATCCGAAAAAACTTTGTTCATTAATCTTTGGTAAGTGGCTCCCACGTTTTTAAGACCGAAGGGCATAACAATGTTGTAGTAATTTGCCTTTCGGGTTAAGAATGCGGTTTTATCTTGGTCGGGTGGGTACATTGGGATTTGGTTATATCCTAAGTATGCATCCATGAAGGAGAGGTATTTATATCCGGAGGAGGCATCTACCAGAGCGTCGATGTCTGGGAGCGGATAAGGATCTTTCGGGCATGCTTTGTTGAGATCGGTATAGTCAGTGCACATTCTCCACTTTCTATTTGACTTTTTTACCAATACGACATTAGCAAGCCATAGCGGGTATTTGACTTCTCTTATGAAACCTGCCTCCAGTAGAGCTCGTACCTATTCTTCCACGGCTTGAGAGCGTTCGGGTCCTAGCTTTCTACACCTTTGTTGTACCAGCCGAGATCCTGGGTAGACTGCTAGCTTATGGCACATTAGTTTGGGATCTATGCCTGGGATGTCTGCGGCCTTCCACGCAAAGAGGTCGACGTTGTTTCGTAGAAACTGTATGAGTGATTCTTTTATGTCTCCTTTTAGGAGTGTGCCGATGTTGGTTGTTTGGTCCGGGGTGTCCCCGATCTGGATTTTCTCTACTTCTCCTTCAGGTTGTGGGCGGAGCTCCTCCCGCCTCTGAACTCCACCGAGCTCAATTGTGTGGAATTCTTCTCCTCTGCCTCTGAGGTTTAGACTTTCGTTGTAACAGTGGCGCGCCATCTTCTGATCTGCCTTTATCGTGGCTATTCCTCCTGTAGTTGGGAACTTCATGCATAGATGCGGAGTCGAGACTATTGCGCTGAGCTGATTTAACGTTGTCTGACCTATTAGGGCATTGTAAGTTGAACTTACGTCGACTACGATATAATCTATTTTGAGTGTTCTTGACTGACTTTCTTTTCCGAAAGTTGTATGGAGCGAGATGTATCCCATCGGTTGAACTGGGGTATCTCCTAGCCCGAACAGGCTGCCCGGATATGCTCTGAGTTCTTTTTCTTCCAAGCCGAGTTTGTCGAAAGTAGTTTTGAATAAGATATGGGCGGAGCTCCCCTGGTCAATCAACGTGCGGTGGAGATTTGTGTTTTCTAGTATAATAGTGATGATCATGGGGTCGTCATGCCTTGATGCGATGCCGGATGCATCTTCTTTGGTAAAAGTGATCGCCGAGATGTCGGGTGCTTCCTCCTTTCCTGCGACGTGGTATACGTCTTTGAGATGTCTTTTGCGAGATGATTTGGAGATTCCTCCCCCCAGCAAATCCGCCGTGTATCATGTGGACATGTCTTTCTGGTGTTCGAGATGATCGTGCGGTTGGTCTGACATCTTCTGCTCTTCTTCTTTTTCTTTGTTCATCATCATGGGTGGCTAGATATTGATCTAGCTTTCCTTCTCGTATGAGCTTTTCTATGACATTTTTTTAAGTCGAAACACTCATTGGTGGAGTGCCCGCAGATCCGATGGTATTCACAATATTCAGCCTGGTTTCCTCCTTTTTTGCCTTTGAGAGGTCGAGCTGGTGGTATTTTTTTCGTGTTGCAAACCTCTCTGTATACATTTACAAGAGACACCCGAAGAGAGGTGTAATTGTGGTATTTTTTATTTTCTCTCCATGTCGATCTTCCTTTTTTCTGGAATCATTGTCTTTATCCCGGAGGGTAAACCTGGCCTTCGAGGTCTCTCCTAACCGGGAGTTTTCCTCCATGTTGATGTACTTCTCCGCTCGTTCCTGCACCTCATTCAGGGATGTGGGGTACTTCTTTGATATAGATTGACTAAAGGGCCCTTCTCTCAAGCCATTAATGAGGCCCATAATGGCGGCTTCTGTTGGCAGGTTTTGTATATCCATGCATGTCTTGTTGAATCTTTCCATGTAGTTACGCAGGGTTTCTCGTTCTCCTTGTCTGATTCCTAGTAGGCTCGGAGCATGTTTAGCTTTGTCCTTTTGGATGGAGAATCTGGCTAGAAATTTCTTAGCCATGTCGTCAAAACTTGAGATGGACCTAGGAGGGAGGTTGTCAAACCATCTAATTGCTATTTTTGTTAAAGTAGTTGGAAAGGCTTTGCAATGAACTGCATCTGAGGCGTCGGTGAGATACATTCTGCTTCTGAAGTTGCTGAGATGATGGCTGGGATCTTAGTGCCGTCATATAAGGTCATGTCTGGGAGTTTAAAGTCCTTTGGAATTTTCATCTTCATGATCTCCTTGGTGAATGGATCTTGCTCCTTGCGGTTGCTATCTTCAGGAGTAGATCGGCTGGCTTTCGTCTTGACATCGGCTTCAAGTTTTAGGAGTTTGTTCTCCAATTCCCAGCGTCGCCTTATTTCCCTTTGTAGGTCCTTCTTGGCCTCTCGTTGGCGTAGGGCTTCTTCCTCAAGTTGTTTTAACCAGTCTTGAAATGTATCCATGGCTCCCTAGTTTGGAGAGTTCTTCTTGTTGTTGTTTTGGGAAGTATCTTTTGGGGTAGTGTCCGCGTTTTTATGCGGCGTTCTTTTCTCTAGATCTGAGGTGTGGTCGTTGTCATGGTCGTCCGCCATGGTGATGGGATGACTTCAGGGTTCCCCGGCAACGGCGCCAATGTTCCGAGGGTTACCTGAAACTGTAGGTCAATCTAGGATGAGATCTTCTGTGTGGGTCGGAGCTGTTGTGTCTGACTTGTTGGACTTGGTGATGGTGCTGATCCTTCGTCCCCGGAGGGTGGGGGTACCTACAAGGGACTCCGATACTTAAGTTTGCAAGGGTATTAAGCAGGTATTGAGTAGAATCAGAGTATGAGTTATACCTGGGTGCTCCAGTGTATTTATAATGGTGTAGAGTGACCTTTGCAGATAAGACAAGTTAGTTATCTTATCTTTATCTTTATCTTTATCTTTCATGGGAACCACCCTTATCTCTATAGGCTTGGGCTGTCTTTTGGATTGGGGTCGTGTTCCTCTATTTGGGCCCTTTATTGGGCTTTCCTGTGACTTGGCCGATCTCTTTGAGAAGAGGTCGGTTCATCCTGACCTGAAGAGGTCGGTCGCTTTGTCTGTAGAACATTCCAGGTCGAACATCTCGACCCAGGGTATGAACAGAAACAAAGCATGGAATTGGAAGTACTAGTCCTCTTACTCCGGATTTGAAGGCACTTCAAGAAGATCCTCACTAGTTCTTAGCACACAAATTTTAAGAGGAAATGTTACTGCAATCAGCAAGCATGGACTTGGAACAGTTAATTTAGATAGACATCTAGCCACAATTAAGCATGATTCAAATGAAACCAAAACACCTAAAACTCCAAAGGTTGTAAAGTTTTAACAGATTAAGCTATAATTCTATCAAAGCTAGAAAGAGAGATTAAAAAGCAAACATTTCTTTTCCTAATAGGATTTCAGCAACACCATCGCATCATACTCTAACCATAATCTGAGGAAATATAAGTTTGTGGAACCCATGTGTTCTGATCAGTGGATTCTGGATTAGACTTGCATCATTTCATACATAATTACGTAAAGATATTAACTTCCAGCAATAACAATATTACGTGCCACACCAAAGGTGATGGATACTTGCAACTTCCTTTAATTCAAACATATTCTTGGCACTCAAAAATTGGTGGTAACATAAGGCATATTTATCATTCAAAATATAAATAATTATATGTTAAAGACAATCACCAGTAATCAAACAGAGGTGATAGGTTAAAAACAATCACCAGTAATCAAACATATGTGATAGAAGCAGCCAAGTAGGACTTCAAACTTTAGTTCATAATAGTAAATAGCAATAGTATAACATATAACAAACATAATATTTGAATAGATCAATGTGACAAAGAACACAACAAATCCACTAACGAAGGAAGGATAGCAAATTTTTCTTTTTTCATTTCTAAGATGGAATAAAAAAGTAAATGCTTCACATTATAACAATCTCGGATGATGCACGGAGCACACTAGGCTGAGCCAAAAGGTTTGAAACACAAGGAAACGAGGAAAGTGTTAACACGAAGGATGGCAATCCATTGTGCAAAACGGTGTTTGTTGATTGTGAAGGAGGTGACTAAAGGTTAAAGTTTAACCTAATGTAACTGTAGCATAAGAGAATTGGACAGCAGAGAACTGCAAATAGAGGCTTTGGCTGCCACAAACCGGCAGACTAGCTATACCCAAAGAATGCCGTAGCTCCCAATATATGCAAACCAGATAATGCAATCTACATGATTCTATTCAATGGACAACATGATTAAACTTCTAGAATAGTTTGGATCCACCAAAAAAGTGTAATGCCGCAAATATTATCCTAAGAATCTTCTTGTCAATGACATGGATTTTGATCCAGTTCAGAGTCAATTCAATGATACACCAAAGAGAATGCAAAGCAAAGTCCCCAATTCGATTTACCCAACTATGAATTAGCAAACACTACCACTACCGAATGAGCCCCTCATTCCACCTGACCATTTTTTTGGGATGAATTTCGAGTTTTTGCCAGTTGTGTGAACTCTTCTTGGCAATCACTACCTGAAGGCAAAAAAACCATGAAAGGATTCACCATAAACTAGCATCAAGCCATAATAAGAGTGCAAACCTCAATCCCAAATAAAATAAAAATTAGAGAATACCAGAAACTTAAACCATTAACTATACCTTATTATAGCACTTCATTGCTGCTGTACGAAGCACTCTCATTATATACTTATAATATCAACAATATAATATCATTAGTACTAGCTAATAAGCAGCAATTAAAACAGTGTCATACCTCATTGGTAAAAATACTTACTAGTGAATCATCTTCAATGTTCATGTGATCATCCAAGTCATTATCAAATGTGTCATTTCTACGGCCTTCTAAATGTGAAATGCCCCGATGAACACAACAAGTTGTTCGATTGTGGCCCTCCATGCCACGCTGTCCACATCGATGTTTTCTTTTATTGGACTGTGAAGCCCCACATTTTGTCCTACATTTTCTTGGGTCCCCTGGCATGCTATGTCCCAGATCATTGGTTGCAAGCCCAACTCCAGAAGCATTCACTTGCACATAATCTCTTGTTATCTTGGCAAGCAAAGTTGGTTAGTTGTCTAAACCAATCCATCAAACAACCGTATTGACTTAGCATCAAAGAATTCCAATGAAATTTGACCGCATTTTGCAAACCTACTTTGGCAGTCTTGGTCCATCGAGGCAAGACTAATGACCTTGGCAACTCTTCTATATATTCATTCACCAAGACGCAAACTATGTGTTCACAAGGTATGACAAATGATTCCATTCTCATACATGAACAATTGAATTCCATCTCAATGTCACAATAGAATACACGCCACATCTCATTTGGCGTTCGGTCCAAACCGATAGAGTAAATCACATAAGAGCCAGTTTGCGTCATATTTATTACCTTCATTGACGCAACTCGTACAAGGATTGGTTGGAACATATAAAATACTGATAGGGTATAAACATTGGGAGCACTCCTCTCTAACTGTTGAAAACACGTTTGCATACTGGGTCTCTGATGAGCGGATAATTTATACGCTTTTTGCCATTATTTTTGGGTAGTTTTTAGCATGTTTTAGTGACTTTTTAGTATATTTTTATTAGTTCTTATGAAAAAATCACGTTTCTAGACTTTACTATGAGTTTGTGTGTTTTTTCTATAATTTCAGGCATTTTCTAGCTGAAATTGAGGGACCTGAGCAAAAGTCTAATTCAGAGGCTGAGAAAGGACTGCAGATACTGTTGGATTCTGACCCTCCTGCACTCGAAGTGGATTTTCTAGAGCTACAGAAGCCTAATTGGTGCACTCTCAATTGCGTTGGAAAGTAGACATCTTGGGCTTTCCAGAAATATATAATAGTTCATACTTTGCCCGAGATTTGATGACCCAAACTGGCGTTAAAATGCCCACCAGAGACCTTTTTCTGGCGTAAAACGCCGAAACTGGCACCAGAACTGGAGTTAAACGCCCAAACTGGCATCCAAGCTGGCGTTTAACTCCAAGAATGGCCTATGCACATGAAAGCTTCAAAGCTCAGCCTAAACACACACTAAGTGGGCCCCAAAAGTGGATTTCTGCACTATCTGCACTTAGTTACTTATTTTCTTTAAATTCAAGTTACTAGTTTAGTATAAATAGCACTTTTTACTATTGTATTTCATCTTTTGACCCCTTTTTTAGACTTTATACTTGGCTGGCCTCACGGCCATGCCTAGGCTATTTTCTCTTATGTATTTTTCAACGATGGAGTTCTACACCTCATAGATTAAGGTGCGGAGCTCTGCTGTTCTTCATGAATTGATGCAAGTACTATTGTTTCTCTTTCAATTCACGCTTACTTATTTTCCAAGATATATTCTCGTACTTAATTTAGTTAAGTCAGAATGAAGGGGGTGACCCGTGACAATCACCCACTATCTTCGTTACTCGCTTAGCCAAGATCCGCGTGCCTGACAACCACAAGCGGTCTACATGATGTTCAACGTAGTCATTGGACGACAGTCGGAGTATAGTCTCTTGGGTCTCTGATCCACGGACCGAGTCCGTGAGGTTAGAACCTTCGTGATATAGGCTAGAACCAATTGGCAACATTCCTGAGATCCAAAAATTCTAAACCTTGTCTGTGGTATTCCGAGTAGGATCTGGGATGGGATGACTGTGACGAGCTTCAAACTCATGAATGTTGGGCGCAGTGATAGTGTGTAAAAGGATAGAGAGATCCTATTCTGACACAAGTGAGAACCGACAGATGATTAGCCATGCGGTAGCTGTGCCTGGTATTTTTCATCCGAGACGAGAAATTCGACAGTTGATTAGCCGTGCAAAAACCGTACTTGGACCATTTTCACTGAGAGGATCATACAGCTTGCCATGGAAGGGAGCACGCATGATTGGATGAAGACAATAGGAAAGCAGAGGTTCAGAAGCAACAAAGCATCTCCAAACGTTTATCTGAAATTCCCATCAATGAATTATATAAGTATTTTTATTTTAATTTGCATTTTATTTATCTTTCAATTATAAAAACTCATAACCAATTGAATCAGCCTGACTAAGATTTACAAGATGACCATAGCTTGCTTCAAGCCGGCAATCTCCGTGGGATCGATCCTTACTCACGTAAGGTTTTATTACTTGGACAACCCAGTGCACTTGCTGGTTAGTTGTATCGGAGTTGTGAAAAGTGTGAATCACAATTCTGTGCACCACGTTTTTGGCACCATTGCCGGGGATTGTTCGAGTTTGGACAACTGACGGTTCATCTTGTTGCTTAGATTGGGTAATCTTCTTTCTTGTTTGAGTCTAGTGTCAAATTTTAAGTTTGGTGTCAACTGCTTTTTTTAAATTTAAGTTTCTTAAAATTTTCAAAACTTTATGCATTGTGTTCTTCTTTGATCTTTAAGTTGTTCTTGATGATTTTCCTTGTTTGATCTCTAAATTTTCTTGTTTTGTGTCTTTTCTTGTTTTTATATGCATTTTCGAATCCATAGTGTCTAAACATTCAAAATTTCTAAGTTTGGTGTCTTGCATGTCTTTCTTTTCTTAAAAGTTTTCAAAAATATGTTCTTGATGTTCATCATGATCTTCAAAGTGTTCTTGGTGTTCATCTTGATATTCAAAGTGTTCTTGCATGCATTATTCGTTTTGATCTTAAAATTTTATGTTTTGCTTCATTTTGTTGTTTTTCTCTCTCCTCATTCAAAATTCAAATGTAAAAAATATCTTTTCTTTTTTTTTTCTCATAATTTTTGAAATTTTGAGTTGACTTGGTCAAAAAATTTTTTAAAATTTAGTTGTTTCTTGTTAGTCAAGTCAAAATTCTAAATTAATATATATATATATATATATATATATATATATATATATCCTTTCAGTAAATAATACAGAAAAATGAAGGTTCAGAACATAAAGCAGAGGAATCACAGAGAAAAAGAGCTCACTGGAGTTAAAATGCCAGTAAAGAGGCACTTTGGGCATTAAACGCCATAATATCTATCATTTTGGGCGTTTAACGCCAGTAAAAGTATTATTCTGGGCGTTAAACGCCAGAAATGTCAGCATTCTGAGCGTTTATAAAAACGCCCAATAAAGAAGGGTTCCTGGCATTTAACACCTGCCAAGATATTTGGCTGAGCGTTAAACGCTAGAATGGATAGCATTCTGGGCGTTTAACGCCAGGATGACACAAGGGAGGTAATTTTGTTTCCAATTTGATTTTTTTCTTCAAATTTTCATGTTTTAATTCATAACTTTTTGCATCAAACATATTTTAAATGTTCATCTTTCAATTTTTTTTATGTTTTTGAAAATTTTCAAACTAATTTTTTTTTCAAAAATCTTTTTCTTAATCTTATTTCATATTTTCGAAAATCCTTGCTAATAATTAATGTTTTGATTCAAAAATTTCAAGTTTGTTACTTTCTTGTTAAGAAAGGTTCAATCTTTAAATTCTAGAGTCATATCTTTTAGTTTCTTGTTAGTCAAGTCATCATCTTTAATTTTAAAAATCAATTCTTTTTAATTTCTTTTTCAACTCTTTTTCAAAATAAATGTCAATCATATCTTTTAAAATTTTGATTTCAAAATCTTTTTCTAACTTCTTATCTTTTCAAAATTTATTTTCAAATCTTTTTCAACTAACTACTTGATTTGTTTGTTTTAATTTAAAAAAGGTTACTATTTCTTATCTTTTTCAAAACCACCTAACTACTTTTTCACTTCTAATTTTCGAAAATCACTAACCACTTTTTCAAAATTCTTTTTAATTAACTAATTGTTTTAAATTCTAATTTTATTTTATTTCTTTTATAATATTTTTGAAACTAACTTAATTAATTAAATAAAAAAATATTTTTCTTTTCCTTCTTTTAAAATTTGAATACTCTCTCTCTCATCTCTTTCTATTTATTTGCTAACACTTCTCTTCTACTCATCTAATAATTCGAACCCTCTCTCTCTCTGTGTGTTCGAATTTTTCTTATTCTCTCTCTACCTCATTCTTCTATTCTTCTTTTCCTCTGACACCTCAAGGAATCTCTATACTGTGACATAGAGGATTCCACTACTCCCTTTGTTCTCTTCTTTTTCATATGAGCAGAAACAGGGATAAAAACATTCTTGTTGAAGCTAACCCTGAACCTGAAAGGACTCTGAAGAGGAAGCTAAGAGAAGTTAAAGCACAACACTCCGGAGAGGACCTTACAGAAAATTTCGAAAAAGAAGCAAACATGACAGTCGAATCCAACAACAATGCCAGAGATGCAAGGAAGATGCTTGGTGACTATTGATGAGCGGATAATTTATACGCTTTTTGGCAATTTTTTAGGTAGTTTTTAATAAGTTCAAGCTACTTTTAGGGATGTTTTCATTAGTTTTTATGTTAAATTCACATTTCTGAACTTCACTATGAGTTTGTGTATTTTTCTGTGATTTCAGGTAATTTCTGGCTGAAATTGAGGGACTTGAGCAAAACTCTGATAGGAGGCTGACAAAGGACTGCTGATGTTGTTGGAATCTGACCTCCCTGCACTCGAAATAGATTTTCTGGAGCTACAGAACTCCAAATGGTGCGCTCTCAACGGCGTTGGAAAGTAGATATTCAGAGCTTTCCAGCAATATATAATAGTATATACTTTATTCGGGAATTGACGACGTAAACTGGCGCTCAACGCCAGTTCCATGCTGCTGTCTGGAGTAAAACGCCAGAAACACGTCACAACCCGGAGTTGAACGCCCAAAACACGTTACAACTTGGTGTTCAACTCCAATAAAAGCCTCAGCTCGTGGATAGATCAAGCTCATCCCAAACATACACTAAGTGGGCCCCGGAAGTGGATTTATGCATCAATTACTTACTCTTGTAAACCCTAGTTGCTAGTTTATTATAAATAGAACTTTTTACTAGTGTATTAGACATCTCTGGACGCCTAGTCCTTAGACCTTCATGGGGGCTGGCCATTCGGCCATGCCTGAACCTTTCACTTATGTATTTTCAACGGTGGAGTTTCTACACACCATAGATTAAGGGTGTGGAGCTCTGCTGTACCTCAAGTTTTAATGCAATTACTATTATTTTCTATTCAATTCTCTTTATTCCTATTCTAAGATATTCGTTGCACTTCAACTTGATGAATGTGATGATCCGTGACACTCATCATCATTCTCACCTATGAACGCTCGTGACTGACAACCACTTCCGTTCTACCTTAGGCCGGGCGCATATCTCTTGGATTCCTTAATCAAAATCTTCGTGGTATAAGCTAGAATTGATGGCGGCATTCATGGAAATCCGAAAAGTCTAACCTTGTCTGTGGTATTCCGAGTAGGATTCTGGGATTGAATGACTGTGACGAGCTTCAAACTCCTGAAGGCTGGGCGTTAGTGACAGACGCAAAAGAATCAAGGGATTCTATTCCAACCTGATTGAGAATCGACAGATGATTAGCCGTGCTGTGACAGAGCATTTGGACCTTTTTCACTGAGAGGATGGGATGTAGCCATTGACAAAAGTGATGCCCTACATACAGCTTGCCATGGAAAGGAGTGAGAAGGATTGGATGAAGCAGTAGGAAAGCAGAGATTCAGGAGGAGAACAGCATCTCCATACACCTATCTGAAATTCCCACCATGGAAATACATGAGTAACTTTATCTTTATTTTATGTTTATTATTTATTATAAATTTTCGAAAATCCATAATCAATTACTATCCGTCTGACTGAGATTTACAAGATGACCATAGCTTGTTTCATACCAACAATCTCTGTGGGATCGACCCTTACTCACGTAAGGTTTATTACTTGGACGACCCAGTACACTTGCTGGTTAGTTGAACGGAGTTGTGTCCACACATAGTAAAGAGCTATTATCTCGAATTAAATTTCATACAAGTACAAAGAGTATGAATCACAATTTCGTCCACCAACTATACTGCATCAACTTCCAACTTCTATGGAAGAAGCATATCAATTCATACCATTGGAGCAAACAACTTTGAGCTTAAGCCTCAATTAGTTTCTCTAATGCAGAAGAATTACAAGTTTCATGGACTTCCACCGGAAGATCCTCATCAGTTCTTAGCTGAATTCTTGTAGATCTGTGATACTGTTAAGACCAATGGGGTTGATCCCGAGGTCTACAGACTTATGCCTTTCCCCTTTGCTATAAGAGACAGAGCTAGGATATGGTTGGACTCACAACCTAGAGAAAGCCTGAACTCTTAGGACAAGTTGATCAGTACTTTCTTGACCAAATTCTTTCCACCTCAAAAGATGAGCAAGCTTAGAGTGAAAGTCCAAACCTTCAAACAGAAGGAAAGGTGAATATCTCTATGAAGCTTAGGAAAGATACAAGCAATTAACCAAAAGGTATCCTTCTGACATGCTTCCAGAATTGAGCATCATATGTGTATTCTATAATGGTCTATCTGAATTGTCCAAGATGTCATTGAACCATTCTGCTGGTGGATCTCTTCATCTGAAAACACCTGTGGAAGCCCAGGAACTCATTGAGATGGTTGCAAATTACCAGTTCATGTACACTTCTGAAAGAAATCTTGTGAATAATGGGATGACTCAGAAGAAAGGAGTTCTTGAGATTGATACTCTGAATGCCATATTAGCTCAAAACAAAATAATGACTCAGCAAGTCAATATGATTTCTCAGAATATGACTGGATTGCAAGCTGCATCTGGTAGTACTAAAGAAGCCTCCTTTGAAGGAAAAGCTTATGATCCTGAGAACCCTGCAATGGAAGAGGTGAATTACATGGGAGAATCCTATGGAAACACCTATAATCCTTCATGGAGAAATCATCCAAATTCTCATGGAAGGATCAATAGAAGCCTAAACAAGGCTTCAATAATAATAATGGTGGGAGAAATAGGTTTGGCAATAGCAAGCCTTTTCCATCATTGTCTCAGCAACAAACAAAGAATTTTGAGCAGAGTCCCTTTGACTTAACAAACATAGTCTCTGATCTATCTGATGCGTGAGCATCTTTCCTATCTTTTTCTAGTGAATTTGCATCTAATTTGTTGAGTTTAATAAAGAATTAATTATATTTTAGCCAATATGGATGCTACTTTGAGTCTTTTGCAATTTTGTTTATTTTAGGTAGCATTCAGCTGGATTTGATTGAGTTTTTACAGCACAAGAATCAAAGGAGATGGCAGCAAGAAGCGACTCGTACGCGTGATTTGGAGCTTTCCATGGCGACGCCTGCGCGTGACTGACGTGTACGCGTGATTTGAAGATTTGCTCAGCGACGCGTGCGCGTGGTCGACACGTCCGCTGACTTGTGAAAAAGACCAGTAACGCGTGTGCGTGACCGACGCGTCCGCGTGACTCGCAGAAAAGATCATCGACGCGTACGCGTGACTGATGCGTACACGTGAAATGCGCCACGTGCAGAAAAACACAGAAAATGTGGGGGCAATTTCTGGGCTGTTTTGACCCAGTTTCCAGCTCAAAAAACACAGATTACAAGCTGCTGAATGGACAAAACAAGTGGTCCCCAACCATCAGCTGAAGACTTATTAATTAATTCGAATTTAAATTCAAATCTTATTTTTAGGAAAAGATATTATTTTAGTTTTAGATAGATTTAAATTAATTAGGATTAATTATAAAAGGAATGCCAACAGGGTGATTCCAAGACAACATTATTCCATTCTAATTTACAATCCTAGTTTTTGACTTTGAACCATGAGCAACTAATCCTCCATTGTTAAGGTTAGGAGCTCTGTCTATTATATGGATTGATTCATTTGCTCTTTCTAATTTTATTCATGTATGGATTTATAATTTAAGAATTGTTTTCGCTCTTTATCTTATGAATTTGGGTGGAACGGAAGTATGACCCTCTTTCTATTTGAGTTCTTGTATAACTTGGAAAAGCTATATACTTGAACAACAGCTTGAAAACAAATTCTCCTAAATTTTAATGATCTAAATTTAACAGGATACGTGACATATAATCCTTTTATTTCTTGGGTAATTAGAGTTTTTGTGGCATATAAACTAGAAATTGATTATCACCCTCTAATTGGAATTAATTGACCAAGGAATTGGCAGTTAATGAATTTTAGAGGAGACTAGGAAGGTCTAAGAAATTAGGGTCTAGTCATATACAGTTTGCCATAAATTAAATCCTACATAATTAAATTAGTTAGTAAGAAAAGTTAATCCAGAAAAATAGATAACTCTGAAACCTTAACTATTTTCTCCATATTTTATTCCCAACTCATTGTTGCTTGCTTTCTGAAATTCTTAATTTACTGTTTAATGCTTTTTGAATACCAAAACACTCTTTTCTTTTTGTCTAACTAAGCCAATCACTTAACCATTGTTGCTTAGTCCATCAATCCTCATAGGATCGAGCCTTACTCACATAAGGTATTACTTGGTACGACCTGGTGCACTTGCCGGTTAGTATGTGGGTTGTAAAACACCGCATCACTATCTAAGGCCACTCTTAGTTTTATGACTGAAACAAGGTCCTCCATCAGAAATTTGGAGGCACAAGCAGGTCAGCTGAGTAAAAGAGTTACTGAAACCCCCCACAGTACTTTCCCAAGCAATACAGAAGAGAATCCAAAGAGAGAGTGCAAGGCCATCAATATAACCAAAATGGCCGAACCTATAGAGGAGGAAGAGGCAGTGATTTCCAGTGAGAAAGACCTCAATGGACACCCACTAGCCAATAAGAAAGTCCCTAATGAGGAACCAAAGGAATACGAGGCTCATATAGAGACCATAGAGATTCCACTGAACTTCCTATTACCATTCATGAGCTCTGATGAGTATTCTTCCTCTGAATAAGATGAAGATATTGTTGAAGAGCAAGTTGCTCAATACTTAGGAGCAATCATGAAGCTGAATGCCAAGTTATTTGGTAATGAGACTTGGGAGGATGAATCTTCATTGATCATCAGTGAACTGAATGCCTGGGTTCAGCAGACATTACCTCAGAAGAAACTGGATCCCGGAAGGTTCTTAATACCTTGTACCCTAGGCACCATGACCTTTGAGAAGGCTCTGTGTGACCTGGGGTCAGGTATAAACCTCATGCCACTCTCTGTAATAGAGAAACTAGGGATCTTTGAGGTACAAGCTGCAAGCACCTCACTAGAGATGGCAGACAAATCAATGAAACAGGCTTATGAACTTGTAGAGGATGTCTTAGTGAAAGTAAAGACCTTTACATCCCTGATGACTTCATAATTCTAGACACTGGGAAGGATGAGGATGAATCCATCATCCTTGGAAGACCCTTCTTAGCCACAGCAAGAGCTGTGATTGATGTGGAAAGAGGAGAGTTAGTCCTGCAACTGAATGAGGACTACCTTGTGTTTGAGGCTCAAGGATCTTCCTCTGTAACCATGGAGAGGAAGCATGAAAAGCTTCTCTCAATACAGAGTCAAGCAGAAACCCCACACTCAAACTCTAAGTTTGGTGTCGGGATGTCACAATCATGTTCTGAGCATTTGTGAAGCTCTGTAAGAGCTTCCTGTCAAGCTATTGACATTAATTAAGTGCTTATTGGGAGGCAACCCAATCTTATTTATCTATGTTAACTACTTTTTCATTTTATTTTCCATTGTTAGTTTATGTTTTCTTTAGGATGATGATCATGCGGAGTCACAAAAATAGCTACAGAATTAAAGCAGAATCAGAAACGGCATCGAAAATAGCACACCCTGGAGGACAGGCTTACTGGCATTTAAACGCCAGTAAGGATAGCAGAATGGGCATTTAACGCCCAGTCTGGCAGCATTTTAGGCGTTAAATGCCAGAATTGGCAGACAGACTAGCGTTTAATGCCAGAAAAGGGTGTCTGGTGTCTGGCTGGCGTTAAACGCCAATAAGGGTAGTAGAATGGGCGTTTAACATCAGAAACGGGCGTTAGCTTGGCGTTTAACGCCAGAAATGGCACACAGAGGGCGCTTAAACACCAGAAAGATGCAGGAATGAGTAATCCTTGACACCTCAGGATCTGTAGACCCCACAGGATCCCCACCTACCCCAACTCACTCTCTCCCCTTCACACCTTTCTATAACATTCTTCCCCAAACACCATTCACCTATCACATCCTACCCTCTTTCCTATAATCTCTCCATCACTCACATCCATGCACTATTTCCCGAAAACCCATCATAAAACCCCACTTACCTCACCATTCAAATTCAAAATACTTCCCTCCCAAACCCACCCATTCTCACACGGATCCCCTCTCTCTCTTACCCTATAAATACCCCTCCTCACTCCTTTATTTTCACACATCATAACCAACTTAAACCCCCTTGGCCGAACCACTTACCCCCTCTATCTCTTCCATTTCTTCTTCTTCTCCTCCTTTCTTTCTTCTTTTGCTCAAGGACGAGCAAACCTTTTAAGTTTGGTGTGGAAAAAAGCTCTGCTTTTTATTTTTCCATAACCATTAATGACACCGAAGGCCGGAGAAACCTCTAGAAAGAGGAAAGAGAAGGCAGTTGCTTCCACTTCTGAGTCATGGGAAATGGAAAAATTCTTCTCAAAGGTCCATCAAGACCACTTCTATGAAGTTGTGGCTAAGAAAAAGGTGATCCCCGAAGTCCCCTTCATGCTCAAAAAGAGCAAATATCCGGAGATCCGACGTGAGATTCAGAGAAGAGATTGGAAAGCTCTCACCAATCCTATCTAACAAGTCAGAATCTTAATGGTTCAAGAGTTCTATGCTAATGCATAAATCACTAAGAACCATGATCAAAGTATGAACTTGAACCCAAAGATATGGCTCACAATGGTTCAGGGAAAATACTTGGATTTCAGTCCAAAAACTGTGAGGTTGACATTCAACTTGCCAATAATGAGAGGAGATTCTCATCCTTTCACTAGAAGAGTCAACTTTGATCAGAGGTTAGACCAAGTCCTGATGGACATCTGTGTGGAAGGAGCCTAATGGAAGAGAGACTCCAAAGGTAAGTCGGTTCAACTAAGAAGTCCTGACCTCAAACCCGTGGCTAGAGGATGGTTGGAGTTCATCCAACGCTCTATTATTCCTACTAGTAACTGGTCCAAAGTAACTGTAGATCGGGCTATCATGATCCATAGTATCATGATTGGAGAGGAAATGAAAGTTCATGAGATTATATCTCTAGAACTATACAAGGTGGCTGACAAGCCCTCCAATTTAGCAAGGTTAGCCTTCCTTCATCTCATCTATCACCTATGCAATTCAGTTGGAATTGGCATAAAGGAAGACATCCATTGAAGTAGACAAGCCCATAACTAAAAATAGGATGGAGCAAACAAGAGAGCCCACTCATGGACCTCAACAAGAGCATGAGGAAGTCCCTCATCAAGAAATTTCTGAATACCTCAAGGGATGTATTTTTCTCCACACAATTATTGGGAGTAACTCAACACCTCTTTAGGAGAATTGAGTTCCAACATGGAGCAACTAAGAGTGGAGCACTAAGAGCACTCCATCATCCTCTATGAAATCAGAGAGGACCAAAAGGCCATGAGAGAGGAGCAACAAAGGCAAGGAAGAGACATAGAGGAGTTCAAGAACTCCATTGGTTCTTCAAGAGGAAGAACTAGCCGCCATCACTAAGGTGGACTCGTTCTTTAATTTCCTTGTTCTTATTTTTCTATTTTCGGTTTTATGCTTTATGTTTTGACTATCTTTATGTCTTTATTACATGATCATTAGTATTTAGTGTCTATGTCTTAAAGCTTTGAATGTTCCATGAATCTTTCACCTTTCTTAAATGAAAAATGTTTTCTGAAAAAGAAAAAGAAGTACATGAATTTCGAAATTTATCTTGAAATTTGTTTAATTATTTTGATGTGGTGGCAATGCTTTTTGTTTTTTTGAATGAATGCTTGAACAGTGCATATTTTTGATAGTGAAGTTTATGAATGTTAAAATTGTTGGCTCTTGAAAGAATAATGAAAAAAGAGAAATATTATTGATAATCTGAAAAAATCATAAAATTGATTCTTGAAGCAAGAAAAAGCAATGAAAAACATAAAGCTTGCGAAAAAAATGGCGAAAAAATAAAGAAAAAGAAAGAAAAAGAAAAAGCAAGCAGAAAAAGCCAATAGCTCTTTAAACCAAAAGGCAAGAGCAAAAAGCCAATAACCCTTTAAACTAAAAGGCAAGGGTAAAAAGGATCCAAGGCTTTGAGCATTAATGGATAGGAGGGCCCAAAGGAATAAAATCCTGGCCTAAGCAGCTAATTCAAGCTGTCCCTAACCATGTGCTTATGTCATGAAGGTCCAAGTGAAAAGCTTGAGACTGAGTGGTTAAAGTCGTGATCCAAAGCAAAAAGAGTGTGCTTAAGAACTCTGGGTACCTCTAACTGGGGACTCTAGCAAAGCTGAGTCACAATCTGAAAAGGTTCACCCAGTTATGCGTCTGTGGCATTTATGTATCCGGTGGTAATACTGGAAAACAAGATGCTTAGGGTCACGGCCAAGACTCATAAGTAGCTGTGTTCAAGAATCAACAAACTAAAATAGGAGAGTCAATAACACTATCTGAATTCTGAGTTCCTATGGATGCCAATAATCATTTTGAACTTCAAAGGATAAAGTGAGATGCCAAAACTATTCAGAAGCAAAAAGCTACTAGTCCCGCTCATCTAATTAGAACGAAGCTTCATTGATATTTTGAAATTTATTGCATATTCTCTTCTTTTTATCCTATTTTGTTTTTGGTTGCTTGGGGACAAGCAAAAATTTAACTTTGGTGTTGTAATGAGCGGATAATTTATACGCTTTTTGGCATTATTTTTGGGTAGTTTTTAGCATATTGTAGTGACTTTTTAGTATATTTTTATTAGTTCTTATGAAAAATTCACATTTCTGGACTTTACTATGAGTTTGTGTATTATTCTGTAATTTCAGGTATTTTCTGGATGAAATTGAGGGACCTGAGCAAAAGTCTGATTCAGAGGCTGAGAAAGGACTGCAGATGCTGTTGGATTCTGACCCTCCTACACTCGAAGTGGATCTTTTGGAGCTACAGAAGTCCAATTGGCGCGTTCTCAATTGCGTTGGAAAGTAGACATCTTTGACTTTCTAAAAATGTATAATAGTCCATACTTTGCTCGAGATTTGATGGCCCAAACTGGCGTTAAAATACCCACCAGAGACCCTTTTCTGGCGTAAAATGCTGGAATTGGCACCAGAACTGGAGTTAAACGCCCAAACTGGCATCCAAGCTGGCTGATGAGCGAATAATTTATACGCTTTTTGGCATTATTTTTAGTATGTTTTTAGTATGTTTAGTTAGTTTTTAGTATATTTTTATTAGTTTTTAGTTAAAATTCACTTTTCTGGACTTTACTATGAGTTTGTGTGTTTTTCTGTGATTTCAGGTATTTTCTGGCTGAAATTGAGGGACCTGAGAAAAAATCTTATTCAGAGGCTGAAAAGGACTGCAGATGCTGTTGGATTCTGACCTCCTTGCACTCGAAGTGGATTTTCTGGAGCTACAGAAGCCTAATTGGCGCGCTCTTAATGGCGTTGAAAAGTAGACATCCTGGGCTTTCCAGCAATGTATAATAGTCCATACTTTGCCCGAGATTTGATGGCCCAAACTGGCGTTCCAAATCAGCTCAAAACTGCCCGGCGTTAAACGCCGGAACTGGCACAAGAATGGGAGTTAAACGCCCAAACTGGCACAAAAGCTGGCGTTTAACTCCAAGAAAAGTCTCTACACATGAAAGCTTCAATGCTCAGCCCAAGCACACACCAAGTGGGCCCGGAAGTGGATTTTTATATCATTTACTCATTTTTGTAAACCCTAGGCTACTAGTTCTCTACAAATAGGACCTTTTGCTATTGTATTTTCATCTTTGGACATCTAGTTCTTAGATCAGATCTTGGTTCTTCTGGTTCCCTCTTTGGGGCCGAAGCCAATGATCACTACTATCACTTATGTATTTTCAACGGTGGAGTTTCTATACACCATAGATTAAGGTGTGGAGCTCTGCTGTACCTCGAGTATTAATGCAATTACTATTGTTCTTCTATTCAATTCAGCTTGTTCTTATTCTAAGATATTCATTCGTACCCAAGAACATAATGAATGTGATGATTATGTGACGCTCATCATCATTCTCACTTATGAACGCGTGCCTGACAACCACTCCCGTTCTACAAGCAAACAAGGCTTGAATGTTTATCTCTTGGATTCCTTAACCAGAATCTTCGTGGTATAAGCTAGAATTGATGGCGGCATTCAAGAGAATCCGGAAGGTCTAAACCTTGTCTGTGGTATTCTGAGTAGGATTCAATGATTGAATGACTGTGACGAGCTTCAAACTCCTGAAGGCTGGGCGTTAGTGACAGACGCAAAAGAATCAATGGATTCTATTCCAACCTGATTGAGAACCGACAGATGATTAGCCGTGCCGTGACAGGGTGCGTTGAACATTTTCACTGAGAGGACGGGACTGTAGCCACTGACAACGGTGATGCCCAACATACAGCTTGCCATGGAAAGGAGTAAGAAGGATTGGATGAAGACAGTAGGAAAGCAGAGAGACGGCATCTCCATGCGCTTATCTGAAATCACCAATGAATTACATAAGTATCTCTATCCTTGTTTTGTATTTTATTCATATATCATCCATAACCATTTGAATCTGCCTGACTAAGATTTACAAGGTGACCATAGCTTGCTTCATACCAACAATCTCCGTGGGATCGACCCTTACTCGCGTAAGGTTTATTACTTGGACGACCCAGTGCACTTGCTGGTTAGTTGTGTGAAGTTGTGATAAAGAGTTGAGATTGCAATTGAGCGTACCATGTTTATGGTGCCATTGATGATCACAATTTCGTGCACCACTGGCGTTTAACTCCAAGAATGGCCTATGCACGTGAAAGCTTCAAAGCTCAGCCTAAACACACACCAAGTGGGCCCTGGAAGTGGGTTTCTGCACTATCTGCACTTAGTTACTTATTTTCTGTAAATCCTAGTAACTAGTTTAGTATAAATAGCACTTTTTACTATTGTATTTCATCTTTGGACCCCTTTTTCAAACTTTATGCTTGGCTGGCCTTACGGCCATGCCTAGGCTATTTTCTCTTATGTATTTTCCAACGGTGGAGTTTCTACACCTCATAGATTAAGGTGCGGAGCTCTGCTGTTCTTCATGAATTAATGCAAGTACTATTGTTTCTCTTTCAATTCACGCTTACTTCTTCTCCAAGATATACTCTTGTACTTAATTCAGTTAAGTAAGAATGAAGGGGGTGACCCGTGACAATCACTCACTATCTCCGTTACTCGCTTAGCCAAGATCCGCGTGCCTGACAACCACAAGCGGTCTACATGATGTTCAACGTAGTCATTGGACGACAGCCGAAGTATAGTCTCTTGGGTCTCTGATCCATGGACCGAGTCCGTGAGGTTAGAACCTTCATGGTATAGGCTAGAACAAATTGGCAGCATTTCTGAGATCTGGAAAGTCTAAACCTTGTTTGTGGTATTCCGAGTAGGATCTAGGATGGGATGACTGTGACGAGCTTCAAACTCACGAATGTTGGGCATAGTGACAGTGTGCAAAAGGATAGAGAGATCCTATTCCGAAATAAGTGAGAACCAACAGATGATTAGCCGTGCGGTAGCTGTGCCTGGTATTTTTCATCCGAGACGAGAAATCCGACAGTTGATTAACCGTGCAGAAATTGTACTTGGACTATTTTCACTGAGAGGATCATACAGCTTGCTATAGAATGGAGCACGCATGATTGGATGAAGATAATAGGAAAGCAGAGGTTCAGAAGCAACAAAGCATCTCCAAACACTTATCTAAAATTCCCACCAATGAATTACATAAGTATCTTTATTTTAATTTGTGTTTTATTTATCTTTCAATTATTAAAACTCATAACCAATTGAATCATCCTGACTAAGATTTACAGGATGACTATAGCTTGCTTCAAGCCGGCAATCTCTGTGGGATCGACCCTTACTCACGTAAGGTTTTATTACTTGGACGACCCAGTGCACTTGCTGGTTAGTTGTATCAGAGTTGTGAAAAGTGTGAATCACAATTTCGTGCACCAGTCTCCCATTCACAGATGCAAGGTCATCCTAGACCTTTTTCCACCTTGTATGGTTGACACATCGATTAAAGTGTTGAATGAACTCAACCAGATTGTATCTTGAATTGACATACTTTGCAATGATTAAGTTTAATCCCTCGCACCGAGAAGTAGTCCGAAAACCAGCAAAAAACTTCCCTCTTATATGTGCAGTTGCCCATGAATGTCTCTTTTTATACATATCTAGGACCCAATTATTGTTTTCAACACCAAATCCCTCAACCATTTCAAACCACTTCTGATGAAATACATCAATTTCATAGTCACCTAGCATTCACTTTATAAACATGGAGGTAAACTGGGGCTTGCCAATGTTACTTGTTGCATTGCGAATCAGATGCCATGCACATAATCTATGATGTGAATTAGGAAAATCTTTCTTAATGGCAAACTTCATTGATAGATCACCATCTGTGATAATCGAAACAGGTGCTTTCCCATTCATTGCCACCTTCAGTTGCTGTAGCAACCATATATATATGTGTCTTTTTCCTCATCGCAAATTAAAGCAGCAGCAAAGATAATTGTTTGATTGTGATGATTGACACCAAAAAATACCACCAATGGACACATATTTATTCCTCTTATAGGTAGCATCAAGAGCTAGCACATCACCAAATAATGAGTAATCTGCCCTACTGAGACCATCGCACCATAACAAATTGCCCATCAGCATCCATGTGATGATTAAAATAGAGAGAAGGGTCATTTGTTGCTTGATCTTCTAGATACTTCAAAGATGCATATGCATCATCGGGTAATTAGCGCCTCTGCTTTGCTATTTTATTGTACATGTCCCTTTGCGTGAAAGAGAGATACTCGTAGCCACCTGCCTGATTTGCTAATGCCCGGTATATCTACCAACACTAATCCCACCCTTTTTCATGTTAACCATGTGGCCAATATCAACCTCGGACATGAATCTATGCCTACGAAGCAATCCAGTCAACCGAGGATCCAAAAGCGGATGATTGTGTTCATCAGAAAAATAAGAAATAAACCAACGACCACTAGGTGCATCTAGACGAATCTCCATCATTGCACTGCAGCCACACCTTGTCTCGGGAGTAGGTTTTCTCTTAAATTTTCCAATGCCATAATTATTTTGCGGTATAAATCCTTCAGAATGACATACAAAATTCTTCAACTTAAGTACGCCCGCACGACTCTTCCTAGTTTTGTTCTTCCGAGCACTAAAGCCTCTTGTCCTTACATATCTATTGTAGAACTCAAATGCAATGTCGACATCAGAAAAGTGAAAATGACATACATCTTCGTCCCTGATGTTCCAAAATTCAATCATCACAATGTCTTCGAGTGAGTCAATGTTATACCCTTCATCGAAGCCGTGATAATCGAACATTGGTTCCACATTTGTGTCGTCCTCATCCATATAATCCACGTCAACTTCCTCATGTTTTTCTTCCTCTTGCTCATACTGATCATATGATGTATGCTCGCTATTAACCCCTTCATGAGAAAATTCCTGACCCATAACTTCCTAAACACCAATACACAATTCAAAATGAAACTTAAGTTTGTATATAAATTGCCAAACATGATAAGAACAAATAATTTTAAAATAGAGACTAAATAGTAACGGTAGAAGTAGAACCGTTGAACTTGATATCATCCGCACACCGAGTACCAGCCATCACAAATCACAATCTTTTAAAATTAAAATCAATCCAATAGTGTCAATCTTAGGAATCATGGAATTGGACACGAGTTTATTTATTGTATTAAGGGGGAAAATGAAGAAGCATGAATCCAAAATATAATGGCAAAACTAGAAGAGTAAAAACAGAAACACAAAAACAATTGGCAATGCCGGCTATGCATGCAGTGGGTGCAAAGGACAAAAAAATAATAAAGAGTATATATCCTCTATCTATTAATCTATCTATATTTCTGATCCCATGTCACAAATTCCCCGCCGCTCGCGGCCAACAAAGAACACATTGTTTCCCCTTTGAGAACCCCGCAAAGTTTGCTTACGCGCGCTTATTGGTCTTTAGGCATTTATCCTTATATGTATATAAATAGTATATTGAATATTTACTTCTATTCTTTTATGAGGTTGGTATGGACCCTTTAATATTGGACTTTTATGCATTTATTGCCAGTGGAAAGCCTTCACTAAGTGAAAAATAACAGATGAAAACTTAGCGTAAGCATCATAGTAAAATATATAATGGGGAAAGGAATGGGAAGTAGGTAGTAATCAAATGTAACAAAGTCATATACGGGAATTTGCAGTGTTCAACAAATTTAAAAACAGTTAATAATTCAACTGGAAATATATTAGCAAAGATAAAGAATATTAAACATAAAAATCACACAAAGTTAAGGTGAAAGCTAGCTTCATACGGGATATGTTAATAAAGTTGCATAAAAATCTAATCACATGCATTATCATAAAAAGAATGCTCTTTTTGTTTAGCACAAGCACATCAAGAATCTCTAGTTAAGATATGTATCAGATATATCAAGCAAATCGAAAATATTATGAAAAGTAGTTGAGTTCTTAATTATAATGAATACAATTTAATTTTAGATGTCTACACTGCATTGAAGGAAAGCTATTTTCCGAGGCATTCAACCCACACTTTTATAATGCAGTATTCAGCTACTAACAACTTGAACTCAACTACTAACCACTTGAACAAAATATTCAAATACCAATTTATGATACAATATTCAGTAAGCAAATAACAAAACATTAAAAAATCAAACAATTTGAACAGCAGCCCATGGTTTTGATGGATAATAATGAAAACTTGGTGCTGAATTCCATAGAATTGTCACTACCTAAATGCATATCTTATCAAAATTCATGCTGGAGGATTGATTTTATACAATAAGCACCAAAAGAAATTAATGGCATAGATCCAATAAATTACTATGGAAAGCCAGATTACAAGCTTACCACCCAAGGCGTCCTTATATGACCGCCTAGCACCTTTATGCAACTTCCAATTTCACAATTGGTGCATGAAATTGTGATCTCAATGGCGCCAACAACTTGGTATGCACAATTGTAATATCAACTCTTTTTCACAACTTCGCACAACTAACCAGCAAGTGCACTAGGTTGTCCAAGTAATAAACCTTACGTGAGTAAGGGTCGATCCCACGGAGATTGTCGGCTTGAAGCAATCTATGGTCACCTTATAAATCTCAGTCAGGCAGATTAAAATGGTTATGGAGTTTTGATAATTAAAATATAAATAAAACGTAAAATAAAGATAGAGATACTTATGTAAATCATTGGTGGAAATTTCATATAAGTGTATGGAGATGCGTTGTTCCTTCTGAATCTCTGCTTTCCTACTGCCTTTATCCAATCCTTCATACTCCTTTCCATGGCAAGCTGTATGTAGGGGGATCACCGTTGTCAACGGCTATCGTCCATCCTCTCAATGAAAATGATCCAGCTACGGGTTACGTAGGGCTAATCATCTGTCGGTTCTCGATCGTGTAGGAATAGGATTTACTATCCTTTTGCATCTGTCACCACGCCCTACAGTCGCGAGTTTGAAGCTCGTCACAGTCATCCCATCCCAGATCCTACTCGAAATACCACAGACAAGGTTTAAACTTTCCGTATCTCAAGAATTCTGCCAATTGATTCTAGCTTATACCACGAAGACTCTAATCGCAAGGAATTGAAGGCTCTGTTCTCAGAAGAGGCAATCAAATGCATGGACCAGGAATCCAAGAGATACACATTCAAGCTTGTTTTCATGTAGAATGGAAGTGGTTGTCAATCACGCGTTCATGAGTGAGAATGGTAATGAGTGTCACATAATCATCACATTCGTCATGTTCTTGTGTGCGAATGAATATCTTAGAATAAGAATAAGCATGAATTGAATAGAGAACAGTAGTACTTTGCATTAATACTCGAGGAACAGCAGAGCTCCACACCTTAATCTCTGGTGTGTAGAAACTCCACCGTTGAAAATACATAAGTGAAAATAAAGTAGGCATAGCCGTGAGGCCAGCCACCAATGTCTAAGGACTAACAATGATCAAAGATATTCCAAAAGGTCGTCCAAAGATGTCTAATACAATAGTAAAAGGTTCTATTTATATCAGACTAGTTACTAGGGTTACAAAAATAAGTAAATGATGCAGAAATCCACTTCCAGGCCCACTTGGTGTGTGCTTGGGCTGAGCATTGAAGCTTTCACGTGTAGAGGTCTTCTTTGGAGTTAAACGCCGGTTTGTAACTTGTTTCTGGCGTTTAACTCTGCTTTGCAACTTGTTTCTGGCGTTTAACGCCAGAATAGGGCAGAAAGCTGGCGTTAAACGCCAGTTTGCATCGTCTAAACTCGGGCAAAGTATGGACAATTATATATTGATGGAAATCCCTGGATGTCTACTTTCCAACACAGTTGAGAGCACGCCATTTAAACTTCTGTAACTCCAAAAATTTCATTTCGAGTGCAAGGAGGTCAGAATCCATCAACATCAGCAGTCTTTTGTCAGCCTCTGAATCAGATTTTTGCTCAGGTCCCTCAATTTCAGCCAGAAAATACCTGAAATCACAGAAAAATATACAAACTCATAGTAAAGTCCAGAAATGTGAATTTTGCTTAAAAACTAATAAAAATATACTAAAAACTAACTAAATCATACTAAAAACTATGTAAAAACAATGCCAAAAAGCGTATAAATTATCCGCTCATCATTACATCAAACTTAAATTGTTGCTTGTCCCTAAGCAACTGAAAACAAAATAGGATAAAAAAAGAGAATATACAATGAATCTCACAATATCAATGAAATTTAGTCCCAATTAGATGAGCGGGGCTAGTAGCTTTTTGCTTCTAAATAGTTTTGGCATCTCACTTTATCCTTTGAAATTCAGAATGATTGGCATCTATAGAAACTTAGAATTTTAGATAGTGTTATTGATTCTCCTAGTTTAGTATGTTGATTCTTGAACACAACTACTTTATGAGTCTTGGCCGTGGCCCTAAGCACTTTGTTTTCCAGTATTACCATTGGATACATAAATGCCACAGATACATAACTGGGTGAACCTTTTCAGATTGTGACTCAGCTTTGCTAAAGTCCCCAGTTAGAGGGATCCAGAGTTCTTAAGCACACTCTTTTTGCTTTGGATCACGACTTTAACCACTCAGTCTCAAGCTTTTCACTTGGACCTTCATGACACAAGCACATGGTTAGGGACAGCTTGATTTAGCCGCTTAGGCCTGGATTTTATTTCCTTGGGCCCTCCTATCCATTAATGCTCAAAGCCTTAGATCCTTTTTACATTTGCCTTTTGGTTTTAAGGGCTATTGACTTTTTCTGCTTGCTTTTTCTTTTTCTTTCTTTTTCTTTTAATTTTCGCCACTTTTTTTTTCCGCAAGCTTTCTTATTCACTGCTTTTTCTTGTTTCAAGAATCAATTTCATGATTTTTCAGATTATCAATAACATTTTTTTTTGTTCATCATTCTTTCAAGAGCCAATAATTTTAACATTCATAAACTTCACTATTAAAAATATGTACTGCTCAAGCATTCATTCAGAAAATAAAAAGTATTGCCACCACATCAAAATAATTAAACTAATTTCAAGATAAAATTTAAAATCCAAGTACTTCTTGTTCTTTTGTAATTAAGCACATTTTTCATTTAAGAGAGGTGAAGGATTCATAGAATTATTCATAGCTTTAAGACATAGACACTTGACACTAATGATCATGTAATAAAGACACAAAATATAGCCAAATATAAAGCTCAAAACTGAAAACAAAAAAATAAATAGACAAGGAGATTAAGGAATGAGTCCACCTTAGTGAGGGTGGCATATTCCTCTTGAAGAACCAATGGTGCTCTTGAGCTCCTCTATGTCTCTTCCTTGCCTTTGTTGCTCCTCCCTCATAGCTCTTTGATCTTCTCTAATCTCATGGAGAATGATAGAGTGATCTTATCCTTAGTTGCTCCCAATAGTTGTGTGGAGAAAAATATATCCCTTGAGGCATCTCAGGGATTTCTTGACTTGTTGAGGTCCATGAGTGGGCTCTCTTGTTTGCTCCATCCTTTTCTTAGTGATGGGCTTGACCTCTTCAATGAGGATGTCTTCCTCTATGACAATTCCAGCTGAATTGCATAGGGATAACCTTTTTCTTGGCCACAACTTCCTAGAAGAGGTCTTGATGAACTTTTGAGATGAATCTTTCTATCTCCCATGACTCAGAGGTGGAAGCTTTTGCCTTCCCTTTCCTCTTTCTAGAGGTTTCTCCGGCCTTAGGTTCCATAAATGGTTATGGAAAAATAAAAATAGGTGGTTCGGCCAAGAGGGGGAAAAGGTGTTTGTGTTGTGTGAATAAGAAGGAGTAGTGAGGGGTTTATATAGGGGGTGAGAGGAAGGTTGGGTTTCGGTCATTAGGATTGGGTTTGGGAGGGAAAAGTGTTTAAAATTTTAAAGTGAGGTAGGTGGGGTTTTTGGGGAAGAGGTATGGAGGTGATTGGTGAAGAGAATATAGGGAAGAGGATATGATTTGATTGGTGAGTGGTGTTTTGGGTGGAGTGTTACAGAGATGTGTGAGGGGGGAGAGAGAGAGAGAGGTGGGATAGGTGGGGATCCTGTGGGGTCTACAGATCCTGAGGGGTCAAGGATTTATCATCCCTGCCCTTATTAGGCGTGCAAAACGCCTTTACTGTGTAATCCTAGCATTTAACGCCAGATTGCTACTTGTTTCTGGCGTTAAACGCCAGCTTTTATTCCTTTCCTGGCGTTAAACGCCAGGCTGCAACCTGTTTCTGGTGTTTAACGCCAGATTGTAACCTGTTTCTGGCATTTAACGCCAGTCTGGTGCTTGTTTCTGGTGCTTAACGCCCAGAATGGTGCCAGATTAGGCGTTAAACGCCCATTCTGCTACCTTAAACGCCAGTAAGTTGCTCCTCCAGGGTGTGCTATTTTTAATGCTTTTTTTCTTTGATTTTTACAGTTGTTTTTATGACTCCACATGATCATCAACCTAAAAAATGAAATAACATAGATAAATAAAAATTGGGTTGCCTCCCAATAAGCGCTTCTTTAATGTCAATAGCTTGACAGTGAGCTCTCATGGAGCATCACAGATGTTCAGAGCATTGTTGGGATCTCCCAACACCAAACTTAGAGTTTGAATGTGGGGGTTCAACACCAAACTTAGAGTTTGGTTGTGGCCTCCCAACACCAAACTTAGAGTTTGATTGTGGGGGTTCTGTTTGACTATGTATTGAGAGAAGCTTTTCATGCTTCCTCTCCATGTGTACAAAAAGAGAACCTTGAGTCCTAAATACAAGGTAGTCCTCATTCAATTGAAGGATCAACTCTCCTTTGTCAACATCAATCATAGCTTTTGCTGTGGTTAGGAAAGGTCTACCAAGGATGATGGATTCATCCTCATCTTTCCCAGTGTCTAGGATTATAAAATCAGCAGGGATGTAAAGGCCTTCAACCTTCACTAGCACGTCCTCTACCTGTCCATAAGCCTTTTTCATAGATTTGTCTGCCATCTCTAATGAAAATTTGGCAGCCTGTACCTCAAAGATTCCCAGTTTTTCCATTACAGAGAGTGGCATTAAGTTTATGCTTGACCCCAGGTCACACAGAGCCTTCTCAAAGGTCATGGTGCCTATGGTACATGGAATTAGGAATTTACCAGGATCCTATTTCTTTTGAGGTAAAGTGTGCTGAACCCAGGTATTTAGTTCATTAATGAGCAATGGAGGCTCATCCTCCCAAGTCTCATTACCAAATAGCTTGGCATTCAGCTTCATGATTGCTCCTAAATACTGGGCAACTTGCCCTTCAACAATGTCTTCATCTTCTTCAGAAGATGAATAGTCATCAGAGCTCATGAATGGTAAAAGAAAGTTCAATGAAATCTCTATGGTCTCTAGGTGAGCCTCAGATTCCTTAGGTTCCTCAAAGGGGAACTCCTTATTAGTCAGTGAACGTCCCAGGAGGTCTTCCTCACTAGGGATCACTGCCTTTCCACTCTCTTCAGGTTTGGCCATGTTACTCACAGTTATGGCCTTGTACTCTCTTTTGGGGTTCTCTTCTGTATTGCTTGGGAGAGTACTAGGAGGAGTTTCAGTGACTCTTTTACTCAGCTAGCCCACTTGTGCCTCCAAATTTATAATGGAGGACCTCATTTCATTCATGAAACTTATAGTGGTATTAGATAGATCAGAGACTATGTTTGCTAAGCTAGAGGGGCTCTGCTCAGAATTCTCTGTCTGTTGCTGAGAGGATGATGGAAAAGACTTGCTATTGCTAAACCTGTTTCTTCCACCATTATTAAAGCCTTGTTGGGGCTTTTGTTGATCCTTCGATGAGAAATTTGGATGATTTCTCCATGAGAGATTATAGGTGTTTCCATAGGCTTCACCCATGTAATTCACCTCTGCCATTGCAGGTTTTCAGGATCATAAGCTTCTTCTTCAGAAGATGCTTCTTTAGTACTGTTAGATGTATTTTGCAATCCATTCAGACTCTGAGAAATTAAATTGACTTGTTGAGTCAATATTTTGTTCTGAGCCAATATGGCATTCAAAGCATCAATTTCAAGAACTTTCTTCCTCTGAGGTGTCCCATTACTCACATGATTCCTTTCAGAACTGTACATAAACTGGTTATTTATAACCATGTCAATGAGTTCCTGAGCTTCTGCAGGCATTTTCTTTAGGTGAATAGATCCACCTGTAGAATGGTCTAATGACATCTTAGACAATTCAGACAGACCATCATAGAATATATCCAGGATGGTCCATTCTGAAAGCATGTCAGAAGGACACTTTTTGGTCAGTTGCTTGTATCTCTCCCAAGCTTCATAGAGGGATTCACCTTCTTTCTGCCTGAAGATTTGAACATCCACTCTAAGCTTGTTCAGCTTTTAAGAAGGAAAGAACTTGGCTAAGAAAGCCATGACCAGCTTATCCCAAGAGTTTAGGATATCTTTAGGTTGAGAGTCCAACCATATTCTAGCTCTGTCTCGTACAACAAAAGAGAAAAGCATAAACTTATAGACCTCGGGATCAACTCCATTGGTCTTAACAGTATCACGGATCTGCAAGAATTCAGTTAAGAACTGAAAAGGATCTTCTGATAGAAGTCCATAAAACTTGCAATTCTGTTGCATCAGAGAAACTAATTGAGGCTTTAGCTCAAAATTGATTGCTCCAATGGCAGGGATTGAGATGTTTCTTCCATAGAAGTTGGAATTTTGTGTAGTAAAGTCACCAAGCATCTTCCTTGCACCTCCACCATTGTTATTGGTTTCGGCCATCTCTACTTCTTTTTCGAAAATTTCAGTAAAGTCATCTTCAAAGTGTTGTGTTTTAGCTTCTCTTAGCTTCCTCTTCAGAGTCCTTTCAGGTTCCGGATCAGCTTCAACAAGAATGTTCTTATCCTTGCTCCTGCTCATGTGAAAAAGAAGAGAACAGAAAAGAAGAGAAATCCTCTATGTCACAGTATAGAGATTCCTTTATGTGAGTAGAAGAAGAAAAGAATAGAAGAAGGAGAAAATTCAAACACAGAGGAAAAGAGAGGGTTCAAATTTTGAGATGAAGAGAAGTGTTAGTAAATGAATAAATAAATAGCAAAAGATGAGCGAGAGAGAGAGAGGGAATTCGAATATTAACCAAAAGGAAAAGGGAAAATATTTTTGTTTTTATTTTAAAATTTAGTTAGAATTTGAAAATTAAGAGAAGATATAAAATTAAAATTAAAATTTGAAACAATTATTTAATTAAAAAGAATTTTGAAAAAGGGTGAGGAATTTTCGAAAATTAGAGAGAGAAAAGTAGTTAGGTGGTTTTGAAAAAGATAAGAAATAGTGAAATAAATAAAAAGTCAATTAGTTAGTTGAAAAAGATTTAAAATTCAATTTTGAAAAGATAGGAAGTTAGAAAAGATTTTTAAAATTAAAATTGATTACTTGACTAACAAGAAACTAAAAGATATGATTCTAGAATTTAAAGATTGAACCTTTCTTAACAAGAAAGTAACAAACTTCAAATTTTTGAATCAATCACATTAATTGTTAGTAAAGTTTTTGAAAATTATGAAATAAAATTAAGAAAAAGATTTTGAAAAACAATTTTAAAAAAATTTCAAAAATATTAAGAAAAAATGAAAAAGATTTGATTTTTGAAAAAGATTTGAAAAGATAAGATTTTTAAAAATAAAATCTTGACTTGACTAACAAGAAACAACTTATTTTAAAATTTTTTGACTAAGTCAACCCAAAGATTTCGAAAATTATGAGTAAAATAAGGAAAAAATATTTTTTATTTTTGAATTTTTAAAGAGGAGAGAGAAAAACACCAATTTGAAGCAAAACTTAAAAATCATGAATCAAAACAACTAATGCATGCAAGAACACTATGAATGTCAAGATGAACACCAAGAACACTTTGAAGATTAAGATGAACATCAAGACTTATTTTTGAAAAATTTTCACGAAAAGAAACACATGCAAGACACCAAACTTAGAAATTTTTAATGCTTAGACACTAACAAACTAAAAATGCATATGAAAAACAACAAAAGACACAAAACAAGGAAATATGAAGATCAAACAAGAAGACTTGTCAAGAACAACTTGAAGATCATGAAGAATACAATGCATGAATTTTTTTTTCGAAAATTTTTTTAGAAAATAAAAAATATGCTATTGACACCAAACTTAAAATTTGATTCAAGACTCAAACAAGAAACATAAAATATTTTTGATTTTTTTATTTTATTAATTTTTTGGATTTTTTGAATATAATTTTGGAAAAACGAAAAAGAAGAAAAATTTTTGAAAGATTTTTAAAAACTTTTTGAGAATAAAATAAAGGTTGAAACAAAAAGAAAATTATCTAATTTAAGCAACACGATGAACCGTCAGTTGTCCAAACTCGAACAATCCCCGGCAACGGCGCCAAAAACTTGGTGCACGAAATTGTGATCTCAATGGCGCCAACAACTTGGTACGCACAATTGTAATCTCAACTCTTTTTCACAACTTCGCACAACTAACCAGCAAGTGCACTGGGTCGTCCAAGTAATAAACCTTACGTGAGTAAGGGTAGATCCCACGGAGATTGTCGGCTTGAAGCAAGCTATGGTCACCTTGTAAATCTCAGTCAGGCAGATTAAAATGGTTATGGAGTTTTGATAATTAAAATATAAATAAAACATAAAATAAAGATAGAGATACTTATGTAAATCATTAGTGAGAATTTCAGATAAGTGTATGGAGATGCGTTGTTCCTTCTGAATTTCTGCTTTCCTACTGCCTTTATCCAATCCTTCAAACTCCTTTCCATGGCAACTGTATGTAGGGGGATCACCATTGTCAATGGCCACCGTCCATCCTCTTAGTGAAAATGGTCCAGCTACGGGTTACGTAGGACTAATCATCTGTCGGTTCTCGATCATGTAGGAATAGGATTTACTATCCTTTTGCGTTTGTCACCACGCCCTACAGTTGTGAGTTTGAAGCTCGTCACAGTCATCCAATCCCAGATCCTACTCGGAATACCACAGACAAAGTTTAGACTTTTCGGATCTCAAGAATGCTGCCAATTGATTCTAGCTTATACCACGAAGACTCTGAACGCAAGGAATTGAAGGCTCTGTTGTCAAGAGAGGCAATCAAATGCATGGACCAGGAATCCAAGAGATACACATTCAAGCTTGTTTTCATGTAGAACGGAAGTGGTTGTCAATCACGCGTTCATGAGTGAGAATGGTGATGAGTGTCACATAATCATCACATTCGTCATGTTCTTGTGTGCGAATGAATATCTTAGAATAAGAATAAGCATGAATTGAATAGAGAATAGTAGTACTTTGCATTAATACTCAAGGAACAGCAGAGCTCCACACCTTAATCTATGGTGTGTAGAAACTCCACCATTGAAAATACATAAGTGAAAATAAGGTAGGCACAGCTGTGAGGCCAGCCCCTAATGTCTAAGGACTAACAATGATTAAAGATATTCCAAAAGGTCGTCCAAAGATGTCTAATACAATAGTAAAAGGTTCTATTTATATCAGACTAGTTACTAGGGTTACAAAAATAAGTAAATGATGCAGAAATCCACTTTCGGGCCCACTTGGTGTGTGCTTTGGCTGAGCATTGAAGCTTTCACGTGTAGAGGTCTTCCTTGGAGTTAAACTCCGGTTTGTAACTTGTTTCTGGAGTTTAACTCTGCTTTGCAACTTGTTTCTGGCGTTTAACGCCAGAATAGGGCAGAAAGCTGGCGTTAAAAGCCAGTTTGCGTCATCTAAACTTGGGCAAAGTATGAACTATTATATCTTGCTAAAAGGCTCTGGATGTCTACTTTCCAACGCAGTTGAGAGCGCACCATTTGGATCTTTGTAGCTCCAAAAATTCCATTTTGAGTGCAAGGAGGTCAGAATCCAACAACATCTGTAGTTCTTTATCAGCCTCTGAATCAGATTTTTGCTCAGGTCCCTCAATTTCAGCCAAAAAATATCTGAAATCCCAGAAAAACACACAAACTCATAGTAAAGTCTAGAAATGTGAATTTTGCTTAAAAACAAATAAAAATATACTAAAAACTAACTAAATCATACTAAAAACTATGTGAAAACAATGCCAAAAAGCGTATAAATTATCCGCTCATCAACAATCAAATATCTTTACTGTGTGGTCACCCCTGTGCATGGAAAACAAACAAATTCAATCACAACAGAAATCTTAAATTCAATTTGATAAAGCTTTAATTTCAACAGTCTTAATTTCCTTTTAGAGCAGCAATTGATATAAGTTTTAACAGAGTCATAAAGGTGCAATTGATATATACAAAACAACACTTAAACACCAAATTTCAATTATAAACTAGATACTAAAATCATAAAAGCACTTCAAATATTGCTACATACACAGCTCCTTTTACGTGCAATTCCTAGGCATCAACAGCATTGCTCATGAGCTTTTCAAAAATTTCCTGTGAATAGAATTTTGTCATTCACAAATAGATTAAATCCATGGCATAATTAAGTCAGAGTAAAACACCTATTTAATACTTAAAAGATTAGAACCCTTATAAATTATCTCCAAAAGCTATTATATTCTCATATGCTATCTGAATGATCAATATACTAACAAGAAATGATAACAGCACATCACAAGGAATGAACCGAAATAGAACTTCCATGAAATTACTAGGAAGAAATAAGCAATAAAGAGCACGAATAGAAGAGGCAAAGCAGCAGAAACCTAATCAAGAACGGGAACGATATACTACAACTATGTTAATTGATACATCAAGTTCTTAATTAATTAAACCCAAATCATATAAGACTTATTGCGAGGAAGAGGAAGAGAGAAAGGCAGGAATTGAAATTGGATGAAAAACCTAGTAGACATTCTCTTCTCTGAATGTTTCTAATATGAAAATGAAAGGAAAAGGAAAAAAGTTAAAAAACTAAAAATTTGAGGGATCAAAATCCAATTAGTAATTTTTTTCAAAAAAAGGGTATATTTGTAATTATTTTGATGATGGTTAATGATACACCTACAAAAAGGGCGGGAGCAAGAAATCTCATTACCATAATGCTATATGGATATTAAATCAGAAGAAAATACTAAATCAAAGCCAATTTTAATTTCTAATAAAGCTGTCATAGATAACATGAAGGTGTAAACCAACCACACTGGTATTCAAAAGTTTGGTTTTATTCTATCACAGTGCCTGCTACATAAGCACAGAAAAAGAAAATCTAGTGATTTAAGATCAACATCAGGTAAGTCCAATGCAATATTAAAACAACAAAAACAGCAACAGCAGTAGCTATGTAAATTAATGACATAACGAAGAAAACAAAGGCCATATTTTTTTATGAGATAGCTAAAATGCAATATGATTTCAAACCTAATTCACCTAATAGACATTACATTGTTTCAATCACAATTTGCCATACAAGATATCACTTCTCTTTATTATTGAATAAGTGGATGACATTTCCACACCTTTTCACAAGCAAGCCTTTGCATATCTGAAATGGTTTAAACATATAATAGTACCTAAAAGTCAAAAACCCAATCCCACATATTTCTTACCCTAAAATCAACAAGATCAAAGTTGCATTAGCCAAATGATTGATTGATACCCAGAATCCATACAATAATCTGGTCTAGATGACAGTATGTTCAAATATAACTAAATTCACGGATACGAAAACCTAGAGCTAAAAGTGAAGGTCATGGAAGCAAATCCTATGAACAAGCACAGGAGTAACAGCAATTTTGTTCTCTCAAATAAAAGAGAGCAAGAAACTAACAATCAACAAAGTAGAATCAGAAAAGATGATACATTATAATCCCTAAAATTGAAAGGAGAGGGTTCAACCTGCAAATAAGTGCATGCGATTTGGAACTACATAAGCAAAGCGGAATCCGATCTCGGAGAACAATAAACTCCGATAAAACCACAAATCGATAAGTGATGAGCGGATAATTTGTACGCTTTTTGGCATTGTTTTTAGTATGTTTCTAGTAGGATTTAGTTAGTTTTTAGTATATTTTTATTAGTTTTTAGTTAAAATTCACTTTTCTGGACTTTACTATGAGTTTGTGTGTTTTTCTGTGATTTCAGGTATTTTCTGGCTAAAATTGAGGGACCTGAGCAAAAATCTGATTCAGAGACTGAAAAGGACTGCAGATGCTGTTGGATTCTGACCTCCCTGCACTCGAAGTGGATTTTTTGGAGCTACAGAAGCCCAATTGGCGCGCTCTCAACGGCGTTGGAAAGTAGACATCCTGGGCTTTCCAGCAATATATAATAGTCCATACTTTGCCCAAGATTTGATGGCCCAAACCGGCGTTCAAAGTCACCTTCAGAATTCCCAGCGTTAAACGCCGGAACTGGCACCAAAGTGGGAGTTAAACGCCCAAACTGGCACAAAAGCTGGCGTCTAACTCCAAGAAGAGTCTCTACACGAAAATGCTTCAATGCTCAGCCCAAGCACACACCAAGTTGGCCCGGAAGTGGATTTTTATGTCATTTACTCATCTTTGTAATTTTTAAGCTACTAGTTCCCTATAAGTAGGACCTTTTACTATTGTATTTTCATCTTGGTTCTTCTGGTTCCCTCTCTGGGGCCGAAACCAATGATCACTTTTGTTCTTATGTATTTTCAACGGTGGAGTTTCTACACACCATAGATTAAGGTGTGGAGCTCTGCTGTACCTCGAGTATTAATGCAATTACTATTGTTCTTCTATTCAATTCAGCTTGTTCTTATTCCAAGATATTCATTTGCTCTCAAGAACTTGATGAATGTGATGATTATGTGACGCTCATCATCATTCTCACTTATGAACAAGTGACTGACAACCACTTCTGTTCTACAAGCAAACAAGGCTCTAATGTTTATCTCTTGGGTTCTTTAACCGGAATCTTCGTGGTATAAGCTAGAATTGATGGCGGCATTCAAGAGAATCCGGAAGGTCTAACCTTGTCTGTGGTATTCTGAGTAGGATTCAATTGTTGAATGACTGTGACGTGCTTCAAACTCGCGATTGTGGGGCGTTAGTGACAGACGCAAAAGAATCACTGGATTCTATTCCAACATGATCGAGAACCGACAGCTGGATAGCCGTGCCGTGACAGGGTGCGTTGAACATTTCTACTGAGAGGATGGGAGGTAGCCACTGACAACGGTGAAACCCTTGCATAAGCTTGCCATGGAAAGGAGTAAGAAGGATTGGATGAAGACAGTAGGAAAGCAGAGAGACGGAAGGGACAAAGCATCTTCATTCGCTTATCTGAAGTTCTTACCAATGAATTGCATAAGTATCTCTATCTTTATCTTTTATTCATATTTCATCTATAACCATCTGAGTCTGCCTGACTAAGATTTACAAGGTGACCATAGCTTGCTTCATACCAACAATCTCCGTGGGATCGACCCTTACTCGCGTAAGGTTTATTACTTGGACGACCCAGTGCACTTGCTGGTTAGTTGTGTGGAGTTGTGATAAAGAGTTGAGATTGCAATGAGCGTGCCATGTTGATGGCACCATTGATGATCACAATTTCGTGCACCAAGTTTTTGGCGCCGTTGCCGGGGATTGTTTCGAGTATGGACAACTGACGGTTCATCTTGTTGCTTAGATTAGGTATTTTTCAGAGTTCTTAAGAATGAATTCTAGTGTTTCAAGGTGATGTTCTTATCATCACCAAAGCTGATTGATTCTCATCAATTTAGCTCTTGAATACAATGTACTGCTGAAGCTTGGCTATCCATGTCTAATTCCTTTAGACTGAAGCTTTAGACTTACATTGCATGATTCCTGGAATTCTCATTAAGAATTTTGATACCTTTATTTTCTTTTTCACTTAATTTTCGAAAAAAAACCAAAAAAATTACAAAATCATAAAAACCAAAAATATTTTATGTTTCTTGTTCAGTCTAGTGTCTCATTTTAAGTTTGGTGTCTTGTATGCATTTTTTATTTGATCTTGGTTCTATTTTCAAGTCAATAGTACAGGGAACTGAAGATTCAGAACATGCAGTAGAGGAATTGCACAGAAAAAGCTGGGCGTTCAAAACGCCCAGTGAAGAAGGACAGACTGGCGTTTAAACGCCAGCCAGGGTGCCTGGTTGGGCGTTTAACGCCCAAAAAGGTAGTGCATTGGGCGTTAAACGCCAGAATGTGCACCATTCTGGACGTTTAACGCCAGGATGGCACAAGAGGGAAGATTCTGTTTTTAATGCAAATTTTTTCAAGTTTTCAAAGTTTTTCAAAATCAAATCTTTTTCAAATCATATCTTTTCAATCAAATCTTTTTCAAAATCAATTTCTTTCCTTTTTCAAAGATACTTGCTAACAATTAATGATTTGATTGAACATTTTAAGTATGTTGCCTTTTCTGCTAAGAGAGGTTTAATGTTTGAATCATATCTTTTCTTGTTAGGCAAGTCATTAATTTTTTAAATCAAATCTTTTTAAATTATTTTTCAAATCATATCTTCTCAATCACATCTTTTTAAAACCATAACTTTTAAATCACATCTTTTTCAAAAAAAAGTTTTCAATCATATCTTCTTCAAAATCTTTTTCAAAATATTTTTAAAATCTTTTTAATTAATTTTCGAAAAATCTCTTCCCCTCTTCTCACATCCTTCTATTTATGGAGTATCACTCCTCCTCAATGCACAATTCGAACTCTATCTCACTAAGTTCGAATTCTTCTACCTCTTTCTTCTATTTTTTTTTGTTCCTCTGACACCTCAAGGAATCTCTATACTATGACATAGAGGATTCCACATTTTCTTGTTCTCTTCTCTTTCATATGAGCAGGAGCAAAGACAAAAGCATTCTTGTTGAGGCTGACCCTGAACCTGAAAGGACCTTGAAGCGAAAGCTAAGAGAAGCCAAGGCACAACTCTCTGTAGAGGACCTAACAGAAATCTTCAAAGAAGAAGAAACCATGGCAGCCGAAAACAACAACAATGCCAACAATGCAAGGAAGGTGCTGGGTGACTTTACTGCACCTACTCCCGACTTCTATGGGAGAAGCATCTCTATCCCTGCCATTGGAACAAACAACTTTGAGATTAAGTCTCAATTAGTTTCTCTAATGCAATAGAATTGCAAGTTTCATGGACTTCCATTGGAAGATCCTCATCAGTTCTTAGCTGAATTCTTGCAAATCTGTGACACTGTCAAGACTAATGGGGTTGACCCTGAGGTCTACAGACTAATGCAATTCCCTTTTGCTGTAAGAGACAGAGCTAGGACATGGTTGGACTCACAACCTAAAGAAAGCCTGAACTCTTGGGAAAAGCTAGTCAATGCCTTCTTGGCAAAGTTCTTTCCACCTCAAAAATTGAGTAAGCTTAGAGTGGAAGTCCAAACCTTCAGATAAAAGGAAGGAGAATCCCTCTATGAAGCTTGGGAAAGATACAAACAATTGATCAGAAAGTGTCCTTCTGATATGCTTTCTGAATGGAGCATCATAGGTATTTTCTATGATGGTCTCTCTGAACTATCCAAGATGTCTTTGGATAGCTCTGCTGGAGGATCTCTTCATTTGAAGAAGACGCCTGCAGAAGCTCAAGAGCTAATTAAAATGGTTGCAAATAACCAATTCATGTACACTTCTGAAAGGAATCCTGTAAACAATGGGACAAATCAGAAGAAAGGAGTTCTTGAGATTGATACTCTGAATGCCATATTAGCTCAGAACAAGATATTGACTCAGCAAGTCAATTTGATTCCTCAAAGTCTGTCTGGAATGCAAAATGCTCCTGGCAGTACTAAGGATGCTTCATCTGAAGAAGAAGCTTATGATCCTGAGAACCCTTCAATGGAAGAGGTGAATTACATGGGAGAATCCTATGGAAACACCTATAATTCTTCATAGAGAAATCATCCAAATCTCTCATGGAAGGATCAACAGAGACCTCAACAAGGTTTCAACAACAATGGTGGAAGAAACAGGTTTAGCAATAGCAAGCCTTTTCCATCATCTTCTCAGCAACAGACAGAGAATTCTGAGCAGAACCACTCTGACTTAGCAACCATGGTCTCTGATCTAATCAAAACCACTCAAAGTTTCATGACTGAAACAAGGTCCTCCATTAGGAACTTGGAGGCACAAGTGGGAAAGCTGAGCAAGAAAGTTACTGAACTCCCTCCTAGTATTCTTCCAAGCAATACAGAAGAAAATCCAAAAGGAGAGTGCAAGGCCATCAACATGGCCGAATTTGGAGAGGAAGGAGAGGCAGTGAACGCCACTGAGGAAGACCTCAATGGGCGTGCACTGACCTCTAATGAGTTCCCTAATGAGGAACCATGGGAATCTGAGGCTCAAAATGAGACCATAGAGATTCCACTGGACTTACTTCTGCCATTCATGAGCTCTGATGAGTATTCTTCCTCTAAAGAGGATGAGTATGTCACTGAAGAGCAAGTGGCTAAATACCTTGGAGCAATCATGAAGCTAAATGACAAGTTGTTTGGTAATGAGACTTGGGAGGATGAACCCCCTTTGCTCACCAAAGAACTGGATGACTTGTCTAGGCAGAAATTACCTCAAAAGAGACAAGATCCTGGGAAGTTTTCAATACCTTGCACCATAGGCACCATGACCTTCAAGAAGGCTCTGTGTGACCTAGGGTCAAGTGTAAACCTCATGCCTCTCTCTATAATGGAGAAGCTAGGGATCTTTGAGGTACAAGCTGCAAGAATCTCACTAGAGATGGCAGACAATTCAAGAAAACAAGCTTATGGACTTGTAGAGGATGTTTTGGTAAAGATTGAAGACCATTACATCCCTGCTGATTTCATAGTCCTAGAGACTGGGAAGTGCATGGATGAATCCATCATCCTTGGCAGACCCTTCCTAGCCACAGCAAAGGCTGTGATTGATGTTGACAGAGGAGAATTGATCATTCAAGTGAATGAAGGATCCTTTGTGTTTAAGGCTCAAGGATATCCCTCTGTCACCATGGAGAGGAAGCATGAAGAGCTTCTCTCAAAGCAGAGTCAAACAGAGCCCCCACAGTTAAACTCTAATTTTGGTGTTGGGAGGCCACAACCAAACTCTAAGTTTGGTGTTGAACCCCCACATTCAAACTCTAAGTTTGGTGTTGGGAGGTTCCAACATTACTCTGAGTATCTGTGAGGCTCCATGAGAGCCCTATGTCAAGCTACTGACATTAAAGAAGCGCTTGTTGGGAGGCAACCCAATGTTATATTTTACCTATTTTTCTTTGTTATTTTATGTTTTCTGTAGGTTGATGATCATGAGAAGTCACAAAATCAATTGAAAAAGCAAAAACAGAATGAAAAACAGGAAGAAAAATAGCACACCCTGGAGGAAGAACCTACTGGCGTTTAAACGCCAGTAAGGCTAGCAGATGGGCGTTTAACGCCCAGTCTGGCACCATTCTGGGCGTTTAACGCCAGAAAGGGGCACCAGACTGGCGTTAAACGCCAGATATGGGCAAGCACTTGGCGTTAAACGCCAGAAATGGGCACCAGCCCGGCGTTTAACGCCAGAATTGGCTCAAAACGCATTTTTGCATGCCATTTGGGGCAGGGATGACTTTTCCTTGACACCTCAGGATCTGTGGACCCCACAGGATCCCCACCAACCCCACCACCCTCTTTTCTTCTTCACCCATTCACCAATCACCTCAATACCTCTTCCCTAAAAACCGTTCACCTATCAAATCCCATCTTTCTCTTCACTACTCACATCCATCCTTCATAAAACCCCACCTACCTCACCATTCAAAATTCAAACCACTTTCCCTCCCAAACCCACCCATAATGGCCGAACCCTACCCCTCCCCTCACCCCTATATAAACCCATCTTCACTCCTTCATTTTCACACACCCTAAACACTACTTCTTCCCCCTTTGGCCGAACCATATAGCCTCATCCATCTCCTCCATTTTCTTCTTCTTCTACTCTATTCTTTCTTCTTTTGCTCGAGGACGAGCAAACCTTTTAAGTTTGGTGTGGTAAAAGCGTTGCTTTTTGTTTTTCCATAACCATTTATGGCATCCAAGGCCGGAGAAACCTCTAGAAAGAGGAAAGGGAAGGCAAAAGCTTCCACCTCCGAGTCATGGGAGATGGAGAGATTCATCTCAAGGGTGCATCAAGACCACTTCTATGAAGTTGTGGCCTTGAAGAAGGTGATCCCCGAGGTCCCTTTCAAACTCAAAAAGAGTGAATATCCGAAGATCCGACATGAGATTCGAAGAAGAGGTTGGGAAGTTCTTACCAACCCCATTCAACAAGTCGGAATCTTAATGGTTCAAGAGTTCTATGCCAATGCATGGATCACCAAGAACCATGATCAAAGTGTGAACCCGGATCCAAAGAATTGGCTTACAATGGTTCGGGGGAAATACTTAGATTTTAGTCCAGAAAATGTGAGGTTGGCATTCAACTTGCCCATGATGCAAGGAGATGAACATCCTTACACAAGAAGGGTCAACTTTGATCAAAGGTTGGACCAAGTCCTCACTGACATTTGTGAAGAGGGCACCCAATGGAAGAGAGATTCAAGAGGGAAGTCGGTTCAATTAAGAAGGCATGACCTCAAGCCCGTGGCTAGAGGATGGTTGGAGTTTATCCAACGCTCAATCATCCCCACTAGCAACCGGTCGGAAGTTACTCTAGACCGGGCCATCATGATTCATAGCATCATGATTGGAGAGGAAGTGGAAGTTCATGAGGTTATAGCCCAAGAACTCTATAAGGTGGCGGACAAGTCCTCTACCTTGGCAAGGTTAGCCTTTCCTCATCTCATTTGTCACCTCTGTTATTCAGTAGGAGTTGGCATAGAAGGAGACATCCTCATTGATGAGGACAAGCCCATCACTAAGAAAAGGATGGAGCAAACAAGAGACCCCTCTCATCATGAAATCCCTGAGATACCTCAAGGGATGCACTTTCCTCCACAAAACTATTGGGAGCAACTAAACACCTCCTTGGGAGAACTGAGTTCCAACATGGGACAACTAAGAGTGGAGCACCAAGAACATTCCATCCTCCTCCATGAAATTAGAGAAGATCAAAGAATCATGAGAGAGGAGCAACAAAGGCAAGGAAGAGACATTGAGGAGCTCAAGCACTCCATAAGATCTTCAAGAGGAAGAACAAGCCGCCATCACTGAGGTGGATCCGTTCTTTAATCTCCTTGTTCTTTATTTTCTTGTTTTTTCGAATTTTCATGCTTATGTTTATCCATGTTTGTGTCTTATGATCATTAGTGTCTTAGTGTCTATGCCTTAAAGTTATGAATGTCCTATGAATCCATCACCTTTCTTAAATAAACAATGTTCTTAATTGAAAAAGAGAAGAATTGCATGAATTTTGAATTTTATAACAGATTAATTATTTTGATGTGGTGGCAACACTTTTATTTTCTGAATGTATGCTTGAACAGTGCATATGTCTTTTGAATTTGTGGTTCATGAATGTTGGCTCTTGAAAGAATGATGAAAAAGGAGACATGTTACTGAGGATCTGAAAAATCATAAAAATGATTCTTGAAGCAAGAAAAAGCAGTGAATTCAAAAAAAAAAAAGAAATAAAGTTGTGATCCAAGGCAAAAAGAGTGTGCTTAAGAACCCTGGACACCTCTAATTGGGGACTCTAGCAAAGCTGAGTCACAATCTAAAAAGGTTCACCCAATTATGTGTCTGTGGCATGTATGTATCCGGTGGTAATACTGGAAGACAGAGTGCTTTAGGTCACGGCCAAGACTCATAAAGTAGCTGTGTTCAAGAATCATCATACTTAAACTAGGAGAATCAATAACACTATCTGGATTCTGAGTTCCTAAAAAAGCCAATCATTCTGAATTTCAAAGGATAGAGTGAGATGCCAAAACTGTTCAGAGGCAAAAAGCTAAAAGCCCCGCTCATCTAATTAATACTGATCTTCATAGATGTTTTTGGAATTCATTGCATATTCTCTTCTTTTTATCTTATTTGATTTTCAGTTGCTTGGGGACAAGTAACAATTTAAGTTTGGTGTTGTGATGAGCGGATAATTTGTACGCTTTTTGGCATTGTTTTTAGTATGTTTCTAGTAGGATTTAGTTAGTTTTTAGTATATTTTTATTAGTTTTTAGTTAAAATTCACTTTTCTGGACTTTACTATGAGTTTGTGTGTTTTTCTGTGATTTCAGGTATTTTCTGGCTAAAATTGAGGGACCTGAGCAAAAATCTGATTCAGAGACTGAAAAGGACTGCAGATGCTGTTGGATTCTGACCTCCCTGCACTCGAAGTGGATTTTTTGGAGCTACAGAAGCCCAATTGGCGCGCTCTCAACGGCGTTGGAAAGTAGACATCCTGGGCTTTCTAGCAATATATGATAGTCCATACTTTGCCCAAGATTTGATGGCCCAAACCGGCGTTCAAAGTCACCTTCAGAATTCCCAGCGTTAAACGCCGGAACTGGCACCAAAGTGGGAGTTAAACGCCCAAACTGGCACAAAAGCTGGCGTCTAACTCCAAGAAGAGTCTCTACACGAAAATGCTTCAATGCTCAGCCCAAGCACACACCAAGTTGGCCCGGAAGTGGATTTTTATGTCATTTACTCATCTTTGTAATTTTTAAGCTACTAGTTCCCTATAAGTAGGACCTTTTACTATTGTATTTTCATCTTGGTTCTTCTGGTTCCCTCTCTGGGGCCGAAACCAATGATCACTTTTGTTCTTATGTATTTTCAACGGTGGAGTTTCTACACACCATAGATTAAGGTGTGGAGCTCTGCTGTACCTCGAGTATTAATGCAATTACTATTGTTCTTCTATTCAATTCAGCTTGTTCTTATTCCAAGATATTCATTCGCTCTCAAGAACTTGATGAATGTGATGATTATGTGACGCTCATCATCATTCTCACTTATGAACAAGTGACTGACAACCACTTCTGTTCTACAAGCAAACAAGGCTCTAATGTTTATCTCTTGGGTTCTTTAACCGGAATCTTCGTGGTATAAGCTAGAATTGATGGCGGCATTCAAGAGAATCTGGAAGGTCTAACCTTGTCTGTGGTATTCTGAGTAGGATTCAATGATTGAATGACTGTGACGTGCTTCAAACTCGCGATTGTGAGGCGTTAGTGACAGACGCAAAAGAATCACTGGATTCTATTCCGACATGATCGAGAACCGACAGCTGGATAGCCGTGCCGTGACAGGGTGCGTTGAACATTTCCACTGAGAGGATGGGAGGTAGCCACTGACAACGGTGAAACCCTTGCATAAGCTTGCCATGGAAAGGAGTAAGAAGGATTGGATGAAGACAGTAGGAAAGCAGAGAGACGGAAGGGACAAAGCATCTCCATTCGCTTATCTGAAGTTCTTACCAATGAATTGCATAAGTATCTCTATCTTTATCTTTTATTCATATTTCATCTATAACCATCTGAGTCTGCTTGACTAAGATTTACAAGGTGACCATAGCTTGCTTCATACCAACAATCTCCGTGGGATCGACCCTTACTCGCGTAAGGTTTATTACTTGGACGACCCAGTGCACTTGCTGGTTAGTTGTGCGGAGTTGTGATAAAGAGTTGAGATTGCAATGAGCGTACCATGTTGATGGCGCCATTGATGATCACAATTTCGTGCACCAATAAGAGATGTGGAAAAGGGTTGCAAAATAACCACAAATTGCGGCAGCCTCTTGCGGCGTGTTGCGGTGGCAATGATGTGCAAATTAGATTTGCAACTGAGGAAGAGGAAGAGAGAAAGGCAGGAATTAAAATTGGATGAAAACCTAGCAGACCTTCTCTTCTCTGAATGCTTCTAATCTGAAAATGAAAGGAAAAGGGAAAAAATTAAAAAACCAAAACTTTGAGGGATCAAAATCTAATTAGTAATTTTTTTCAAAAAAATGGGGTATATTTTGTAATTATTTTGATGATGGTTAATGATACACCTACAAAAAGGTAGGAGTAAGGAATCCATGGCCTTTTTTTTAAAGATCTTATGAAAAAGTAAAAGTAATTTTATATTTGGGTATCTCATGTAAAAAGATCTTTTTATCTATCAATAATGTTTGGGTATAACAATATAAAAGTATTTTTTATTTATTTATTATATAAAAAAACATCTTTTTTTTAAGGAAAAAAGATTTTTTAAAAAAAGATGTAAATTACAGCTTCTAAAAAAAGATATTTTTTAATTTTTCTAGTGCTTTTACTTTTACTACTAGAAATTTGCCAAACACACTAAAAAATAAAAAAAAAGATCTTTTTTCATTGAAAAAAGATATTTTTTATCAAGATAATGGCACCCAAATACGCACTAAGACATTTCCATTTGAAATTTTATTCATTAATTTGGAATGATTATAATATATTAATATTAATAAAATAAAATTTAAATTAAAAAATGTGGAAATTGATTTGAAAATTAATTTTTTTGTCTGATTTATAAATAAAAAAATTAAAATTAAAATTCTCAAAAAATTTAAACTATTTATTTTTAATTATTTTAAAATTAAAAATGTTCAATTTTTAAGAGAATTTTAATTCTTAATATTTTAAATAAGTTCTCAATATTTTTAATAGGATAAAAGAGTAAAGAGATAAATAAGTTTTAAGATTTATATTTTGAACTACTACTTGAAGAAAAAAAAAGTGCTAAATAAGTTTTTTTAAGATAATAAATATGGATAAATTATAATTAAATTAAGATATTTTACTCAAAGAGTAATATTATATGATTAGCAAATATTATTTTTAATCAGAGTCAATAATAATTTATACTCATATTTAGAGAAGTTTTGTACACTTTATATCTATATTTATTAGAGTTTTATACATATAAATCAATACAATTTATACTGATATTTTTCAGAATTTATACACATAAATTAATAAAATTTTTTTCTTAAAGATAATTTAGTTTTGTATTGATCAAATGATAGCCAATTATACTAAAAATAACTAACCACAAAAAATTTCTCTTACTCTAATTATAAGAATTAATTTAAAAATAATATATCCACATCTATTATTACGCAGGACTTAATTGATATTTTCTTTTTTATAGACTAATTTATATAAAGTATAAATTTTATGAGTTTATTTATTACTTTATTCTTGATAAAATAAAAAAATAGTGCTAGCATCTTAATTAATAAAAAATTAATTATATTAAAATTATTAAAAAAACTGAATAAATATTATATTTAAAAAAAAGACCATATAATGTTTATAAATAGACAAAAATATTTTTATTTTTTTTCAAATCTCTAATTTAAGATAATTTTATATTTGATACAACCATTTTTTTTCATCTTTACTTTTTGCTTTTACTCTCACAAAAGACTAAAGAAAAAAAAGATAATGAAAAGAAAAAAGAAACACAAGAAAAAAACACAGACTCAACTATCAAAGGTCATACCTTAAGATTAGCAGCAAACTTTTAGAAGGTTGGGGCCACTCCACAATGTGACGTTGGCACGGATGCTAAATTCAGTTAACCAATCCGTTGAAATTTTGGTATACAATTATGTTAGGATTTGGTTGAATTAGTCGCACATTGCTTAGGATAGCAAATGGAGTGGGTGGCCTAGGCTATAAATATGAGGCTAAGTTCTCCATTTGTTTTTGCACCAGTCAGAAACACTTTAAGCTTGTATCTGATTTTTCTTTTCCTCTGTACTCTTTGATTAGAGAGTGTTGTGAGGTGTAGTTAGATATTTGCTTTGAGAGAGTGTGGGTGTATTGGGGTGCCGGTGTTAGAGAGAAAGAAGTCTATGTGTTGTAACAATTTTCACATAGTGATATTCTCTGGTTGTCATTTGACAACGGCCGTGGTTTTTTCTCCGGTAATTGGAGTTTCCACGTTAAATTCTTGTGTTGTGATTGTGTCTATTTTATTTCTCTGTCAAAGGTGTTTTCTCAAGGGGGAATGGTGTCTTATTCCCAATAAGTGGTATCAGAGCTTCGGTTCGGTGGGATTTATTCTTAGTATGCTCTGTGGTTGCAGCCTAGTCTGACCTTCCACATCAGAAAAAAATTTTGTCCTGTGGCTTGAGGTTGATCTTTGGTTGCTGTTGTTGTTGCTGGAAGGCAGTGTGACACTGTGAGAGTGCAGTTTGGAAAGGTTCTGGCTAAGGAAAGACCTGGTATTTAAGTGTGTCCATTGTGACCCACCTCTCTTTCCTGGGGACCCTTCCTAGTGCACGGTCTACAGTTGAGTTATACTATTTTATTATACGGTTGCAACAATGTCAGGATATTCAAGTGTTGTGAAGCTTGAAATAGAGAAATTTGATGGAAGAATCAATTTTGGCTTGTGGTAAATACAAGTCAAGGATGTGTTGATATAATCAGGTTTGCACAAGGCGTTGAAGGTGAAGATCTCTGGTATGAAAGATGATGTTCTCTAGAAGACAAGAAGAATCCTCATGGTATTACCGCACTGCCATGGATAAGGATAAGTTGTGGCAATCGGGTCCACAATTGCACACGGGCATTGGTTGGCGTTGAGATGCAAGGTGTGTGGCGGAGTTAGGTCGATGGCTGAAGAACTTCCAGGAAAAGCCAATTTGGAAGTTGCACCATGAATTTTTAGCAAGGTTTCGATTTGTACCAAGGCGAAATGCTTGGAGTGGTCTAATTCCAAGTGAGTATACTTTCATGGTGGAGTATGATAGTTCTCTGAACTATGATTGTCGGTATAGACAATGGCAGCAAAGAATTGTCGGTGTTGACAATGGAAGCTGAAGATATGTGACTATTTCAATCAAGGTGGAGATTGTTAGGATTTGGTTGAATTAGTCCCACATTGCTTAGGATAGCAAATGGAGTGGGTGGCCTAGGCTATAAATATGAGGCTAAGTTATCCATTTGTTTTTGCACCAGTCAGAAACACTTTAAGCTTGTATCTGATTTTTCTTTTCCTCTGTACTCTTTGATTAGAGAGTATTGTGAGGTGTAGTTAGATATTTGCTTTGAGAGAGTGTGGGTGTACTGGGGTGCCGGTATTAGAGAGAAAGAAGTCTATTTGTTGTAACAATTTTCACATAGTGATATTCTCTGGTTGTCATTTGACAACGGCCGTAGTTTTTTCTCCGGTAATTGGAGTTTCCACGTTAAATTCTTGTGTTGTGATTGTGTCTATTTTATTTCTCTGTCAAAGGTGTTTTCTCAGGGGAGAATGGTGTCTTATTCCCAATAAGTTTATTCTTATTATTATTATTATTATTATTATTATTATTATTATTATTATTATTATTATTATTATTATTATTATTTAAACCTGTTCTGGAGGTTACTTGAAATTGAATTGTTTTGGGCCTGAACATGAGGTCCGATTTTGACTGGTGTCAAGGTGTTGTCGTCAGAATTCTTTATGAGAAGGTGGAGGGTAGTACCTGCAAGGAACTTCGATACTTAAATTAGCATAGGTTTTAGATAGGTTTTTAATAGATTGGATCCTGAATATACCTGAGAGTGTTACAATATATTTATAGTAGAATAGATAATTACCTTTCTAGAGTAGTTCCACCTTTGATGGTGGATGACCGTTCCCTTTTGTTAGGGAAGTAGTCGAGATCTTCCTTCTAGAAGAATAGGAGATATCTTAGGAGTTAGTTACTTATTTGGATAAGTAGAGTTAGATTCTTATCGCTATGTCAAGTAGGTATGGGCTGAATATGATCTCTTAATTAGGCCTCATTCATTTTGGACCTAGATGTATTTTTAGGTCAGGGTATGAACAGTGCCCATATTTAAGCCCGAGCTTACTGAAGTCGAACTCGAGCATTTATAATTTAGAATTGTCTCTTGTGTGTTAGTGCATCACGTTGGGCGCGCCTCCTAGGGGTTAGGTCGCGTACTCAACATGTTTTCACAATCTTGAAGCGCCACGTCTTTTCGCCGTCATTTACTCATTTTCTACGGTTACTTTGGTAACCGTGCACGTCATTAATGAAGAGGGGGTGAAATTATGCTTTTTTTCCTGGTATCTTATAAATACCCAAACTTTTTCTAATTTTTTTATAAAGTCATTTGTATGGACCTAATTTAAATATTTTTAAAATAATAAAGCAAAATTATATAGTTTCACCATCCAAGACATCTCCTATTCAACACGTACTAGCAAATCATCTAGAAACAACAACCCATCTCAGTAAAAGGGATAAAATTAACCTTAATTGGGGCCTATTTCGACGAAAATACGTGATAAAATAACTACAACAATCAACCAATCTTTAACGTTAACTCATATCACTAAACAATCACAACATGGACATTCTACTACTCCCTAAATCCATGCATTTATGACATTCTATCCAAACCATTTTCAAGAACCAAAATATACATGCCATGGTACGATAAAAAGATAAGGACAAAATGCAAGTCAAATTACTGTATACATCAAGGTTTTAATTTATTCCATAGAAATACAATGCATCTACAACTTCTGATATTACCATCCTATTTTTGGACTTGAATACTCATGTTGAAAACTTGAGACCAGCAATTTCCCTTTGGAGTTTGTCATCGTTGAAACTCTGTTTCCTTCATCATGAAAAAAAGTCCTGGCTGGCCCTATTATTTTTGGCATAGCAAGATCTTTTCCTGCCACCCTGACTTGGTCTCAAACCTGACCCTGATGGCTATACAACAAGTTATAACCCAAGTTTTTTCATTACTATGCACTTAAAAAATGAAATAGTAAATCCACAAGTAGAACACAAGGGATACAAAACCTATATTACTTTCTTAGTAACGAAATATAACACTAACCCCATCATATCCATCTTCGTCGTTTGCTATGCAATTATGTCGGTCGTGTCTAAATCCATGGTAGTGCCTGCACCACCTACCCATTTTGCTATTGCTTCTTGACCGGGGTGCACCTTTCGACTTGATTATCTTCAGATCCAAAATATCACAGCCATCTACAATAGCATGAATGAAAGTTGTACTGTTACCCTTTGGGACTTTTGCTTTCAACCTCTTTTAATAGCTACGCAATCCTGCTAGCCACATACTCATACATACCCGACCATTGGGTCGCTAACAACCACATAGGAAGGCAAGCAGTCTACAACAAACCATACCTTTCCTGGAATGCACGATTAGGATCCAAACCCCCGTTAGAGTCATGGAATGATCCAAACTTTGCATCTTTGAACCATCTCTTCGACACCAACCACATCTGCAAGGCATTATTCTCTAGTTCATTCAAAACACAGATGATATGACTGCATGGAATTTCTATGCTGTTCTAGAGTTTATACGAACACTCGTACCTTTCAGAATTATTTTCATAGAATACAAAGTAAACCCGATGGGGCTTACAAAACTTTCTAAGCATGAACTTCTTCAAGCTACCATATCTTTCAATATGAAGAACTATCAACACAGCTACACCATCTATCTGTTTCTTCACCTCAAAGAATGTATCCTTAGTGTAGATTTGTGACACGATCCTTTCAATTGATTCCAATCCTGTTGTCATGACCAGTTCCAAATATAGAGATTTGTAATCCGCAATAAACTCATTGTTCTTATAGTCCTTAACCACACGTTCAAGATTCTGAACTAGCTCCAGCAAGCAATTCGAAAACCTGATAAATTTCTTAAGCGCTGCATTAATGCCCTCGTATCTTGATGTCATTCTCAACCCTGCACAAATAGGCATTCGTCCACTGTTCCTTCTTCTCATATGTTCTGCAAATCTATTTGTTCTCTTTTAACTTAAATGCAGCAACCATGTCTGCCCAATAGTTATCAAACTCTTCTACCTTAAAATGACCATACACAACAGTCTTGAATGTTGCACAAAAATCAGTATTCTTGATGTTCGAAACAGCATTTTGCACTAGGTGTCAGGTGCAAAGTCGATGTGTAGCGTTAGAGAATTTTGCCCTAATAGACTCTTTCATTGACTCGTCTCCATCTGTAACCACAATTTTAGGCTGTTTTTGATGCATTACCTCAAGCAAAGTGCCTAGCAACCACTTATAAGATGGAATTTTCTTGTCCTCCAGTAACCTAAAACTAAAAATTATTATTTGTCGGTGGTGATTATTGTCCAAAAATATTACCAAAGGCCAATTGTATAGATTCTTCCTATATGTCAAATCTAATACCAATACATCACCAAAGCACTCATAGTCATACCGCATCACCCCATCTAACCAAAATAGGTGGCCATGGTGATTTTTGGGGCAATATGTATATGGCATAACAGCTAACGGATCCACCTCGATTTTTCTCTTTAGATAACTTATTGCTGCTGTCACGTCCCCCTCAATAATCCAAGAGCGACATACATCATCGATATAGTTTTAAAGGTCCTTCTTTATAAAGTGTAAGTTTCGATAACTAATGGACAAGATGCAAACAACCCCATGATCTGACTTTTTTGGAATCCTACTTTGTGCCTGCTATGAATGTGGGCTTTGTCACCTTCATTGATATTGCAGTGGGCTGGCATGACATTAGTGAAAGCAGGCAAAGCTAAATCATGATTGTGATCTTAAACAAATGTCTTTATCCTCCACTTACCTCTTTGTTTGCGAAAGAACACAACAAACTTTGCATTGCAGTTGATCCTAGTCTCTACCTTATACGCCCTCTTCATATTCGCCTTCTCATAATGCTTCTTCTCCTGCAAGCCCTATCGATTGCAGTAGAAAATTTTCTCAAAACATTGCCTTCATCATCTTTAATGGAATCTCCTTTTCGAACAGCCAAACTAGGGGCCTTTGCATACTCTACGTATCTTGCATAAGCCTCTTCAACCCCATCAAATTCAGCTTTAGCCAACATAGTCGCGGTTGACGGCATGGAACCATCCACATCATCACTTGTAGGATTGTCTGAACCAGCTGGTAACTCCGATAAATGTATTGTGCCACCCTCCTCCCCTTCACCAGATACATTCAATCTCTTTGTTGCCTCACTCTCTTTGCCCACTTCAGATTGTGACTCTAACCCCTTAGAGATCTCTTCCTCATTGAAATCTCTACTCCATTCATCAGTCCATTAGTCAAAAAATTTTGAGCTCCCTTTAATGCTAGTATTCATTCCAAGGCGCTTTTAAGTTCCTATATTATAGACCATTTAAAACCTAAAATACCAACACCAAATATAACACAAAATTCGAACATCTAGTTCACAATATTGATGCCAAGCACCCTTACAAATCTTTACTAACACATCAAACTTCCTTGAAATGTCTCCTACCATCACTTTTGAAACTAAGAACCTCTTATACATTTATAATCATATTCGATAAGTCACAAACTAAATTCTTTCTAATTGATACAGTTACCATTACACTTTAATGCAATTAATTCTTAGCATACCATTTGAATTACACTATTTTCTTTTTTCCAGTTTAAAATACATTCACCTAAAGTTAGGGGTGGAAATGGCCGAGCTTTGATTTTGATGAGCTTGACCCATGTTCTAAATAGACGGCCTAAGCTTAGGCCTATTACCTCTCATAGGCTTTTTTTTAAGCTCAAGATCGGCCTATTCAAAGTGCAACAAGCCCACGAGCCTATTTAAAAAGTCTATTTCGTGAATTAGAACTAAAAAATAATAAGAAATTTAAATTGACATTAAATAGATTCTAAAATTTATAATTCATAATTTGTAAAAAAAATTCATTTATATATCAATCCTTAGTCACATATCATAACCATACTTACAATTCATAAACTTTTTCTTTGAACAAGAAACTACGATCTTAACTAGTATTGACTATTGATTCTGGTTAGTTTTTTTTTTGTGTTTAATATAAGTAAATAGTTAAAAGTCTATACTAAGAATAACTTATTTTTACGAAAGAAATATTTTGAACTAGCTAGCCCAACGAGCTTCGTAGGCCTTTTTTAAAGCATATGACCTAGTATTTTTAACTAATGAATTTTATAAATAGTCCAAGACTAGCCTGTTTAATAAAACGAGCTGAGTCGAGCCAAACCTAAAATGAGCCGAGCCATGAGCCCCTGTCGAGTAGTCTGACCCACTTCCACCCCTACTTAAATTCAAACGAAGGTAAGAAAAGCCAACGTCAACTTCTATCATTGTGAGGATTTTGGGGGGAGAATATACCATATTTATCGAAGATACTAATAACAAAAAAAGAGAACTCAATAACAACGGTGGGGACAAAGAGAGAAATCATGATAACATACTTGTGAATGTAGCACTTGTCAACATCGCCGATGATATACCCCTTCCTCAAAACCGCTTCTGACACATTGGTAGTCAAATACACACACACTACCTCCTCCGATCCGCGCCTAGCTAGTGCACCGCCAACGACTGACAACACTTGTCTCCGGTTTCACCTCTAACAACGATAGTCAGGAACAACGTGAAATCAAGAGGCTTCAACAACTACTCAATATGACTCACTACAATCTTCTGTTCGAGCCCTAATTGTATCTTTCTAATTTCTCTTACTTTTTCTCAATAAATTTTTTCTTAGATCCAAATTTCAATTCTCTGTTCTTGTCTTCCACTAATATTATCAACTGTTATTACTTTTAAAGGGTCAACAATCAAGTTGGGTTGGTCTAATGGTTAACTCACTAGTCTGCTTTAAGCAAGTGTCGAGGATTCGAATCCCACCTGGTGCATACAGCAACCCATTGGCCAGCGACAAACTCTTAAATGGAGCTCAATACTACAACAGATTAGTCATTAGCTTGTCGGGTTGGAGGTATATTTATGCTTTTTACTTTTCTTTCCACCCCCAATATTGTTAAATATTGTTAACTTAGAAGATGGTCAAAACTTACAAGATTATATCAACAAAAGTATTTCATTGTATAGGACTTCATTTTTCCAAGCTAATTAACGATGTTAATCAGAATGGGAAATATTAACTATCTTCTCAATGAACAATATAAATTGTAAAGGGTGTTTATATTTATTGTATCTTTTAGACTACATAACATATCGAAATTTAAAGGCCATCATGCAATTTTTTTTTTAATGATGAGACTTAACACTTAAAATAAGAAAAATTACACACAACTTTAAAGAGTTATTTGAAGAGATTTATCTACATATGTATTAATTTTTTGAATTTATGATAAAGAGATTAGTTGTTCAATTTGTTGTAACATTTTTATGGCAGAAACTAATAATTTATGTAGAGTAGAGTTCATTCAAGTATTGTTAGCATAGTCAAATAGGCACTTCTGAATCCATTTCAATCTCCACATTTGCAAAGTCAAGATTATAAATTAGATCTGATACATCACCACATACCTTGGCCATCCAAAAACCTCGGAATGTTAACAGATAAGATCGGGCCCACTTATTTGAAAATACGAAACATGCTCGGCAAATATGATCACCAAAACAGAATACGATAACTGACCTACAGACTCAGACTTATCCACAACAAACGGGTAAAACAACATCTATAAAGCCTAACTAATATCCTCGGCTAAAGGGCAGGTTCTATTCTCAGTCTTCATATTTTACTTAATACACTCATTAGAGATTATTATTGACTTGAGCGTCGGAGTATCTTTTGCAGGTATTCCCGCCATGGTGTTTGGTCCTGGCCGATGTATAGCTCTTCATCTCTGCTGACAACTTTCTCGAAAGTGCTAAAACTCGGCCATCTCAGTACTCGGACAAATCACTTGGCGCCCACCGTGGGGTCTGAATACATCTAACCCCACTATTCTCTTTTGTTTAGTTTTTTTTTTCTTTTACTCTGTTTTATAGGATTCCTGATCCTCGAACATGGCTGACAGGGAGAACCCTCAACCCACACAAGCTGAGCTCCTAGCCCAAATCACTGAGCTTCAGGAAGAAGTGCGGAGGATAGCTGAGTTATCTACGTAGAAAAACAGGAAGCATGAGGGCGAAAGCTCCAAAAGCTCGGATCAGGGCAACACTAATCCCCTGAATATCACCCCGCCAAAGGAAAAGCTCACCCTCGACAATCCCTTTTCTGAGGAAATCATGAAATACTAAATGCCAAAAAACTGTGTTGCCTTTTGTGCTTGAGCCATACAAGGGGTTCGGTGATCCTTGAGCTCACGTCAAGAAGTTTCAATCTATGATGTTTTTTAACAGTGCTAATAATGAGCTCGTGCTCTGCCGAGCATTTCCAACTTATCTTGATGGTGCTGCATTACTCTGATTTTCTAAGTTGTCTACAGGTTCAATTTCTTCCTTTGAGGACTAGCAAGGTCATTCATCGATTACTTTGCTACGTCAAGAATATATGTACACGGATCGAATTATCTCGGCACCATCAAGCAAGGTCAGCATGAAAGTCTGAAGGATTACATGATTCGATTCGTGAAAGCAACCATGGAAATCCAAGACTTAGATCCCACGGTCCACCTGCACGCCTTCAAGGCCGACCTCAGACCTGGCAAGTTCCGAGAAACAATTGCAATTACAAAACCAAAAATGCTGGAAGAATTTCGAGTAAGGGCTACAGGCCAGATGGAAATCGAAGAGCTTCGTGAAGCCCAGAAAACAGACAAACAACCACATAGAAGGGACGAGGACAAAATGTTTAGATCGCCAGACAATAAAGAGCCGAAGAAACCCTTCAAGTTCACACCAAAATTCAATACCTACACCAGGTTCAACAACAAAAGAGAGAATATCATCAAGGAGATTCTAAATGCCAAAATCATGAAGTCACTAGCTCAGGCGGGGAGCTACCAAGACCAAAGGTTCGTGGACAGAAGCAAGCATTGTGCCTTCCACAAGAAGTTCGGACACACCACGGACAACTGCATCGTTGCAAAAGACTGGCACGCTAAGGACTCTTGGATAAATATGTCGAAGGTCAGAAATCCAGAGGAGCCAACTCGGACAGAGATGAACACAAACAAGCAGCGACAGATAAGGACAAAAAAGAACAGACAACCCTTAACCCGCCGAGAGGAATCATCAACCATATATCAGGAGGCTACGCAGGCAGAGGTGATACAAAATCGGCCAGAAAATGAAGCTATAGGGCACTGCTGGCAATCGAGGGAACACTACAGCCGAAGAAAAAGGAGGACCCAGACGTCATGATATCCTTTAATCAATCGAACTTCAAATCGACAAGCCCTAACCTCGACGACCCAGTAGTAATCTCCATCCAACTTGGAGAGCTATTGGTAATAAAAACACTACTAGACCCAGGTAGTAGCGCTGATGTTTTATTTTACTCTACCTTTAAAAAGATGAAGTTATCCGAAAAAGCAATACATCTTGCCTCTAGAGAGCTAAGTGGGTTCTCCGGAGAAAGAGTCCCCATCATGGGACACATATGGCTAAAGACGATGATGGGAGAGATCCCTATGTCAAAATCCATTGATATCCAATAGTTAATAGTAGACTGTTATAGCCCTTACAATATTATCATAGGAATACCCGCTTTGAATATATTCAAGGTGGTAGTATCCACGTTACACCTGTGTGTTAAGTTTCCAGTACAGGAAAACAGAATAGCAACAGTATATGCCGATCACTAAGAAGCTCAGCAGTGCTACAATGCCAGCCTAAAGCAAACCCTGACGAAACAGACAGCTCGGCCACAAGTCCAAGCAATACACAATTCTGTTGAGACCCTAACGTTAGCTGATCTTGATTCGAGAGAAGACCTCGGCGAGAGACCCCAACCAATGGACAACCTCCACCAAGTGACATTAACAGCGGATGAATAACAGTATACGCACATCGGAGAAGCACTAGAGGGGGAAGAACGAGCAAAACGTATAAACATATTGCGCCAGAATGCCGATTGATTCACATGGACATCAGACGACATGCCTAGAATATGTCTAGAAGTTATCAGCCACAAATTAGCAATTGACAAAACAGTCCAACCAGTGGCACAAAAGAAAAGAAACCTCGGAGAAGAGAAAAAACAAGCAAGGAGATTACGACACTACTTTCAGAGTCACACAATAATAGTGCCAATAGACCAACCCCTGAGGCAGATATTAACCAGACCCGAGCTTGCTGGACAATTAATAAAATGGTCCATTGAACTCTCCGAGTTCGATATTCAATACGAATCAAGAAAAACTCTAAAAGCACAAATACTTGCCGACTTCGTATCAAAAATGACTAATGAAACACAACATACAGAGGCCAACTGGATTATACATGTTGATGGGGCATCAAACAGAGAGGGCAGCGGAGCAGGAATACTACTAAAGGAAGGAGAGAAAGTGATAGCCGAGCAATCACTACAGTTCTGCTTCAACGCAAGTAACAACCAGGCAGAATATGAGGCTCTACTAGCAGGACTAAAACTCGTCCAACAACTAAGGATACCTCGGATAATAGTTTACTGTGTCTTTTCACAAGTAGTACATCAAATCAAGGGCGAATACCAGGTAAAAGATCCTTTGTTAGAGAAATATTGGCTCATAACAAAGGATCTCATCTCAAAATTCAGCAAATTCGATATTATCCATGTAAACCGAAAACAAAACACCAGAGCCAACGTGTTATCCAAATTAGCCACAACAAGGCAAACGAAAAACACACCGGCACTGTCTCAGCTAACACTCGATAAGTCAAGCTTTGAGCAGGACACAATCTTAAGCATCATGCAGGTACAAGACTGGAAAACACCTTTCATCGACTACATCAATATAGGTGTCGTACCAAACAAGGAGCCAAACCCGCATCTCTTCCGAAGAAAAGCAAGCTTCTACACAGTAGTAGGAAATACACTATACAAACGAGGACATTCCCAACCACTCCTTAAATGTATCAGCAAGGACGAAGCCGAAGAGGTTATGGCAGAAACACACGAAGGGGTTTGTGAAAACCACATTGGCGGCCGAGCACTGACCGCCAAAATATTACGAACATGGTACTACTGGCCAACGATAAAAAGGGATTGTATTTCCAAAGTCAAGGCATGTGACAGCTGTCAAAAGCACGCCACTGTCTCATGGATCCCAACAGAAAAGCTCCATACCATAGAGTTAAGCTGGCCTTTCGATAGGTGGGGATTGGACATCCTCGGACCTTTTCCAAAAGTGCCAGGTCAGGTAAAGTTCCTCTTAGTATCAATAGATTACTTCTCTAAGTGGATAGAAGCACAACCACTAGCACATATAATGGCAAAAAAGGTGAGGTCTTTCTTATGGAAAAATATCATATGTAGGTATGGCATCCCAAGAGAGATAATCTCGGATAACGGGAGATAATTCACAGACCACAACTCGATTCTTTCCTAACAAATTTCAAAATTACACATCACTTCAGCTCGGTTGAGCATCCACAAACCAACAGACAAGTTGAGTCGGCTAACAGAATTATCTTGCAGAGACTAAAGAAAAAGCTCGGCGAGGCAAAAAGAGAGTGAGCCGATCTCATTCCAGAAATCTTGTGGGGTTACAATACTACGGTATAATCTGCCACAGGAGAAACTCCCTTCAAGCTGGTATATGGAGCGGACGCACTAATCCCAATAGAGATCAGCATTCTGACGTTAAGATCTGAGCTATACAATCCACAAGGTAATGCGCAAGCTAGAACGACCGAATTGGACCTCATAGAGGAAGAAAGAGATATCTCAGCCATAAGGCAACGAGCAACGAAGAGTTTTATCGAAAGAAGACATAGCAAAAAGGTAGTACCAAGGTCTTTCCAAGAAGGAGACCTTGTACTCAGGCGAACAGAAGAAGCACGGAATCCTCCAACACACGAAAAATTAGCAGCAAACTGGGAAGGACCACTCCGAGTAGCCAGAAACCTCGGCAAGGGGGCTTACAAGCTAGAAACCCTTAGGGGGGAACAACTCCTAGGAACATGGAATGTGATATCACTAAGGAAATACCAATCATGATTATACACTGTATTACCCAGATGAAGGTACTCTTTTTCCCCTTCGAAGATTTTTTTCCACATGGGTTTTACTCGAAGAGGGTTTTAACGAGGCCGGATGCCCCAAGTCATTGTGTAAACGCAATCGCTAATGAAAAACAAAATTTTATTGTTATCATAACCTTGAACATATTTTATAATCAAAGAGATTAAGAGTCAAAACAAAAACCGAGCTTCATACTCGGAAACCAATAAAACATAAGTCGAGAATAATACTCGAAAATATCCAAAAAGCGAAACAAACAAGATAAATACATGTCCAAGGCCAAAGAGCCATACATAAGCTTAACAAAATAAAACATAGATAACAAAAGGCCTAATCTGCCTTGTCACCAATACTGGACTCCTCACTATCATCTCCAACAGCAGCATCATCCTCCATGAGCTGGCCATTCACAACCATCTTGGTTGCATCAAGCTTCGTCACATCAGACTTAAGAAATAATACCCTGACCTGAGACACAGCATGTTCAAAACCTTGCGCAAAGGCCTCATAGACCTTGGTCTCCAACTCTTTCACTCTCGATCCCAATTGATCATTTTCAGCTTTAGTAGTTGGTGCCCGAATTTGCAATCCGTACAACTAACCAGCAAGTGCACTGGGTCGTCCAAGTAATACCTTACGTGAGTAAGGGTCGATCCCACGGAGATTATTGGTTTGAAGCAATCTATGTTTATTTTATTAATCTTAGTCAGGATGTCAATAAGGTTATTTGGATTTAATTGTAAGAAGTAAAAGTGTTTGGAATAAGTAATTGTTACTTTATTAATGAAGAATATGTTGGGATTTTGGAGATGCTTTGTCCTCTGAACTTCAACTCTTCCTTGAAATCCTTTTCCACACGCAAGGCTCCTTCCATGGCAAGCTGTATGTAGGGTGTCACCATTGTCAGTGGCTACCTCCCATCCTCTCAGTGAAAACGTTCCAGATGCTCTGTCACAGCACGGCTAATCAGCTGTTGGTTCTCGATCATGTTGGAATAGGATCCATTGATCCTTTTGCGTTTGTCATCACGCCCAGCAATCGCGAGTTTGAAGCTCGTCACAGCCATTTAATCCTTGAATCCTACTCGGAATACCACAGACAAGGTTTAGACCTTCCGAATCCTCAAGAGTGGCCGCCATCAATTCTAGCTTATACCACGAAGATTCTGATTAAGGAATCTAAGAGAAGCTCATTCAGTCTGATTAGAACGGAGGTGGTTGTCAGGCACACGTTCATGGATCTGAGGAAGGTGATGAGTGTCACGGATCATCACCTTCTTCACGTTTAAGCACGAATGAACATCTTAGATAGGAACAAGCGTGTTTAAATGGAAAACAAAGGTAATTGTATTAATTCATCGAGACGCTGCAGAGCTCCTCACCCCCAACAATGGAGTTTAGAGACTCATGCTGCCAAAAGGTACAAATTTCAGATCTAAAATGTCATGAGGTGCAAAGTAAATCTCTAAAAGTTGTTTAAATAGTAAACTAGTAACCTAGGTTTACAGAAAATGAGTAAACTATGATAGATAGTGCAGAAATCCACTTCTGGGGCCCACTTGGTGTGTGCTGGGGCTGAGACTTAAGCTTCTCACGTGCTTGGGACTGTTTTGGGCGTTCAACGCCAGGTTGTAACCTGTTTCTGGCGTTGAACTCCAGCTTGTAACCTGTTTCTGGCGCTGGACGCCAGACAGCAGCATGATACTGGTGTTGAACGCCAGTTTACGTCGTCTATCTTCGCGCAAAGTATAAACTATTATATATTGCTGGAAAGCCCTGGATGTCTACTTTCCAACGCTGTTTAGAGCGCGCCAATTGGACTCCTGTAGCTCCAAAAAATCCATTTCGAGTGCAGGGAGGTCAGAATCCAACAGCATCAGTAGTCCTTTTTCAGCCTAACTCAGATTTTTGCTCAGCTCCCTCAATTTCAGCCAGAAAATACCTGAAATCACAGAAAAACACACAAACTCATAGTAAAGTCCAGAAATATGATTTTTGCCTAAAAACTAATAATATTCTACTAAAAACTAATTAAAACATACTAAAATCTACATGAAATTACCCCCAAAAAGCGTATAAAATATCCGCTCATCAGTAGTCTTCACTTCTTCAGCAGAAGAAAGTTGAAGACGCCTTTCCTCAGCAAGCTCTGACTCCCTAAACCTTAGAGAAGAAGACAGCTCGACAATAGTCTTCTCATTCTTTTCCACAGCCGAGGACAACTCGGCAAAATCCAGAGCAGCTTTATTTTTCCTTTCAAGAGCGAGCTCTTGAGCAAGCCCAACAGCCACGATTCGCACACCAATCACCTACCACAAAGACGGAAGAGTCATAACGGCACAAAGTGGAAACAAACAAAGCAAATTTAATTCCTCACCTGCAGGAAACGGCTTATTCCAACATGTCCAACGCCATCAATCATCTTCATATCATCAAGAAAACAGCAAAGCTCATCAGCCATAACAGAAAAAGGATATAGTTTACTCCACAGAGATAGAGTATGCACGTCCTCCAAATAACCGTGCAGTTTTTTCTGAGACTCATAAGCCGATTCCACTCTCTGAAGCTCCATAGACGACACTCCTTTCTCCAGAAAAGTCTCAGCAATCTTCTCTTTCACATTATCCCTCTTACGCTTTGGCTTATGGGTCGGATCATGCTAAAATATAGGACCCTTCTCGACATTTTTAGTCGAACCTTCTTTCTTCCTTTTCTTTCGTTGATTGAAGAAGGACTTCAGTCCGGCAGTAGTGATAGTAAGAGCCTTGTCACCTGCACAAAAACCGGCAACATAAAAACAAACCAAGCGCAATGATAAACCCCATTTTTAGGGTTTATCTTGTATTGAATTTAGAGTATTTTGATGACCTTTTCTCGCATTTAGCCTATGAATTGGCATGGTTTTGTTATCTCTCCCGTAATTGTGCTTAAGTGTAAAAACATGCTTTTTAAGCCTTTAATTTGATAATTTTAATTCCTCTTTGATTCCATAAGATGCCTTGATGTGTTTGCTAGTAATCTCAGGTTGAAATAGGCTAGACATGGATCAAAGGAGCAAGGAAGAAAGCATGCAAGTGGAGAGAAGCACAAAAACCAAAGAATTGATCTTGACCAAGCACGCGCACGCGCACAAGGCGCTCGCGTGCACAAGGCGCTCGCGCGCACATTGCAGAATCGGCCAGGGACGCGCACGCGTACTGTGCGCGCACGCGTCGATGATGGCACATGACTTCATTAAAGCAACACGTGCCTGGCGATTTGAGAGGGTTTCTGAACCCATTTTGGCGCCAATTACTGATAGAAAGGAATAAAAGGATCAAGGATTAAATTAGAAGTGAGTTACCATTAGTCATAGTTTTAGTTTAGAGTAGTTTAGAGAGAGAAGCTCTCACTTCTCTCTAGGATTAGGATTAGGTTAATCTCTCCTCTTAGATCTAGGTTTAATTCATGCTTCAATTCACTTTTTCCCTCATCAAGTTTTAATCTTCTCCTCTTCCTCTTTCTAGTTATGTACTTTAATGATTGTAATTCTTCATTTTGTTTTGGATAGATTGTTGTTCCTTTGATTTCTTTCAATAATGCAATTTGAGGTAATTCATGATAATTGTGGTTTCCTTGATGGTTGTTGTTAATTCTTTGTAATAATTGTTGTTAGATTCCATTTTTGTTGTTGATTTACTATGCTTTCCTTTTGTGCCTTCCAAGTGTTTGATGAAATGCTTGGTTGAGTTCTAGTGTAGGTTTTGTTCCTCTTGGCCTAGGTAGAGTAATTAGTGACTCTTGAGTTATCTAATTCCTTTGTTGATTGACAAGTAGAAGTTGCTAATTGATTTGAATGTCTCTAAAGCTAGTCATTCCTTTATGAGTTGATTAGGATTTGAGGAATCAAATTGATTCATCCACTTGACTTCCCTCCATGATTAGAGGTTAACTAAGTGGGAGCAATGAACAATTCTCATCACAATTGAGAAAGGTAACTAGGATAGGATTTCTAGTTCTCATATCTTGCCAAGAGCTTTGTTAGTTGTTAGTTTATTTTTCTTGCCATTTATCTTTCATGCCTCTTATCAAAACCCCAAAATAACTCATAACCAATAACAAGACACTTTATTGTAATTCCTAGGGAGAACGACCCGAGGTCCAATACTTCGGTTTATAAATTTAGGGGTTTGTACTTGTGACAAACAACTTTTTGTATGAAAGGGTTATTGTTGGTTTAGAAACTATACTTTACAACGAGATTTCATTAGTGAAATTCTAAACCGTCAAAAATCTAATCATCAAAATTCAAAAATAGGATAACCCTAATACGCGAAGGGCATTGCGCAGTCGCGCACTCTCTCTTCTCCCTCATCTTCTTCTTCTTCTCACCATCAACCTCCACCGCCGTCGCCACCACCGCACGGCCAGCCTCTTTCTCTCTCTCCACCAACCAACTCCTACCCGTCTTTTCTCTCTCTCATCCACTCACTCTGCCCTCTGCTCTCTCGCACCAAGCACCACCACTGCTCCGCCACCGTAACCGCCACCCTCCGCGGCGGCGTTCTGTGCCCAGCTCATTTCTCTGCCACCACTTCTTCCCAGTTCCATTTCCATTTATTTCACTCTGCCCCAGGTTCCATACTTCAACTCTGTGTTCATTAATTTTCATTACTGTTAGCTACTGCTTAATGATAGTTAGTTAGAGTTTGAAATGTTGCATGTTAGGATTCGTTAGAAATAATTGCGGTTAGGTAGCTAGGACTGGATAGAGGATTCTAGGCCTGATAAGTGCTCCGTTTGTGCTTATATTCTGTTTGATCACTTGTCTGATAAGTGCCAATTTTGAATTGCTCTGTATGCAATCTGTGTTGCCTGGATACTTTCTTATTGCTGCTGTGATTAGTTGATATTGTAATCATGCTAGTTGTGCTATGTTGCCATCCGGGAACGTCCAATTTTAAGCCGAGATGCTGCCCAATTTTCAAGAACTTCAATTTTATTTTGGCCTTTATTATAATTTTGGACTAATTCTCGTTACTTTTGACCTCCTGGACTGGCCTTGAACATTGTGAATATGAGCCACGACTCCTATTCTCTTTGAGCCTAAATGTCATCATGCCACTAATCCACATTTTTTTTAACTCACTAATTTCGTTAGCCATTTAACTTCTACTCACATTTAACCCTCTTTAACCATTCTTTCAAAGGTACGATGATTTCATTGCTTAATGAATAAGAGTTGTTGACTTTAGTAACCATCACATTGTATGCATTTTGTGAATCCTTTTGTTGGCAAGTTTTCTTTCATCATAACACTAACTATCACTCTCACCTCTTACTCACTAACTTGTTTAACCTACTCACTTCATTTCTCTTTACTCGATTCATTATCCATTCCTTTGAGTTATGATGATGAACATGCCTATTCTTTAAAAATTGTGTACTTTGTTGGATGTGTTGATTTCTTGGTTTATGTTTCCGCCTATGCTTATTTGCACACCAAGTTTTCAATACTTCATCTTACATCTTGGAGTTGCTTTTAATTGCTATATGCTACATGTTTAATTGCTATCATACTTGTCTTTTTCAGGATGTCGGATAAAGGAAAGGCTATAGCCACTTCCTCCAAGAAAAGGAAACATTCTACACCATCTATTCCCTCCATTTACAAGAATTATGCTAAGAATCCTTTGAATGACGAGGAAAAGGAAAATCAGCTGCTACCTTCTACTGATCCAACTAAATTCTCCAATCTTTACTGTGAGCTTCGCCTTTCCAAGTATCGGACGACAAAACTGAATACCGAGAAGAAGCTTGTCCTTCCCAATGATGTACGACGCTCCATTACTAGTCGGATCCTAGAGTTGGGTATGGATTTTGTTGACAGAGATTTGGGGGATATCAATATTTCTTGGGTGAAGGAATTTTATTGCAACTTCTTCCGTCCCACATTGGATTCAGTTCAGTTGAGGGGTAGAGAGATCATGATTACTGAGACTGCTATAGAGGAGGCATTGCAGTGCCGACATCTTCCTGATGGCACCTGCGCCCATCAGCAGGCTGAGTTGGCTATTCACAGCATGACCTTTGACTATGAGGCGCTTAGGCGCGTGATTGGTTTACCAGATGCTACATGGGTCATGGATGCGAACAACACTAAGCCTAAGGGGATGCTCTTTGCTCAGCTGACTAGAGAGGCCAAGACTTGGCAGATGATATTTGCCCACTATGTCTTACCCACCACTCACTTCTCTGAGATCCCTATGGAGATGCTACTGCTGATTGGGTGTGTTATGGAGGGGAAGGATGTTTATTTTCCTCGACTTATCCGGCAGTGTATATGGCGAGCGCATATTCGTGGCCTACTTCCATTCCCTACTTTGGTCACTAGTATGGCCGCCCTAGCTGAGGTCCCGTGGTTGGATGATGATGTGATACCACCACCCCCAAATGACGATGACAAGGAGGTTACTATTCCTTGGGGTGGTTGGGTACACGAGAAGCCACCAGCTAGACGTCATTCCAGGGCTAGGGCAGTAGTGGGGGCAGTTGGACCTTCAGCCTCTACAGCAGCCCCATCCTCTTCTACAGCCACAGCTCCATCTTCTTCGACAGCTCCTCCTTCAGCACCTGAGCCCACTAACCTACTGGTCTAGCGCCTGTTTCGGTTTTTGGAGCGCGAGAGGCTCCATGTCAGATGCCGACTGGACCGGATAGATCAGGCACTCATCTCCTTCGGCGCTGAGTTACCTCCGCTTACCGACTCTCTAGCCTCTGATGAGCAGGATCATCAGGAGGAGGATGTGGAGGCGCCGACTCAGCAGGATGCACCTCCAGCTGCTCCTGACACTACAGAGACACCACAGACCCATGAGGAGCCGGTCCCACGACCACAGCCAGAGCCTACCATTGTACCTTCCACTGATCCTTACGTTTAGCATCGAGGACGATGCTTGGTCTTAAGTGTGGGGAGGTCACCGGTAGCATCATTAGAAGACCGGTGAATATTTTGGCCACTCTCTTAGTTACCTTGCTTTGCATATCTTTTGTATATATTTGATGCATTTTGAGTTTATTTTGGATACTCTTGCTATTTTGGTTCGCTATGGATACTTTTACTGCTTATTTTGGATTTTAGATATTTTGATGCTTTTGGATATCTTTAGATGTTTTGGATGATAGATTTCATACTTTTAGTTGGACTTTTCTTTATACATTTTTGCATATCTTTCTTTTTAGTTTGTGGTTGTGATTAGAAAACATACTTTGAATTGCAAAAACTTAGTCACCCTTTTGCATAAGAAATTGGTTTTAAGCAGAAAAGGAAAGGGAAACTAAGGAAATTTTTGAATTTTTCAATCACAATAATGCTTAGTCAAATATTGAGATTTTTCAAGAAATTTAATTATAGGGCACTAACCCAATTGATTGAAGAAAACTTTTTGTGAAACTTGCTTGAATTCATACTTTGTGAAGCATGTATTGAATTAAGAACACAAGCTTGTGAGACTTGAGCCTATTGATGTGGTTACATTTTAGAACCGCTTATTTTCCATTCTTGTGTGAAATTGTTCTCTTTCTATGATTGTGATCCTTGATTTGCTTGATTCTATATGTCCATTTATTCCTTGTATTTATGCATTTATATGATTGAGGCCATCATTTCATTAGCTCACTTACCCAAATAGCCTTACCTTTTATCCTCCATTGTTAGCCAACTTTGAGCCTACGCTTAACCCACTTTGTTCTTAATTTAGCACATTACAAGCCTTAAAGCGAAAAACAATAATTGTCCTTATTTGGATCTTTGATTAGCTTAGGCTAGCATGTGTGAGTATCATTCAAGTGTGGGAATCTTGGGACATTGGATAAATAAAAGGGGTAGTTTTGTAGTGTTATTAAAAAATATTGGAAATTGAGTACACACTCATATACTGATCGAATGTAAACCTTATGCATTGAGATTCTTGTATATAAAAAAAAGGGAAAATGAGAAAGAGAAAAAGAAAAAGAAAAAGAAAAATAATATGGAAAAGAAAAAAATAGAAAAAGAAAGAAAAAAGAAGAAAAATAATAAAAAGGGGACAAATTGCCCAAAGTGAAGCTCAATAAGATCAATGCATAAGTGTTGTGAAATGAAAAAGAAAATGCATGAGTATGTGAAAAAGTGAGAAATGGGTAGTTAGGTTAGCTTTGAAATTGTATAAGAATGTCATAGGTTAGGTGGGAAGTTTAAGCTTATCAAAGATCCAAATTTCAAGCTCACTTAACCATATATGCATCCTACCTTGACCCTAGCCCCATTAAAACCTAAGGAAAGACCTCATGATGAATGTATGCATGCATTGAATAAATGTTGATTGTTAGAAGAAGATCAAACTTTGGAAAGCATGATTAGAGGAGAATTGAGTGAATTAACCCTTAAAACACTTGAGTGAATAGAGTGGATACACATCCGGTGAGGGTTCAAAAGTTCAATCACATGTGTTCACCTATATTATCTATATTCTTGCAAACTTGAATTTCTTTTGATAATTCAATACAATTGTGGTTGGGACTTAACTCCTATTGCCCTAACTATTGTACTTATGCATGTCTCTTGGGAATTGATTTATTTGAACTAAGCATTTGCATTCACTTTAGGTAGTTGCAATTAGATAGGACTCATATAGTTTAGTTGCATTCAATAAATGTCATACCCCTTAGTTCCTTCTTATTTTAGCATGAGGACATGCTAAGGTTTAAGTGTGGGGAGGTTGATAAACCCCATTTTTAGGGTTTATCTTGTATTGAATTTAGAGTATTTTGATGACCTTTTCTCGCATTTAGCCTATGAATTGGCATGGTTTTGTTATCTCTCCCGTAATTGTGCTTAAGTGTAAAAACATGCTTTTTAAGCCTTTAATTTGATAATTTTAATTCCTCTTTGATTCCATAAGATGCCTTGATGTGTTTGCTAGTAATCTCAGGTTGAAACAGGCTAGACATGGATCAAGGGAGCAAGGAAGAAAGAATGCAAGTGGAGAGAAGCACAAAAACCAAAGAATTGATCTTGACCAAGCATGCGCACGCGCACAAGGCGCTCGCGCGCACATTGCAGAATCGGCCAGGGACGCGCACGCGTACCGTGCGCGCACGCGTCGATGATCGCACATGACTTCATTAAAGCAACACGTGCCTGGCGATTTGAGAGGGTTTCTGAACCCATTTTGGCGCCAATTACTGATAGAAAGGAATAAAAGGATCAATGATTAAATTAGAAGTGAGTTACCATTAGTCATAGTTTTAGTTTAGAGTAGTTTAGAGAGAGAAGCTCTCACTTCTCTCTAGGATTAGGATTAGGTTAATCTCTCCTCTTAGATCTAGGTTTAATTCATGCTTCAATTCACTTTTTTCCTCATCAAGTTTTAATCTTCTCCTCTTCCTCTTTCTATTTATGTACTTTAATGATTGTAATTCTTCATTTTATTTTGGATAGATTGTTGTTCCTTTGTTTTCTTTCAATAATGCAATTTGAGGTAATTCATGATAATTGTGGTTTCCTTGATGGTTGTTGTTAATTCTTTGTAATAATTGTTGTTAGATTCCATTCTTGTTGTTGATTTACTATGCTTTCCTTTTGTGCCTTCCAAGTGTTTGATGAAATGCTTGGTTGAGTTCTAGTGTAGGTTTTGTTCCTCTTGGCCTAGGTAGAGTAATTAGTGACTCTTGAGTTATCTAATTCCTTTGTTGATTGACAATTAGAAGTTGCTAATTGATTTGAATGTCTCTAAAGCTAGTCATTCCTTTAGGAGTTGATTAGGATTTGAGGAATCAAATTGATTCATCCACTTGACTTCCCTCCATGATTAGAGGTTAACTAAGTGGGAGCAATGAACAATTCTCATCACAATTGAGAAAGGTAACTAGGATAGGATTTCTAGTTCTCATATCTTGCCAAGAGCTTTGTTAGTTGTTAGTTTATTTTTCTTGCCATTTATCTTTCATGCCTCTTATCAAAACCCCAAAATAACTCATAACCAATAACAAGACACTTTATTGTAGTTCCTAGGGAGAACGACCCGAGGTCCAATACTTCGGTTTATAAATTTAGGGGTTTGTACTTGTGACAAACAACTTTTTGTATGAAAGGGTTATTGTTGGTTTAGAAACTATACTTTACAACGAGATTTCATTAGTGAAATTCTAAATCGTCAAAAATCTAATCATCACGCAACACAATAACAAAACACCAAAAACTAAATTACCTAGGTAATCCAGAACAACTTGCCTATCAGAATCCCATTTCAACAACTCAAATACGGACAACAGACCTTTCGGGCCCAACATCTCAAACAAAAACTCCATTAAAATCTGGTCGTCAACCAACCTATCATCCATATCCAGAACTTGCATCGGCTTAGGATACCATGACAAAGAAAATTTCTCAACAAGGTACTCGTTTAGGTAAAAGGAAAACTGCTCAGGCACGCTCCTAACCTTAACGAACATGGTCTTAAAATCTTTAAAAGAGGACTTATAAAGACCGAAGATAGCACGACGAGGATAACTACTCAGATTAACCCATAGCCCACGACCAACCCCCTTAGCTTGGAACAACGAAAAAAAGAGCCTAAGAGACGGAGGACGATTAAGGAACTCCATCAAAACCTCGAACGCCCTTACAAACCCCCATGAATTAGGATGAAGCTGACTCGGAGCACAATTCAACCAGTAAAGAACACCACATTCAAAATCAGTGAAAGGAAGCTTAACTGCTAGCTCAGTAAACAAGCAGCTGTACATATAGAAGAAAGCCCAGTCATCACGACAATGGAAGACACGGTCACCAGCATCACAAGGAAGTATCATTATCTTAATACCACTACCACTCCTAACCCATATGTTAGAACCTAGCACATCAACCGACTCCCTATCACTAAACTGAGAAACATAACCCCTAACCCTAGCATCGACCTAGCCATAGAGGTCACCCTCACCAACACCAGCCTTTTCCTCTTCCATGCAACAAAGTAAAGAAAACTAAAATGAGAAAGAAAGAAGGAGCAGGAACACGAATCAGCACTCACCTTTTTTGCTCATTTTCTCCAAAATGCAGAATTCCCAAAATACCAAGAAAAAATCAAAGGGAGAAACACGTTTATTACACATAAAAAGAAGCAGTTACATATGAGGCGTTATCTTCCAATCCAAGCCATCAACACACCCACGATCAAAACTCCACCAATCACACGGTCAGGGGCACCTCTAAATTTGCAACATAAATCAAATCAGTCACTCATTAAATTGCGAAGAACAAAGCAAGCATTAAATGCTGCAAAACATTTCAAATTTACCAATAGAACTAAGCCAAGCTTGGGGACTGAAGGACACAGAACAAAAACGAATCCTTGGCCGAGGTATACAACATTACTGAGAAAAAAGCTCGCCTTCGTTCTGTCCAAACCAAGGCAAGCTTGGGGGCTATGATACGTCACCACATACCTCGGCCACCAAAAAACCTCGGAACGTTAACAGATAAGATCGGGCCCACTTATTTGAAAATAAGAAACATGTTCGGCAAATATGATCACCGAAACAGAATACGATAACCGACCTACAGACTCAGACTTATCCACAACAAACGGATAAAACAACATCTATAAAGCCGAACTAATATCCTCGGCTATAGGGCATGTTCTATTCTCAGTCTTTGTATTTTACTTAATACACTCATTAGAGATTATTATTGACTCGAGTGTCGGAGTATCTTTTGCAGGTATTTCCGCCGCGGTGTTTGGTCTTGGCCGACGTATAGTTCTTCCTCTCTGCTGACAACTTGCTCAGAAGTGCTAAAACTCGACCATTTCAATACTCGGACGAATCAAGATCCAAGTTGAGAAGAACACTCCAGAGTAACACAAAAAGTCACAGAGGAATATCTTAGGTTAGCGCTAAAACACGCAATAAATCTTCTATTATTGTCTTACAATAAATCTTCTATTATGGTCTTCTAGGATATCCCCACAAACGAATCTTCCCTCCTTGTTGACCAAACTATCTAAATTGATGAGCTTTTATAAAGGGATAAATCAGAAGATATCATTGGATAAGTCATCTTCAAAAGTCCTAACCTTTCTATTAACTCGAGCAAATTCAGTGTGGGCTAAATAATAATCTTTTGTTAAATAAAAAGCGAGTTTATAAATTTTTTTTTCTTCAAAAATCTTATTTATTTATGGAAAAAAATTATTTTTTTAAAACAAAAAAAAACTCATAGTACTAACAAAGAGTCAAAGAGAAGAGATCATACAAAGTTGATACTACATAATTAGTAGTATAATATTCTTCGATTATTTTAAATCGCGTCTAAAAGATGCATACATAAGATTGATAGCGTATGTCAAAATTATCTTTATAACAACTTCAGAATAAATGCAACACTATCCATCTTTTAACTTTTTAGTTTTTCATGATTAAATCAGTTATAAAATAATTAAAAAATCTGAATTCTTATATCAAGCGTATCTCTTAACAAAAATATTTTAGGAACAACTAAATTCAAAGTTATCTAGACTTAGAAGGAGAAGAAAGAAAAAAGGAGACGAAACTAAGGAAAATAAATATATATGAAATATAAATTAATGATTTTTTAACTAGCTTTTCATTATCATGCACAAGTACATATGCTAATATTTAAAGTATATATTGAATTCAGTTAAGATGTGTTTTAATATTTTAAATTAAGAAATTTTTATAAAAAATTAATAAAATTTAAAATTTTAACATATTTAGTATATATTAATTAAAATAAAAAATTATAAACTTCTACAAATAATAACATTAAAAATACACCAAGAGAAAAATAATATTTATTATGATACTTATATATAATTATCTAATTTATTAAAATAAAATAAAAATTAATATTTAAGTTAAAAAATATAAAAATAAATAATTTTTAAATAATTAAAATTTATCATAAAAAATAAATTCGACCAATTCCACACCAAAGAATTTGCCCCCCAAAAAAAATACTGAAAAGTGATACCTGTAATTCTCATCATTTATGCGTTGACCATGGATCTTTTGATATGACATCACTGTGCACGTAGGTGCCGTTTTTTTCTGCATTAACTTTCCGCCAAAAGCAAGAGGATTCGGAAAGATGAGAAAAAACAAACAAAAGTACCTCTACAAAGTCTAACATATATCAGGTGAATATTATCGTAGCTAAAAGATAATGCCTACCTATTATAAAAGATTAAAAATTAATATTTAATTAAAAAATAAAAAAATAAATAATTAAAAAAATCAAAATTTATTAAAAAAATAAATTAGATAAAATTTAGACAACAATTCATAAATACTATAGAATTGGCACATAAATAATTCCATTTTATTTGGCGGTGAACCGCCTCCCACCTCATCAACCAACAGCTCCGCGTGTCCGCCAAAGACTAAGAAACATTCATGTCAATTTATTCAGTAGTCAAGCTCCATACCAGACAAACAAACAAACATTTTTGACTCCCCTCAACCCCATTTACCCACATACGTATTAATATTAATGAATATTTTACCAACACAAATTAATCAATTAAGCCCTCAATAATTTCCTTGTAGAATTGTCATATCTTATTCTACTAAAGTCCAATTTTAAGGAGGAGGGATTCCTAATTGACAACCCGTGGAACAAAAATGTGGTTAGAAATACTAATACTTTTTCAGCCATAAATAATTAACATTCACTGCTCTAATTGATTAGCAGAAGCAATTAAGAAGCTCAACCCCGAAAGGCAGAAAAGGTTTTCAATTCTAAGAAGAAGATGGGGATAACAGGGTGCAGTGTTGGTGGGTACATGGACGACACAAAGTTCAACAAACCTATGCCATGGATTGGGATATACATAGCAGCAGCTTCCCTTGCTTGTCTCATAGCAGTAACTGTAGATCTCATACATGGAATTCGAGGCCGCAAATTCTGGTTCCCTTGCAGATACTTCTGCCTCAACGCTACTTCCTTGACCATAATCGGCGTTGCGCTTAAGCTTTCCGTTGATCTCAACACTCCGGTGCCTCAGCGCCATGACCAGCTCGCTAAACTCAGCAGCAGCGCCTTGATCTGCACAATCATTGGTGAGTCCAGGGAAGTTAGTTGAATTAGTTAGAAATTCTGTTATGGTTAGTTAGTTACGAAGAGCCTCTGTTGCACTTGCTTTTAGATTTGTATGTAATAAGACTGAGTGAAAGGAATAAAAGACTGAAAAATGATATGTATGAATCTATTGTGTATATTATTTGAATGATTAGGAACATGTTCTCCTCTGTACAACTCGTAAAATATACGCAAGATCTCAAATCCACAAAATGATTCCTTTGGCCAGAAAAAGAAAGAGAGTGTGTAGTGATTCATCATAACATACTAATTCTAGAATAGAAAAGAATAAAGGTGCATAAAATGTAGAAAGGAGAAAGGGACGAAAAGAAGTTATTTGTCCTGCTGGGCTTCATCATTGTGATTGTGCCGTGAGCTCTTTTGTATGCACAATCACAGGTTATATTAGTTACAAATTCTGTTATAGTTAGTTATGGATAGCAGCTACTCTACTTTTCTGGCCGACTTTTAGTTACAAAATCTGTTATACTTATGGATTGCAGCTACTGTGCTTTGCTTGCAGACTTGCAGTTACAAATTTTGTTATGGTTAGTTATAGCAATTGCAAATTCTGTTATGGCTGGTTGATTAAGATTAATACAACTTATAACTTTATTCACTTTTGATAGGTAACTCCATGCCTTCTCTTGGTGTCACGGACAACAAAGAGACCATGATGAATGTTGTGGCCATGGGAATACTTGTGATCACCATGATTGTGAATATCTGCATCCAATTTGTTACCGGGGTTATCTATGTATTCTGGGTAGAACATGCTATCATCATGCTTCTAATGCTCATTCTCTTGATGACAATGTTCTCCTCCGCAGTGGCTATCCCGAAGATGAAGCATTACTTGGAGCTGAAGTATGAGATGAATGAGGAGGCGCTAAAAGAAAGCGCGAACCAAGTAGAAGAAGCCGAAGCCGAAGCCAATAATCAAGTCATCAACAGTCTTAGAGAAGAACTAATGAGGTTTTGGATGATGGCACACACTAGCAGCCCCCAATTTGTTGTTGGAAGGTCAGTGACGTGCACTGCATCAGGCGCTTTCTGTCTTCTAAGTACATTGGCGTTAGCAGAGGCTATGCTTAGGTCTTATTTAATGCCATGGTCCTTTAGATTCTGCACTGGCCACAGTGATTACAAATGGTCCACCACAATGATTCTCATAGTTCAGGTTGCTGCAGTGGCAATTGGTACTATTTCCCCTGCTTTTAGATGGTTCACTGCCATAAGTTATAGATGCCCAATCTTGAGACATAGAAGTACTAAGAAGAAATTACAAGTGGAAGGATATTGGACTGCTAGGCTAATTCTAATGAAAGAAAGGCCTCTTGGTTTTCGAATTCGGAATAGGCAGTACAGAAAGTTAGCCCATGATGCAAAAGTGATCCTGTTCAAGTTCTTGATTAAACTGCAGATAGGGATTGTTCTGACGTGCAAAGCAACACAGTGTGTTTCCGTGTCCCTCATGTGCTTTGTGTTGGCAGGTTGTAACTTTTTCAGGAAGTTAAAGTCCAAGTTTAGTCACAGTGTCTCAAGCATTAGCAGCGGGACAGAGTCAAGGACGAATGCGAAGTTCGATCTGAGGCGTTTTGTTCTTCATCTTGAAGGCGAGGAAGAGCTAGTTGGGGTGATGATGAAAGACAATCGTGACGCCACTAATCATTGGTTTCAAGCTGGGGAAAAGAAGGAACCAAAACATGTCATTGAGCTAATAGAAAAGTGTTCAATCTTGGAAGGGTTTAAGGGAGTGGTAGCGTTTGACAGTGACCAAGTTCCTCATTTACACTGTGCAGAACCTCCAAATAGTTGGTCACTTCCTTTGGTAACACTAGCAAGCATAATAGTTGCAATTCCAAACATTGATAGGTGTAAGGTGAGAAATTTGATAGATGCTCTAAATGAAGGGCTTCCCTATGTGAAGTTCATAGAAAACAACTTGGACAAAGAAGGAAAATTAATTAAAGTGAGGACAGCTGCAGAAATCATATGGCTTGGAGTTGATCTATATCAGAAGTGGCATGATGTGGATCTTTATAAGCTTTCCCTTCAAAGTGAGAGCCCCAAAGAGACATTAGAGAAACTCAGTGAAGCTGCGAAAATCCGGTATCACAAGTTTAAAGCCAAATATAACCATATATGCATTAGGGTATCACCTTCATCATGGCCCATCAAGATATTGTCATCTAATTCCATGTACAGAATAAGCCAAGCCACTCTATTGAATCATGAATGCATGAAAGACCATAGTTCAGAGAGGTTGTTTGAAGCACTGAAAGGAATGATCTGTGATATATTGGGTGCATGTCTCACTAACTTGCCTCATGTTATATCCACAAAGTGCTTGAATAGCGCCATTGAAGAGAGAGAGGATAGTGTCAGATATTCGGTTCACGTGCTTGGTAAGACCAAGAAGATTATAGAAATGCTAGAAAAAAGAGCATTTCCTGTCTTGGATTTTGCCAAAGGGACTAATATTGAAGACTGGCGTTTGATGCATAAGCAGAACAAGTTCTTGCCTTTTGATCCATGTTCACTGGAGAATGATACTCTAAAAGCTCCTGAAAAATCAAGTGACTGTCGCCTAAATATTGATTGAAAACTAGAGGAACTGATGATTTTGCAATTTGGTATGTAATAGTGTGAGAAAAAGGAGGAAGAAGATAGAAAAACAAAAATAGAGTCCAGTCTTGTTTATCAGTGACTTGAGAAATAGGTTAATGACTAAACACTTTTGCTTCCGATTTGTGCACTGATACCATGTAAAACAATCTTTGAAAAAAATTAAATGTATGAAAAGAATGGGAGTAGATCCTCTCAAAATTCAATTGAAAAACTTATTTCATCATGTTATATGTATGTTTCCAGTTGTGTGACGTGGGGTGCACTATCTGACATGACTCTCGAAACCTCAGTTGCATTCTTTGCATTTGTTCACGCTAGAAAATCCTCCTCCAAAGTGAAAATGAAAGTTAGAGCGACTCGAAAATGATGTGCTTATGTCAACAGATTGCAGTGAAACATCAGGTGTGGCATCTGACCAATCATTCACAACCTTTCTTTGAAGTTGGCCACTATCTACAGAATCTCTTGAAACTTGCAGTTGAGGATAATATTGAGCCCCATGCTGATGGTGATGGTAGTCAGATGGCATAAACTCCCATATCAATTGATTGGGTGGAACAACATTAAACGTTGCCACAGCTCGAGAAGTTGATCAAGTCTTGGATTGTGAAAGCGAACCTGTGTGGCCAAAAATCCATGTGGCTCGTGGAGATGATACCAATCCATATGTCAGAAGTAAGATCTCTAACCATCGATGCTCACGTCTCAAGTCGTAATGCAAACAAATTGAATGTCACTCCAATTCTTGTAGTTACGACCTCTTAAGTCTCTATTGTGGCTAGCTTTGAGATCCACAAGGTCTTCAAGGTGACGTTGCAACCAAATTGATGCATCACCCAGTCAGCCAGATGCCACTCAACAATTTTAAAGCAAATTATTGGGCAACAATAAGCACAACCCGCTCAATGTCATGCATAATATCTGACGAAATTTGCATCGCCACATGTTTATCTTGGTAAGATTGCCATTTAAATTGTCATATTAAAGTAACACAGGATTACATAATACCATATAACCCACAACATATAATAAAGTAAATTTATTTTTAATCTTACCTCATTCATGGATATGTGGTCTATGCAAGTCCAAATTGCAAGTATGTGATGGAATTCTCAGTGTCGAAGGTGCTCACATCCCTCCTAACTGTGTAAACTATGTAAACTTAGTATTTCAAAATAGAATACAATTTAAAACATAAATAATATTACTATGATATAAATCTTCGTGCTAATAAAAATGAAAAAGGCAAGTGAGGCACTAGACATAGTCATGGAAGCCTAAGTCATGCCCACAATTGTAACAAAATAGTGCAACCACTAATTTAATCTATCCTGTCGCAAAAAGCTCGACATAATCCCTAGTATAAACTGGCAAGGTATACAGACCCTCAACTTAAATTTCCACAGTGGTCCAAATCTATTACCAGTGGAAGATATTTTCGATGGACTAAATTTTTTAACTTATCTGATAATAAACGAACACCCAATATCAGTAGTATATAAACTCGGGCTTTTTGTTTTGCGGTAACACACTACTCATAAATATACCAGAGGGATGTGAATTTTATTTTGTGAACAAAAAAATTCGAATCCTCGACTTCAACTCTACAATTATCAAAGTACAATTATGTCACAATGCATTATCTATAAAAAAAAAAAAAAATAGAATGTGCGACATTCGGGTCTCCATCTCTCAACAAGTGAAGTAATAAAAGCATGATCTATGTTATAATCTTAAATATTGACAATGTACAATGTAACACCCTAACTTTTAGCACCTTATAATCGTATTAAAAGTTCAGGCGTTACTTACGTCTAAACCTTGTTATTTTATACTATCTTTATTTAATATTGAATCTTTGCAAATATGAAACAAAACTTTAATTAAGAAAACAAATATTCTTTATTTTAAACCACCTAATCACAAAAATATATATATATATATATATTCACATAGCAATATATACATAGACTTATTCAAAGATCCTCAAACGCACGTCCTTCCCCTCTAGAAAACAAAACAGTAAACGACGAAGGAAAAAAAATAAAATCTAAGAACTTAACTCGTAAACTCAATATTCTATACTCCTGTAACTCCGCACTAAACATTCGCACTTGTAGCTGAAAGGGGTGGAAATAGGGGATAAGAACTGGAGAGTTCTTAGTAGGGTTGGGGTTAGAAGTTAAGTTCGTATCATTAAGTTCTCAGTCAATAACAACAGTCAACAAAGTACAATCAAACTCAACAATTACAGAATATAAAATCCAATCACAAGCACACACAATAATAAAAACACAATCACAACCAAATATGCGCAAACAAGTATGATGTATGTTGATCCTATGGCTGATGATATCATCTGCCAGTTATATAGCCAACCAAACATGTCCTTGTAGCTAACCTTGGACGAAAACACCCATCGCGGAGCAAGTAGGTAGGAGCTACAACCCATTACTACTACCCGCTTAACGCAGAGCAAGTGAAAGAACTACTACTACCGCTACTACTCAGGCAGGTGTTTAAAAGCTCAACTTGGAGCAAGTGGAATAATCCACTACTGCTGCTACTACCCAAGCGTCACAATCACTAACTTGGAGTAAGCTGGACGAACCACAATCCTTGCTACTACCCAGGTATCACATTCAAAATCCATTGTTACTTTCGTTATCATTTCATTTCTTTCATATTCATTCAAAACTCCATAATTAAACTCGGTATTTATAATTCTTCTTCCGTATCTCATACCTGGAGCAAGTGGGACTAAGCCACAATCCTTGCGTACTGTCCAGGTATTTTCTAATTATCAAAATCTCTCTTTAAAAACAATTCAAATCCATTTCTCTTTCATTAAACTCTTTTTCTTGATAAATCAAATTCAAACATAATACTTTTCTCGATAAAACTCAAAACATAATAATTTATTTAGTAATTTAAAATTAGCTAATATAATTTTTTAACCTTTTGAAAATCCATTTTCACTCCCAAAATAATAAAATACACTGATAAACCCCAATTTTACAATTTATTTTGTGTTGAATTTATGGGATTTATCAACTTATATCATATTTATTCAATGAAATAGCATGGTTTTGTAATTCTCCTTAATTTGTGCTTAAATGTTAACAACATGCTTTTTAGGCCTTTAAATTGTTAATTTTAATTCACTTTAATTGTATTCGATGCCTTGATATGTTTGTTGAGTGATTTTAGGGTCATAAGGCAAGGATTGATAGAAGAAGTGAAGAAAAATCATGCAAAGTGGAGAATTCATGAAGAAATGAGGATTCGGTGGATTCAAGGCCACGCACACGTGTCATCCACGCGTACGCGTGAGAAGGAATTTTGCCAAGCGACGCGCACGCGTCACACACGCATACGCGTGACACTGGTCACGTGACCTCATTAAAGGCAATACGATAGGGCGACTTCTGAGCTAATGGAGGCCCAAATCCAACTCCATTATGATGCTATTGAACCCAAGGATTGAAGGAGAATGAACGTAGGAGTCATAGTTTAGTTTTCACCATATTTTAGGTTAGAATTCTAGAGAGAGAAGTTCTCTCTTCTCTCTAGAATTTAGGGTAGTTTATGTCAAATTTTCTTAGATCCAAGTTTTAATTCTTGTTTTAGCTCAATTCCCTTTACATTCCCTTGTTCTATTATCTTAATCCTCTTAGTTTTTTTTTGTTAATTCCTTTATTTTGCAAATTTAGTTTATGAACTCTCTTATCAATTTCAATTCTCTTTTAATGCAATTTTATGTTTTCATGTCTTTTTAAGTTTATCTTAGTTGCTATTGTTGATTTCTTGTTTGTGTTAGTTATGGTTTTCATTAATTCTTGCAATTTGTGATATTTACTTTTATTACACTCTAGGTGTTTGATAAAATATTTTCACTAGTTATGGAGTAATTTTCTATACTCTTGGCCTAGGCTAAGGAAATTGAGTGAACTTGAGTCATTGGGTCTAATTGAATTGGTGATTTGGGAATCTTTGATGGTCAATTTGATACCCATTAACATTAACTCACTACTAAGTTAATTAGTAGCTAGGTTGGGACTTATGGGTTGATATTGATCAAGCCTATTTGACATACTTCAAGCATAGAAGTAGACTTGTTGGTCCGTCTGAGAGATGTATAAACATAGTTGTTGGTCCGTGCTTTCCAGCCAAGTATTCACACGAACCCAAGTAGACGCAGGTGTTTGTCAGGCGCGTTCATCTTAATGTGATGAACAGAGCTAATTTGTCAAATCATCCTATTCACCACAATGAAGATCAGATATACATCTTAGAAATAAATCAAACACAGATCGAGGAAGAAACAGTAATACTTTTATTAATTCATTGGACTCAACAGGGCTCCTCCCCTCAACCTAGGAGGTTTAGAAACTCATACTGATGTGAAAAATAAAGTGATACACGAAATTCGGTTGAATGATGGGTGATTGTTCTTATGATTATGTAAAATACACTTTAAATACTAAATAGATGACTAGTAAGGGTAAAACAGTCTATTTAGTGCTAAAATCTACTTCTGGGGCCCACTTGATGAGTGTTTGGACTGAGATTTGATGAGATCCACGTGCTATGAGGTCTCTTAGGCATGGAACGCCAGCTAGGGGGTCCTCTTTGGGCGTTTGGATATTGGTCTCTGCTCTTTGGGCGCTGGACGCCTGGAACAGGGCAGGAAGCTGGCGTTGAACGCTAGTTTTGCGCCTTCTAATCCGAAGCAAAGTATGAACTATTATATATTGGTGGAAAGCTCTGTAAGTCAGCTTTCCACAGCCATTGAGAATGCTTTATTTGAACTTCTGTAGCTCTAGAAAATCTCTTCTGAGTGCAAGGAGGTCAAATCTAGACAACATCTGTAGTGCTTTCTCTGTCTCTGAATCAGACTTCTGCTCCAGCTCCACAAATTCAACCCGAAAATAGCTGAAATGGTCCAAAAACACACAAACTCAAAGTGAATTCCAAAAATGTGAATTTAACACTAAAACCTATAAAAACTCAATAAAAACTAAACAAAACATACTAAAAACTACATGAAAATGATGCCAAAAAGCGTATAAAATATTTGCTCATCAAGGAGGATAATGCGCAACCTCCAAAGCATAGTATGAATGATGAAAAATTGGAAGAAGTTATTCAAGAAGCAAGCTCCACCATTGAAAATTATTCCACACCAACCAATGTGAAATTGATGAACCTCCCTCATTGTGTTATGAAATTGATGACAAGGAGGACCGTGCACAAGCTCCGACACATGGCTTGAGAAATGAGGGATGTATAGAAGAAGCTGATGAAAAAGAAATTGACATTGAGGAAGCTTTCCAAGAGGTGGATGTCATCCAAAAAGAGTGATGCACCACTAATTCGTGGTACATCTTGTGCTTAATTGAGTGGATTTTTATTCACTATTCTCACATTTATTCATGTAAATTGCATGTTTTACATTTTCCTTCCTGATTTTGTGCTATGTTTGAAAACATGCTTCTTTGGCCTTTAATTCACTATTTTTAATCCTCTCTTATTACCATTTGATGCCTTGATATGTGTGTTAAATGTTTTCAGAGATTACAGGGCAGGAATGGCTTAGAGGATAGAAAGAAAGCATACAAAAGTGGAAGGAATACAAGCAATTGAAGGAACTGCAAAGCTGTCAACCCTGACCTCTTCACACTCAATCGACCATAACTTGACCTACAGAGGTCCAAATGAGACGGTTCCAGTTGCGTCAAAAATTTAACATCCGGGGCTTTGCAATGATATATAATTTGCCATAGTTGCCTTGCTGTTAGGCGACATGCATGCGTGAAGAACGCGTACACATGGATTGTGCCGCAGACAAGTGACGCATACGCGTGATAGAGCCACGTGCTGGACATATCAGAAATCGCTGGGGGCGATTTCTGGGCTATTTTTGACCTAATTTTTGGCCCAAAAAATACAGATTAGAGGCTGTAGAGTGGGAGAATCATTCGTTAACTTTTCATTCACATAATTTTAGGTTTGAGATGTAGTTTTCTAGAGAGAGGCTCTCTTCTCTCTCTAGGTTTGATGATTTAGGATTTCTCTTAGTTTTAGGTTTATTTCTCCTCCAATTCAGGTTCAATGTTCCTTTAATTTAGTTTATCTTCTACTTTTATTTATTCTATTACTTTAATTTATGAATTCTCATGTTAGATTTGATTTCTCTTATTAATGCAATTTGAGGTATTTCAGATTTATTGCTTTTTCTTATTTAATGGTGTATATGCGCCTTCCAAGTGTTTGATAAAATGCTTGGTAGAATTTTAAAGTAGCTTTTTATGTTCTTAGCTTAGATTGAGTGATTAGAGACTCTTGAATTGTCAAAATCTCTTGTTGGTTGGTGATTGAAACTAGCTAGCTGGCTTGAAATTCACTACTTTAGTCTTTGATTAGACCTTGTGGATTCAAGTTGATGTTCTTACTTGACTTACCTTCAATTGTTAGAGGTTAACTAAGTGATAGCAAAAGGCAATTACCGTTCACAATTGACATTGATAATAAGGATAGGAATTCTAATTATCAATCCTTGCTAAGACTTTTCTTAATTATTATTTTGTTTCCCTGCCATTTTATTTTCTTGTTCCTTAATCCAAAACCCTGAAAAGATACAATCCCATAACCAATAATAACTACACCTCCCTGTAATTTCTTGAGAGACGACCCGAGTTTTAAATACTTCGATTTATTTTTATTGAGTTTGCTTAAGTGACAAACAAGTTTTTGCACGAAAGGATTCTTGTTGGTTTAGGAGCTATACTTTCAACGAGAACTTAATTGTGAAATTCTAGACCACACAAGAGTCCATTCGTCAAAATGGCGCCATTGCCGGGGAATTGCAAACGTGTGCCTTATTATTAGTTATTGTAAATATTTGCTTTTGCTTGTTTGCTATTTCTTTTTGTTAGTTTAGGAATTAGTTGCTTACTTTTACTAGTTTTTGTTTTTATTTTCTTTAGCTACCATGAACTCTCACCCTTTTGGCTATGAGTTTGGTTACAATTATGTTGCAGGAAGAGGAGATTACAATGAGAACATGCATCAAGGATGGGAGAATCAAAGATGGGAGGAGCCACAAGGATTTGATCAACCCTCTTGGCAATAACCTCCACCAACATACTATAACCAAGAGCCATTCCAAGAAGAATATGAAGATGACGGCTATGGTGAGTACTCTCTTGATTATCAACAACCACCACCATACGCCTATGAACCCCTCCTCAACATAATCTTGAACCACCACACTCACAAGCACCTTACCACCGAACACCCCCATACTAAAGATTGATGGTTTAGAAGTTTAATAAATTCTCGTTGCAAGTATAGTTTCTAAACCAAGCAATCAACCTTTCTTACAAACGTTTTGGTTGTCACAAGTAACAAACCCCTTTGAAATTGATAACCGAAGTATTTAAACCTCAGGTCGTCTTCTCAAGGAATTGCAGGGAGGTATGTTCTTATTATTGGTTATGGAAAACAGTGTTTTTGGGGTTTGAAAAGGTTTTGAACAAGAGAAAGGGATTGCAGGGAATTAATAAATTAATAACGAAAGAATCTCTTGGCAAGGTATGAAAACTGGAAGTCCTATCCTAGTTATCCTTATCGATGGTGATGAGAATTATATTTTTGCTACCCCTTAGTTAACCTTTGCAAAATAAAGGAAGGTCAAGTGGACTAATCAGTTTGATCTTCAGGTCCTAGTCAATTCCTAAGGAAAGACTAGAGTTATTGGAATGTGATTCGATTAGCAAAAATAACAATTATCAATCACAATGAGTTTGTTAACTCAAGAGTTACCAATTAATCAACCAAAGCCAATAGTAAATAATCTAAATAAAAAATAGGAAAAAGCAATCATGAGTATGAAATACCTCAATTTATATCAAATAAAGAAAATCATAACATGAATGGTCATTAAACAAATAAAAGAGAAAATAAATAAATAAGAACATTGAACCTGAGATGAAGAAGAAATATTCCTAAATTCTAAAAATCCTAATCCCAAATCTTAAGAGAGAGAGGAGAGAGCCTCTCTCTCTCTAAAACTACATCTAAATTATGAAAAGTGTGATTTATGAATGTATGATGATGAATTAATGGATTCCCTCACTTTATAGCTTCTAATATGTATTTTCTGGGCCGAGAACTGGGTCAAAAACAGCCCAGAATTCGCTGGTTAAAAAATCTGCCACGCTGGTTTTTCGTCACTGCGATGCGTCCGCGTGGAGCACTTGTTCGTGTCGCCTAGCTGTATGGCCACTATACCAAATTATATATCAAATCGAAGCCTCAGACGTTAGCTTTCCAACGCAACTGGAACCGCATAATTTGGACTTCTGTAGGTCAAGTTATGGTCGTTTTAGTGCGAGAGGGTCAGGCTAACAGCTTTGCAGTTCCTTCAACTTCTTGTATTCCTTCCACTTTTGCATGCTTTCTTTCCATCCTCTAAGCCATTCCTGCCCTGTAATCTCTGAAATAACTTAACACACATATCAAGGCATCTAATGGTAATAAGAGAGGATTAATATTAGCAAATATAAGGCCAAAGAAGCACGTTTTCAATCATAGCACAAAATCAGGAAGGAGAATGTAAAACCATGCAAATCAAATGAATAAGTGGGCAAAGGCTTGATAAAAACCACTCAAATGAGCACAAGATAAATCATAAAATAGGGGTTTATCAACCTCCCAACACTTAAACATTAGCATGTCCACATGCTAAGCTCAAGAGAAGCTATAAAGGAGTGAAGAGGAATGATAGAGAGTATGAAATGCAACCTATCTATGTGAATGCAACTACATGCAAAATGTTTCTACCTACTTGGTTAAAAGTGAATAAGTTCTCCAAGACAAACATGAATTAAATTCCACTAATTCAAATCACACAATAAAAGACAAGTAAACTTGTAAGAAGATAGCTCATGAAAGCAGGGAACATAGAATCAAGCATTGAACCCTCACTGATAGTGTATATTACTCTAATCACTCAAGTGTCTAGGGTCAATCACTCTATTCTTCTCTAATCATGCTTTCTAAAACTTTGTTCTTCATCTAACCAATCAACAAATATTTAATGTACTAATGCAAACATCATGAGGTCTTTTCAAGGTTGTAATGGGACTGAGGTAAAGGTAAGGATGTATATATAAGGCTAAGTGAGCTAACAAAGTGAATCCTTGATTAGTCTAAAATCTCACCTAACATATGCATACTTTATATAATTTAAAATGCTTTACCTAGCTACCTAAATTTTTTCCACTTTTGTATTACATGCTCATGTATCAAACTTATTTTTGAATTTTGTCCCATGTGCATTGATTCTTTTTATTTTGCATTTGGGGTAATATATTTTTTGTATCCCCTTATTTAATTACTTTTTTAATTTTTTTATCAATGCACATGGTAATTTAATTATTTGGATTTCACATGAGCATGCTTCCCAAATTTTTAAATAACTTATTCAATTTAATTCCCTACTTTTTTCTATCATCCCATGTTCCCATAAAATTTCCCACACTTAAATTATACACAATATCTATCTTAAGCTAACCAAGAATTCAACTTGGGATTTTTATTTTGTTTTTCTGCTTAAGGCTAGTAATGTGGTTATAAAACAAAGGGGATTAAAAGGCTCAAGGGAGCTAACAAGGGTGATGTAAAAGGTAGGTTTATTTGGGATAAGTAAGCAAAAATTCAAATAATGGCCTCAATCACATGCAGGCATGTAAATATACTAAACAATGGACATATAGACTGGAACAAAATCTAGATTGCAGTTATAGAGAAGAAAACACACAAGAATAAAATATTATAGTTAAATAATGTAACCATACAATTAAGCTCAAAATCTCACAGGTTCTGTGTTCTTTGGCTCAAAGAAAACCATGTTCCAAATACAACTTCAAACAAATTTAACACATAGAAAATTTTAATTTTTAATTTAAATTAGTGAAATTTTTCAAAAATAAGGTCTTAAAAAGGAACTTATTATTTTTCAACCAAATAGTACTTAAATGCAAACAATCAACTACACATGCAATCTATTATGCAATGCAACAATGAACAAACAAAGAAAATAGAATATTGGTGTTGAAAAGAGAATAACTAACCCATGGAGATCGATATCGACCTCCCCACACTTAAAGATTGCACCATCCTCGGTGCATGCTAAGATGTACAAGTGGACGGGCTGCTCCAACTGATGCCTTTCTCTATAGATTGTGCAGATTGACTTGCCTGTCTCCCCAGTTAGAAGCTTTCCCTTTCCCTTCTCGGTGGCCATCCTAAAAGAAGAGAAAAAAGAAGGAAAGTAACCCAGGAATAAAGATAAGAACATAAAGAAAATATGGGTGTTAATTCCAAATAATAAAGGTTTCAATTACATGGTAGCTACAACATGCGAGTGAGAAAACAGTGAAAGCAAATGGCATATCAATAGTGCAAAAAGTGCAACAATAGGGGAGAGAGTTAGTAAATAATGAAAGACAATATAAATTCATGTCAATACAAAAGGAATGCAGGGATCATAAAAGATTGACATTGACAGAAAAATAATATCACCCAACATTGTAAAACAAGTCACTAAGCACCAAAATAATACCAGAAAAGATACAACAATTGAAAAAGAAAATTTAACACCAATAAAAATATGCATGAATGCAATGAATAAAAGTATGCAAATAAATTAAGTAAAATAAAATGAGAGTGAAGAAGCATGAGAAGTTAAAGAGATAAAGAAAAAGAAAGGAAGAAAGAAGGAAGAAAGAATTAAGAAGGGAAAGAAAAGATTGAGATTTAGGGAAGAAAAGATAAGATATTTTGGCAAATTAAGATAAGTTGTGTGACGCATTCGAAGCGGACGCGTGAGTGACGCGTTCGCGCGGATAGCGCTTCTATGAATTGACGCGGACGAGTCATCCACGTGGTCGCGTGGATCGATTTGTGCCATTAGCGCGAGGGCAGCCTCGCGGCCGCGCAACTCTCTGTTTGAAATTCATATTGCCAAATTTTAGGGTGACGCGGTCGCGTGGGTGACGCGATCGCGTGGATGGCCTATTTTGAAAAACGACGCGGACGCGTGAAGCACGTGTTCGCGTGGGAGGGCTTGTGCTTCTAGCACGAGTCCAGCCCAATTCTAGCTCAACTTTTGGCCATACACCCTTTTTTGTCGATTTTGAGGCACGCATTCGCGTGGGTGACGCGGACGCGTGGGAGACGTTTTTCCCACATGACGCGGACGCGTCATCAAACCGGTCGCGTGGACCAATTTGTGCCAAATGCACACCTCCAGCCGCGCTTTCGCGTGACTCTGTTCAATTTTGTTTTCTTCCCAACGCACCTATGATGCGGACGCGTTGGCGACGCTGTCGCGTCGCGTGCGAATTTTTTTATAATGCAGTATGCAGAATGCAATGATAATATGAATGTTATGCATGATTTCAGGTCCAATCAAAACTCAAAAACAAACAAAACAGACTAAAATTAAAACTGAAAAAGGACGATTATACCATGGTGAGTTGTCTCCCACCTAGCACTTTTAGTTAAAGTCCTTAAGTTGGACATTTGGTGAGCTCCTTGTCATGGCGGCTTGTTCTTGAACTCATCCTGAAACTTCCACCAATGCTTGGACTTCCAATAAGCTCTATCAATACCAAGTATCAAGCGTTGATGAAGTTCTCCACAAGCTTTGAGCTCCCAAAGTTGATCCTCATATATTCCTGGATCCCAAATCTTGTTTCTACACCCATCTTCAAGTTGATTATCATGATTCCATCCGGGTGGTTCAGCTTTAGAATTCTCACTGAAGCGTCTAAACAACTTCCTAGACCCATTCAATTGAGCTCTATACCAACCTTTGCGTTTAAACTCAAAGCTTCCAACCATAATGAACCTTGCAAGACAATTCTTACCACTGACCATCTTCCTCTTACTCTTAATGCCACAAAGAGCCCTAAGTTGACCATCCGTCTCCAGTAGCCCATATTCAAGTGGAATTAGAAAGCTAAGGGATATGAATTTTACCCACTTGAATGTTGTGAAGGATGATGGCAACTTAGGGGGAGGTGTTTCTAATGAACTTGCAAGCTCCACTCCTTTGTGTTCTTCTTTGACAACTACCACCTCTTTGCAAGCTTCTTCAATATTAACCTCTTCCTCTTGGTAGCTTTCTTCCAATTCAATCTCTTTTTCATTGTTCACCAAGGGCATGGGAGGTTGTGCTTCTTCTTCTTTAATCTCCATGTCAAGTCCAATGGGAAAGAATTCAAATGTAGATAAGAATTCATTAATAATTGAATCCATCTCTTGGTCATCCCCTTCAAAGTTTTCAACCACGATATACTTTGGAGGTTGTACACCCTCCTCAACATCAATTTGAAACGTCTTTGAAGGAGGCTCTATGACTTGAGTTTCCCATGGAGGTTCTGCATCTCCTAAGTCTTCAACCACTTCTTCCTCTTCAATGGCAGGCGTAGCTTCTTCCAATTGTTCCAGTACAAAATCGTGCTGCTCACTGTCCACCGGAGTTTCTAACTTCGCCTTCATGCCACGTTCCTCAGTAGATTCTCCACATGAATCCATGGGGGTTCCTTGAATGTCCGAACGTCGGGAAGCTAATTGATTTATCGCTTGCTCCAATTGATGAAGGGTTGCATGAAATTGATCTACTATTTCCTTGAGACAATCCTTTGATTCTTGTTCCGCTTGGATATCATAAGTAGGACCATAAGGTTCTTGGATTGATGGATATGGATATGGTGTATATGGAGGTGGTGGTTCTTGGGAGTGATTAGGTTGGAATGGGGATGGTTCTATATATGGTTCATATGGTTCATAGGGTGGTTGGTATGGTGGATATGGGTTAGGGTCATATGAAGGTGAATGGTGGTAAGGGGCTTGTGAGTATGGTGATCCAAGGTTATGTTAAGGAGGGGGTTCATAGGTATATGGCGGTGGTTGCTGATAATCAAAAGAGTGCTCACCATAGCCATTGTCTTGATATGCATCACAAAATGGTTGTTGATAGCCCATTGGAGGTGGTTGTTGCCATGAGGGTTGATCAAATCCTTGTGGCTCCTCCCATCTTTGATTCTTTCAACCTTGATGCCCGTTCTCATTATAGTTCCCATTCCTAACAATAACATTGGAATCAAACTTGAAGCCAGATGGGTGAGAGTTCATAGTAGTGAGAGAAAATAAAAACAAAAACTAACAAAAAGAAAATATTTTGAAAAAGATATGATTTTTGAAAAAAGATAAGATAAAATTTTTGAAAAAGATATGACTTTTGAAAAAAAAAGAAAAGATATGATTTTTTTTTAAATAAGATAAGATATGATTTTGAAAAAGAAAAGATATGATTTTTTTTAAAATAAAAATCTGAAATTTTTTTTGAAAAATATTTACAATAACCAATAATAAGGCACACATTTGCAATTCCCCAGCAACGGCGCCATTTTAAAGAACTGAAGATTGATGGTTTAGAAGTTATAATAAATTCTCGTTGCAAGTATAGTTTCTAAACCAAGCAATCAACCTTTCTTACAAACGTTTTGGTTGTCACAAGTAACAAACCCTTTTGAAATTGATAACCGAAGTATTTAAACCTCGAGTCGTCTTCTCAAGGAATTGCAGGGAGGTATGTTCTTATTATTGGTTATGGAAAACAGTGTTTTTGGGGTTTGAAAAGGTTTTGAAAAAGAGAAAGGGATTGCAGGGAATTAATAAATTAATAACGAAAGAATCTCTTGGCAAGGTATGAAAACTGGAAGTCCTATCCTAGTTATCCTTATCGATGGTGATGAGAATTATATTTTTGCTACCACTTAGTTAACTTTTGCTAAATAAAGGAAGGTCAAGTGGACTAATCAGTTTAATCCTCAGGTCCTAGTCAATTCCTAAGGAAAGACTAGATTTATTGGAATGTGATTCAATTAGCGAAAATAACAATTATCAATCACAATGAGTTTGATAACTCAAGAGTTACCAATTAATCAACCAAAGCCAATAGTAAATAATCCAAATAAAAATATAGGGAAAAGCAATCATGAGTCTGAAATACCTCAATTTATATCAAATAAAGAAAATCATAACATGAATGGTCATTAAAAAAATAAAAGAGAAAATAAATAAATAAGAACATTGAACCTGAGATGAAGAAGAAATATTCCTAAATTCTAAAAATCCTAATCCTAAATTCTAAGAGAGAGGAGAGAGCCTCTCTCTCTCTCTAAAACTACATCTAAATTATGAAAAGTGTGATTTATGAATGTATGATGATGAATTAAAGGATTCTCCCACTTTATAGTCTCTAATCTGTTCTTTCTGAACCGAGAACTGGGTCAAAAACAGCCCAGAATTTGCTGGTTAAAAAATCTGCCACGCTGGTTTTTGTCACTGCGATGCGTCTGCGTGGAGCACGCGTTCGTGTCATCTATCTGTACGGTCACTATAGCAAATTATATATCAAATCGAAGCCCCGGATGTTAGCTTTCCAATGCAACTAGAACTGCATCTTTTGGACCTCTGTAGCTCAAGTTATGGTCGTTTTAGTGCAAGAGGGTCAGGCTGACAGCTTTGCAGTTCCTTCAACTTCTTGTATTCCTTCCACTTTTGCATGCTTCCTTTCCATCCTCTAAGTCATTCCTGCCCTGTAATCTCTGAAATCACTTAACACACATATCAAGGCATATAATAGTAATAAGAGAGGATTAATATTAGCAAATATAAGGCCAAAGAAGCACATTTTCAATCATAGCACATAATCAGGAAGGAGAATGTAAAACCATGCAAATCAAATGAATAAGTGGACAAAGGCTTGATAAAAACCACTCAATTGAACACAAGATAAACCATAAAATAGGGGTTTATCACTTACCCACCATACCAAGAGCCTTATGAGCCATACTTAGAACCACCACCTCAATATACACCATCTCCATATCCTTATCAAGAGGAACCACCTCCGTGTTATGAGCCCTTTCTCTCAAAAAATGAACCCTCCTATCCACCCCAAACCTCCATGGAGAACACACTTGCCTCTCTCATTGGTTTCACCTCTAAACTCCAAAATCTTATATCCCGCATGGACCAACCCTCTACCTCCAATATTCAACCCTCAAGCTTCACTACACCACCACCCTCTGTGCAAAAATACCCATATCCATTAACCCAAGAGCAACATGATCCCAATTATTCTACTGACTCGGAACAAGAGGGAAGGGATTGGTTTCACGAATTCGTACTTCACAAGAAGCTAAAGGCCTTAAAGGTGGCGGTAGGAGAGACCATTGAAGGAAGTTGTCAAGAGATGGAAGTCAGCAAGGATGAGCTGGAATTTGTACTAGAGCAAGAGGAGAAAGCAGAAAATATAGAAGAAAAGAAAGTGGTTGAAGATTTAGGAGATGCGGAACCTCCATTTGAACCTCAAGTCATGGAGCCTCCTTCCAAGATAGTTGAATTTGATGTTGAGGAGGGTGTACAACCTCCAAAGCATATCATAGTTGAAGACTTGGAAGCGGTTGATCATGAGACAGGTTCAATAATTAATGAGTTTCTACCTATAATTGAACTCTTTCCCATTGAACTAGAGGAAGAGGTTAATGTTACAAAAGCTTGCAAAGAGGTGGAAGTTGTCAAGGAAGAGCTCAAGGGCATGGAGCTGGAAATCACCTTGCCAAAGTTGTTGGAGGCCTCTCCCCCAAAGCCATCACCATCCATTCCTTCATTCAAGTGGGTAAATCTTTCATCTCTAAACTTAATTAGCCCACTTGAATATGCTTTTCTTGAGACGGATGGACAACTTAGAGCTCTTTGTGGCATTAAGAGTAAGAGGGAGATGGCTAGTGGTAAGAGTCGTCCTACAAGGTTCAATACGGTTGCATGCTCCAAGTTGAAATGCAAAGGTTAGTGTCGAGCTCGATTGAATGGGTTTATGAAGTTGTTTGGACGCTTCAGTGAGAATTCAAATTGCTTGCCACCCGAATGGAAGCCTGAAGATCAGGAATAAAGGGTGATGACCAATAAGGTTTGGGACCCCGGAATACACCTCAACCTTCCTCAATCTTGGGGCCTTGTCACTTATTTACATTTGCTTGAAGGCTTTATGCAACTAGTGTGGGATCCCGGAGGCTATTGGAATTACAAACACTGGTGAAAATTCCTAGATGAGTTCAAGCATACGAATGGAAGCCTGAAGATCAGGAATAAAGGGTGATGACCAATAAGGTTTGGGACCCCGGAATACACCTCAACCTTCCTCAATCTTGGGGCCTTGTCACTTATTTACATTTGCTTGAAGGCTTTATGCAACTAGTGTGGGATCCCGGAGGCTATTGGAATTACAAACACTGGTGAAAATTCCTAGATGAGTTCAAGCATAAGCCACCATGACAGGGAGTTCACCAAATATCCAACTTAAGGACAATACTAAAAGTATTAGGTGGGAGACAACCCACCATGGTATGATCTTTCATTTTTATTCTTTTTGGTTTTATTTTATTTTATTTTTATTAGTGTTCATTTATAATTTTTACATATTCATCTGCATTCTACATTTTGCATTCTGCATAAAAAAAAGAAGGGGGCAACCCACGCGTGCGCGTCGACCACGCGTGTGCGTCGATTCCCAATTTTGCTATCCCATCCAACGAACAGAAAGTTGTGATGGAATCGTGCGGCTGGTGTGCTCTGTGCACAATTCAACCCATGCGTACGTGTCGAGCACGCGCGTGTGTCACTTGCAACTTGGGAAATCCATGCGTACACGTCAAGCACCCGCACACGTGGATATGGTAATCGGCGTAAATGGGTGTATGACCCGAGAGTTGTGCTATCCTTGCGATGAAACTGTGCTAGAGGCACAAAATCACCCCACGCGTACGCGTCCCTGACACGTGCGCGTTATTTCGCTTCCAGACTACCCACGCGTACACGTGGGCGACGCTTACGCGTTAAATGGCCAACTCAGTTTTCACGCGTACACGTGATACCCGCGCGCGCGTTGCACCCCGTTTTTCATTCCCTTCTCCTTTCTTCTATCCTTCCTACTTCTTTCTTCCTCCTTTCTTACTTTCTTCTTCTTCATTTCTTCCCTCTCATCCTTATTCCCTTTCTTTCCTTCTATTTGCTACATTTGCATACTCGCATTCATGGCATTTTAACTTCATTGTTTCTTCTCCCTTTCTTTTCTATATTTGTTGTTTTCACATTGGTGTTAAAATGTTCTTACTCAACTGTTGCATATTTCTTGCATTATTTTGGGTGCTCCTTGACCTGTTTGCCATTTAGTTGACATGCCCTGTGCTTCTATTATTTTCTCACTTATACGTTGTAGCTACCATGTAGTTGAGAACCTTATTATTTGGCACTAGCCCACATATATTTTCTTTCTTTTCATATCTTTTCTTGTGGATTCTTTCCCTTCTTTTTTCTCTTCTTTCAGGATGGCCACCAAAAGGAAAAAGGAAACATTTCTACCTGGAGCAATAAACAAGCCTGCCGCACAATCTTTGGAGAAAAAGCATCCGTTGGAACCACCCGTCCACTTGTACATCTCTACATGCACCGAGGACGGTGCAATCTTTAAGTGTGGGAAGGTCAATACCAACTTTCGGTAGTTAGTACTTTCTGAATCAACACCATTGTTTAAATTTTCTTTGTTAAATTAGTTGTTGCATTTGCATGTTTGTTTATTTTTGTGCATATTCTACCACTACTTGGTTGAAGTAATTGTTTTCTTTTTCAAGAAACTTTTTAGAGAATTTTACTAATTTGAATTAAAACTTTTGTTAAACTTGTTTGAAGAAATTTATTTTGGAACATGGTTTAGAGCTCGAACACAAAATATGTGAGATTTTGAGCCTAATTGATTGGTTGCATCTTATCAATCAATGTTTTAATTTTGGTGTGTGTTGTTCTCTCTAAAATTGTGATCTATATCTTGCTTAATTCTATATTTTCATGGTTTAATATATGCATATACTTATATGATTGAGGCATTGTTTCACTTAGCTTGCATACCCATATGGCCTTACCCTTTCATTATCTTTTGCAAACCAATTTGAGCCTATTTTACCCCATTTATTCTTTACTTTATCTCATCACTAACTCTAAGCAGAAAACAATAATGTCCTTAATTTGAATCATTGGTTAGCTTAGACTAGTGAGAGTGCTCATGAATTAAGTGTGGGGAAAGTGGGTTTGGAAACGTTTGATTTGGAAATTGAGTATGCTAGACTTTTTGTGAAAATGTGAAAAATGTTGAGGACATGTTTATGCATTCAATACCTTAATCATATGCATTGTGAAAAATAAAAGAAAAAAAATACAAGAAAAATAAAAGAAAAAGAAAAAAAAGAGCAAATAATAAAAGGGGACAAAATGCCCCAAAGTAATTGATGATAGCAATGCATATGAGTTGTACTCAAATTTAGGATGCATGAATATGTGAAAAAAAAAGTTAATGGGTAGTTAGATTTTATATTATGATTACATGGATTGTCTTAAGTTAGGTGAAAAGTTTAGGTTAATTAAGGATTCAGATTTTAGTCCACTTGACCAAATACAATCCTACCTTGACCTTGACCCCATTACAACCCTTAAAAGACATCTTGATTTGTGTATTTGTGCATTAAATTTCTATTGATTGGTAGAAGAAGAGCAAGACTTAGAAAGCAAAGTTAGTAGAGAATTGAGAGAATCGAACCTTAAACACTTGAGCGATTAGAGTGTATACACTTCCAGTGAGGGTTCGATGCTCGATTCTTTGTTCCCAACTTTTATGAGTTATTTTCTTCAGCAAGTCTACTTGAACTACATTCTTATGATTTGAATTAGTGAAATCCCATCCATATTTGTTCTTGAAAGGTTTATTCACTTTTCACCAAGTAGGTAAAACATTTTGCATTTAGCTGCATTCATACAAATAGGTTGCATTGCATAAGTTCCACCATTCTGTCTTCACTCTTTAGTTCTCTTGAGCTTAGCATGAGGACATGCTAATGTTTAAGTGTGGGGAGATTTGATGCACCACTAATTCATGGTACATCTTGTGCTTAATTGAGTGGATTTTTATTTACTATTCTGACATTTATTCATGTAAATTGCATGTTTTACATTTTCCTTCCTGATTTTGTGCTATGATTGAAAACATGCTTCTTTGGCCTTTAATTCACTATTTTTAATCCTCTCTTATAACCATTCGATGCCTTAATATGTGTGTTAAGTGTTTTCAGAGATTACAGGGCAGGAATGACTTAGAGGATAGAAAAGAAGCATGCAAAAGTGGAAGGAATACAAGAAGCTGAAGGAACTGCAAAGCTGTCAACCCTGACCTCTTCGCACTCAATCGACCATAACTTGACCTACAGAAGTCCAAATGAGGCGGTTTTAGCTGCATTGGAAAGTTAATATCCGGGGCTTCACAACAATATATAATTTGCCATAGTTGCCTTCTTGTTAGGTGATGCGCACGCGTGAAGCACGCGTACGCGTGGATTGTGCTGCAGGTAAGTGACGCGTACGCGTGGGCGACGCGTACGCGTGGGCAACGCGTACGCGTGGGCAACGCGTACACGTGACAGAGCCACGTGCTGGACGTATCAAAAATTGCTGGAGGTGATTTTTGGGCTGTTTTTTACCCAGTTTTCGGCCCAGAAAACACATATTAAAGGCTGCAGAGTGGGGAAATCATTCATTAACTTTTCATTCACATAATTTTTGGTTTGAGATGTAGTTTTCTAGAGAGAGAGGCTCTCTCCTTTCTCTAGGTTTGAGAATTTAGGATTTCTCTTAGTTTTAGGTTTATTTCTCCTCCAATCCAGGTTCAATGTTTCTTTAATTTAGTTTCTCTTCTACTTTTATTTATTCTATTACTTTAATTTATGAATTCTCATGTTAGATTTGATTTCTTTTTTTAATGCAATTTGAGGTATTTCAGATTTATTACTTCTTCTTATTTAATGGTGTATATGTGCCTTCCAAGTGTTTGATAAAATTCTTGGTAGGATTTTAAATTAGCTTTTTATGTTCTTAGCTTAGATTGAGTGATTAGAGACTTTTGAATTGTCAAAATCTCTTGTTGGTTGGTGATTGAAACTAGCTAGTTAGCTTGAAATTCACTACTTTAGTCTTTGATTAGACCTTGTGGATTCAAGTTGATATTCTTACTTGACTTACCTTCAATTGTTAGAGGTTAAATAAGTGATAGTAAAAGGTAATTACCATTCAATATTGACATTGATAATAAGGATAGGAATTCTAATTATCAATCCTTGCTAAGACTTTTCTTAATTATTATTTTGTTTCCCTGCCATTTTATTTTCTTGTTCCTAAATCCAAAACCCTGAAAAGATACAATCCCATAAAACCAGTAATAACTATACCTCCCTGCAATTCCTTGAGAGATGACCCGAGGTTTAAATTCTTCGGTTTATTTTTATTAAGTTTGCTTAAGTGACAAACAAGTTTTTGCACGAAAGGATTCTTGTTGGTTTAGGAGCTATACTTTCAACGAGAACTTAATTGTGAAATTCTAGACCACACACGAGTCCGTTCGTCAAAGAGCACAAGGAAGTGAAAACTACAAGGCCATTGGAAGCATCTCTCACTAAGCAACCATCCATCTTATCATTTGAGTGGGTAAAACTCATATCTTTAAACTTTATTATCCCACTTGAATATGACTTACTTGAAACGGATGGTTAACTAAGAGCTCTTTGTGAAGTGAAGAGTAAGAAAGAGTTGTGTAGTGGTTGAAAATATAATCCTAGGTTCATTATAGTTGAAAGCTCAAAGTTGAATTGCAAAGGTTGGAATCATGCCAAATTGAATGGGTCTAGAAGGAGAGTGTGGTGCCTAAAGGAAAATTCTAAGAACTTGTCATCTGGATGGAACAATGATGATCAATTAGAAGATGGGTGTAGAAATAGGATTTAGGATCCCAGTATACATGAGGATCAATTTTGGAAGCTCCGAACCTTTGTGGAACTTCATCAAGACTTGATGCAATTGGTTGGAAATTCTGGTAATCAATGGAGATCCAAGAATTAGTGGAAGTTTCAAGATGAGTTCAAGCATAAGCCGCCATGATAGAGAGCTCACCAAAATTTCTAACTTAAGGATAATAAATAAAAGTGTTAGGTGGGAGACACCCTACCATGGTAACCTCTTTCCATTCTCTTGTAGATATAATCAATGAATGAATTGAGTTGCCATTGTTAGGTAGTTTTCTTTCGCTTTACATTCTTGCATATATTGCTTTGCTTGCTAGGTTGCTTGTTAGATTCATGTTTTGATTAGAATAGTTATTTTTGAATAGCATTTTGCTTGAATTGTAAGTTTTGTTTGCATTGTATTTAAAAATTTTTCAAAAACAGATTTGTTGTTAAATTTAAATTTTAGTTGGTTTAGAGTGATTATAAGTTCAGAAAGTGTGAAATTCTATTTTTATGCCTCTTTTCAAAAAAAAGAAGAAGAGAGGCATCTCACGCGTGCACGTGCCTACGCATACGCGTTACCCGGTTCTTTTGCTAGCCCACGCGTGTGCGTGAGCAATGCGTACACGTTGCAATGCTGCTGCTGCGACATGGTACAAAATCCAGGGAGTTGTGATGGTACCATGTAGGTATCGTGCATCGAGCACGAAAAGCTTCCACACGCACGCATGATCGACGCTTACCCATCACCTTCTCTTTCCTGCCTCCCACGCGTACACGTGCCTGACGCATATGCGTTGCTTGCTTTTTCTCCCTCTCACGCGTACCCGTCACTTCCCAACTTCAAATTAAGGGCACGCTGCCCTGTTTCTTTTCACTCCCTTCTCCCTTATTTCCTTCTTTCTTCTTTCTTCTTTCCTTTTCTATTTTCTTTCCATCCCTCATTTCTTTTATCTCTCTTCTTTTCACTTCTCTCAATATTTTTCAATTATTTTTCTCCACTTCCCCTTCTCCCTCTTTTTTTTTAAAATTTCAGCTTTTTATTTTTTTTCTCATCTTTTATTTTCTTTTGTTTATTGTATTTGCATACTTTCATTCAATGCATTGTAACATTGTTTGTGTAGATTGTTCTTATTTTCTTTTGTAAGTTTGTTATTTTAACATTGGTGTTGAATTTTTCTACTCAACTGTTGAAAATTTCTTGGATCATTTTGGTGCCTCTTAACTTGTTTGGTATTGTTGGGTGATGAAATTTTCAGGTCAATGCTGAATCTTTTATGACTCTTGCATTCTTTGTGCATTGATATAAACTTGCATTGTCTTTCATAACCCACTTTTTCTTATTATTTGCAAATTTGCCCCACACACAAGATTAGTACTTTAGTCCCTTCTAACTCATTATTGTCTGTTTTTATGCCTAATTATCATTGAGTTAGGATGGGACTGAAATCTCCAATGCTTATCACGAATCTTGTTTGTGTCAATTCTTGTTTGAACTTGATGCTCCGAGTGTTCTCTTCTTGCCATTTACTTATGCTTAAACTTTAATCTTGCATCAAGTGTTAGTTGATATGCCTTTCGCTTATTTTGCTTTCTCACTTACATGTTGTAGCTACCATGTAGTTGAGAATCCTACTCTTATTCGGCATTACCCTCACCTATATTCTATTTGTTTTGATATCTTTGTTTGCAGGCTTAATCTCCCTCCTTTTTCTCTCCTTCTAGGCTGGCCACCAAGAAGGGAAAGAAAAAGCTTCTAAATGGGGCGAAGAACAAGTCCCTCTGCACAATCCTTTGAAGAAGCTCATCAGTTCTAACAACCCGTCCACTTTGCTTCTTTACATGCACCGAGGATGGTGTAATCTTTAAGTATGGGGAAGTCGAGATCGACTTCTGTGGGTAACTACTTCCTTTTTTCAACACCAATCCTTAATCTTCTTTATTTGTTAGTTGTTGCATTGCATGATAGTTAAATTTTGTACATATTTTACCACTTTTTTTTGCTAGGACTACTTGGTTAAAATGATGATTTTTTTCCGAGAAAACTGTTTTAGGGCACCCTACCAATTTGAATTAATTTTTTTTGTGTGAACTTGCTTGAAGGAATTAATTTTGGAACATGTTTTTGAGCTAAGAACACATAAGCATGTGAGTTTTTTAGCCTAATTGTGTGGTTACATCATATAACCACTATTTTTATTCTTGTGTGTATTATTCTCTTTTTATGATTGTAATCTTTGATTTGTTTGATTCTTTATGTCCATTATTCTATGTGTATATGCATTTATATGATTGAGGCCATCATTTTATTTGAGCTCACTTACCCAAATAGCCTTACCTTTTTATCCACCTTTGTTAGCCAATTTTGAGCCTATGTTAATTTCCTTTTGTTCTTAATTTCAGCACGTCACTACCCCTAAGTGAAAAACAATAAATATCCTTTATTTGGATCTTTGATTAGCTTAGACTAGTGAGAGTGTGTATCATTCAAATGTGGAAAAATTTGGGAACATTAGTTGGGATAAAAGTGTGTTTTTATATTTTTGTTTGAGATCTTGAAAATTGGGTACATACTCATGTATTAAATATTTAAACCATATGTATTAATATTCTTGTATATATTTTAGTTTGAAAAAAAATACAAAAAAAATAAAAATAAAAAGAAAGAAAAAATATAGAAAAATAAAAAAGAGAAAAAGAAAGCAATAAAAAAGGGGACAAAAATTCTCCAAAGTAAAGTAATAATAACAATGCATATGTGTTGTGATTGAAAAGAATGCATGAGTGTGTAAAAAGTGGGAATCATGGGTAGTTAAGTGAAGAATTTATGAAAAAATGAGGATTTGGTGGATTCAAGGCCACGCGCACGCATCATTCACGCGTACGCGTGAGAAGGAATTTTGTCAAGCAACGTGCACGCGTCACCCACGCGTACACGTGACACTGGTCACGTGACCTCATTAAAGACAATACGTTGGGGGCGATTTCTGAGCTCATGGAGACCCAAATTCAACTCCATGCTGATGCTATTGAACCCAAGGATTGAAGGGGAAGGAACGAATGAGTCATAGTTTAGTTTTCACCATATTTTAGGTTAGAATTCTAGAGAGAGAAGCTCTCTCTTCTCTCTAGAATTTAGGGTAGTTTAGGTCAAATTTTCTTAGATCCAAGTTTTAATTCTTGTTTTAGTTCAATTCCCTTTACATTTCCTTGTTCTATTGTCTTAATCCTCTTAGTTTTTTTTTGTTAATTCCTTTATTTTGTCAATTTAGTTTATGAACTCTCTTGTCAATTTCAATTCTCTTTTAATGCAATTTTATGTTTCCATGCTTTTTATGTTTATCTTAGTTGCTATTGTTGATTTCTTGTTTGTGTTAGTTATGGTTTTCATTAATTCTTGCAATTTGTGATGTTTACTTTTGTTGCATTCTAGGTGTTTGATAAAAAAATTTCACTAGTTATGGAGTAATTTTCTATACTCTTGGCCTAGGCTAAGGAAATTGAGTGACCTTGAGTCATTGGGTCTAATTGAATTGGTGATTTGAGAACCCTTGTTGGTCAATTTGATACCCATTACACTAACTCACTACTAAGTTAATTAGCAGCTAGGTTGGGACTTATGGGTTGATATTAATCAAGCCTATTTGACATACTTCAAGCATAGAAGTAGACTTGATGGGTTAGTCCCTCATAATTGTCAATATATGGTTGTTAGACAAGGATGGTGATCTCAATTTCTATGCCTTAGCCAAGAGTCCTTTTTGCCATTTAATTTTCATTTTTGTTGCTTTATTTGCTTTTCAGTTAATTTCTTGCATGTTTATTTACTTTCTTGCTTTTATATTTTTTGTCAATTGCCATCAAAACCCCCTTGTTTCTTCATAGCCAATAATTAAGTACTTCATTGTAATTTCTTGAAAGACGACTCGAGATTTAAATACTCTCGGTTATTTTTATTGGGATTTGTACTTGTGACAACCACATTAAACTTTGATTGAGAGTTATTAGTTGGTTTGAAACTATGCTTACAACGAGGTTCTTTTCTATTAAAAAATTTTAGACCAACAATAATTCTACATCAAACACCCTAGGTGGCTGTTCATACATAACTGAATCAAAATCTCAAGCAAACATCTATAGTATTTTAACATAAACTCATTTAAACTCAAACAATAATTAATCAAACCAACATTCATTTATCAAATTCATATTTAATTATTATAAAATTACTAAAACCTTATTTTTGTATGAAATCGAAACAACGGAAGCTCTAGAAAAACTTTCTGATCGAGCTGCTGAAGAAGAAAACGTCAGAAATCGTCTGTGCCACTTAGAACTCCAATTGGCCAAACTCAAAAAAAAAAGGAGAGTGATATCATTGTCAACTTTTATGGAACAAAAATAAAATTAACGTATAAAAAAAAGATACAAATATTTTTATCGAATTAAATTTTTAATTGAAGTTACAGATAAAATATCAAACCTGAAAGCCAGTGACGGATCCAGAAAATTTTGATAGTGGGGGCAAAAAAAAATATATAATAATAATAATAATAATAATATAATAATAATAATAATAATAATAATAGTAGTAATAATAATAATAATAATAATAATAATAATTTTTATAATAAAAATATTATGTGTATATAAAAATTATATATCAAATTATTTATTAATCATTATGTATTCGTATATAAATATATGTATTATTGTTTAATTTATTTTTAATGTGTATTTTTTATTTTAATATATATATACAGGTAGTTATTTTCGATGTAAATATAACATGATTAGTTTTTATAATATCTAATTTTACAAATTAAAACACTAAAATAATTATTTATAAATAGGGTGAAGTATATTTTTTGTCTTAAAAGTTTGACAAAAATTTCAAAAATATCCCTAAATTTTATTTTGTTTTAATTTTGTCCCAAAAAAGTTTTCGATTTGCATCAAATATACCCTGACGGCTAATTTTTTAAAAAATTTAATATCGATTCAACAACAATTTCATAAGAACAACCCCTCAACATAAGCAAATCAAGCATAATTTTCATGCATTATTGTTATATTGGTCTTAAATTTTTTGAAAATTTAACCTCTAAGGATATATTTGAGAATTGATCATTCTAATGACATTTAATATGAAATTTTTAAATTGACTATGAAATACCAAAAATTGAATAAAAAATTATTGTAGAGTCAAATTTAATAATTTAATGGAAACAAATAAATATTATTATTATATACTACTCAAAAAAATTTTAAATCGTAGTGGAGCGATTGCCCCCACACTTACGTACATACATCCGTCCCTGCTGAAAGCTCGGAAGTTCCATAGCTTCACGTTTTTTTCACTCACGGTTCACTCTCTTTCTTCCTTTTTTTTAATGGTTCGGCTGATATTTATATGAGAAGAATGATAATGACGGTGATTAATGAAAGAAAAGAGATATATGTAAGTTACTAAGCCACACGGTTCCTTCCTTTTTTTTTTCTTTTTCACGGGGAACAACGAGGAAAGATAGAGTGAATATCTACTCGATTTTTGATAATTATTTTAAAAAGATAAACAACGAGGTTTTTAAGAAAAAAAAATATCCAATTCAATTCTTGATATTTTTTTAAGGATTGATTAGTCTCTGTGCAAAACAAAAAACAACATTAATTTTCTTGGTATAAGGACTAATCTGTCCTATAAAAATAAAACTTAGAGACCGAATTAATATTTTTTTGTCAAAGATCTCGTTGTCTTTTGAGATAATTGTTAGGGACGATTTTAAATTTTTCTCAGAAAAATAATATTGGATGATGTTAATGATATGTTTTAAAAGGAAGGAGTTACGAGTCATGTAAGGGCTACGTGTCATGTTGTTGAGTTAGCAATTCAAATTATAAATATTTTAAACGAATAATTATAAAATTAGATATATTAAAACACAAGTAATAATATATATGAGTTACTAATATAAATGACATTAGTAATATAATAATAAAAGATATACGGTAAACCATTAGCAAAGCTAAGTTCATCGAAGAATATCGATATTTACTCATATCGGCGGATATTGAATTTGATAATAATATTATTAACTAAACTTTATTTAATAAAAAAATATCAATTACTCAAATTAAAATATACATATAATTTTCATTACTTATAAATTACTAGAATTATCGTTTTAATTAGGTATAAGTATTGTTTTGGTCTCTAGCGTTGAGCATCAGAATCGAAACCGTCCCCAACGTAATTTTTGATTTAGAATCATCCTTAATGTTTTTTTCGTATTAAAATCGTCCTTTTAACTTTTTTCGGACAAAAATATCCTCCACCACCACTAACACCTTTATCTCTACCACCACCAGCACCTTCACCACCAAGAATAACAGCATCAATGAAATCAACACAAATTCAACAAATCAAGGAATCAGAAATTTAACAAATCAATAAATTAACACAAATTCAACAACCAAATCAACACACAACAATAATAAAATCAGAAAATAACAAATCAAAATCAAAATTAAAAGTAGAAGCAGAAGTAGTCACAGAAGGACAAGAAACAGAAGCAGAAACTCAAGTAGAAGCTTAAGTAGAAGCAGAAAGCAGAGGCCAAAGCAAAGAGCAGAAGGCGAAGCAAGAAGAAGAAGCAGATGCAGAAGAAGAAGCAAATGCAGAAGCCAAAGCAAGACCACCAGCAGCTCATGAGCGACAGAGTGACGGCAGATGGGCAGATCGGCGGTGGTAGGAACCCAGCTCTGCAACAGATCCCTCTCTCTCCTTCATGCGCCGCCCTTCTCGCGTCGGGCTCCCCTTCCCAGCGATGCAGGAGTCACAGAAGCAGAAGCTGAAGCTCAAGTAGAAGCTCAAGCAGAAGCAGAAAGCTTCCCCTTCGCCGGCGCCGTCCCCCCTCCCCCTTCCCCCTCTCCCTTTCTCCTTTTCCTTCCTCCGCTCCCTCGTGCCCTTTCCCTTTTTCCTTCTCCCCTGTCCCCTTGCGTGTTTTTTTTTTAATTTTATAATTTTTTCATTAATAGGGATAATTTACTAATAAAATAAAAAAAAATTATTAAAAAGGACGATTTTAATACGGAAAAAACGTTGAAGATGATTCTAAATCAAAAATTATGTTGGGAACGATTTCGATTCTGATCATCAACATTAGGGATCAAAACAATATTTATCCCTTTTAATTATGTAAAATATTTTATCATAAAGAAATATATATAAGAATCTAAATTTAATTAAACTCAAATAGTTATAAAATTAATAATTTATTTATAATAAAATAATTTTTAAAAATAAAGAACTCCAATTTATAAAATAAATTATAACTTATTTATATTTAGATTTTAAAAAATGTGAATCATACAATATTTTTACTCTGATCAATTATAAACGTATCTCTTAATCTAAATCTAATTTGACATGATTAATGCGAGATTTGAGATCTCTTGATCAAAATACAATATGAATTCAATTTATTTTATTTTAACAGTGAAATACTTTATAAATCTATAACTATTTTAAAACTAATAAACTTGTAGAACATTAAAGACACTTTGAAGATTTTAAATGACTTGCATAAAAATAACTCACTTGCCTGTTTATTTATATATATATATATATATATATATATATATAGTTAATAGATTTATAATATTTAATATATTAAATATATTAAAATATTTAATATGTTAAATATATTATTTATTCAATATATATTTAAGATATTAATTTTATATTTAATATATTTAATAAATATATATATTTAAATATATATTAAATTAAATATATTAAATATAACTTAAATATATTTGAATATATGAAACCGCATCCACACTCACATATTCCTAATAAAGGGAGGTGAGGGGAAAGTGGCACAAAATCAGCACACTAGTAAGTCAAATAACAAAAAACTAATATATTGGCCAATCAATTATTTATGTCATATGCAACTTACACATTTAAATTAAGTAGCAGCTTTTTTTTTTCTCTACTGATTGAATAATAATTTTTTAACATAAAACATTGCTGCTTTTATTATTATTATTATTATTATTATTATTATTATTATTATTATTATTATTATTATAAAATATTTAAAAGCTTTCTAATATCTTTTATTTGTTGTTATTATTATTTATTATTTGATTACTTTATATATTATGATACTTACATAAAAAAAATTTTAATAATAATTTTTAAATTATATTCAGAATAATACTAATAATATTAAAAAATATATAAAATATTACTTACTTCAATTCTATACAATCGTTCAATAATATATTCCTCTATTTCTATCGTTATATCACGTTTATCACCATGTCGAGGGACATAGTTAAAATGTATTTACACCATAAATATACTTAATATAAAATTAATATACTCACACACTAATTTTAATTAAAATATAAAATATTCTCTCACACACTAAAATACACTGTGTATTTCGTTTACCCAAAACAAACTCATTATTCTAATGCCCCGACTCCTCTTATAATTACTCTTTATATACTCACTTCTATAATAATTTTTCAATCTCTCCATTGTTTGTTTTCTGAAACTCTCAATGCTTTTCAAAAAGCTTCAATTTAACTTTTGAAAATTTTACTTTTTTCAGCTCAATTTTTGTTGTGTGCATGTGGAGTAAAAGTGTCAGACATATACATGAGAGAGGAGAAATATGCAGTAGTTGTGACTTGGGAAGAATTGATCTATTAATTATTCAGTTTTCAAGGGGTTTAACATAAATCGGCCGGTTTTTAAACAAAACTTATTCTTATCTTTAACCAAATCGAATAAGTCATCTGTTCACTGATTTTTTGGTTAAATTAGTAGATTTGGTCTGTCCGGCCTTTAATTTTTCTTTTTTTTAGTTCTTTAACTGTTTGTGTTATTGTTTAACTTGAAGTTTCTTTCACTTTGATGGAAGAAATTTTAAACTCTTTTTTTATTATTTTATTCGTGTACATGCGAGAAAATTAAGAAGAGGAACCTCTCTTCTTTGATTCAGAAATTGAAAGAACTCTCTGGAGAATAAAAAATGAAGCAAAAAATAAAAAAGTGCTAAAAAAATGTGAATAAGTCTCAGACACAATTATGATGGAACCTTATAACAACAACAAACCTAATGGTGCTCCACATGCTAGGAGCACATTAGGATCATATACTACTCTTGATCCTGAAAATTGTAGGAGTAGTATTTTGACTCAGATGTCAATGCAACACAATTTTAAACTCAAGTCTTAATTTATCACTCTTGTTTAACAAAATTGTCAATTTAGAGGAAGCCCCCAAGAGGACCCAAACTATCACATTTCAAGCTTCTTCTGAATTTGTGATACGGTAAAAATAAATGGAGTGTTAGCTGGTTGGAGTCACACCTTAAAGAAAGCATTGCCACAAGAGAAGACTTAGTTAGCAAGTTTCTAACTAAGTTCTTTCCTCCTCAAAGATTGATCAAATTAAGGACAGAGGTGCAAATCTTTAGCTAACCTGAAGGAGAATTTTATATGGGGCTTGGAAAAGATACAAAGGAATATTGAAGAGATGTCCACCAAATATGTTGGCGGATTGGGTCCAACTACAAATCTTCTATGATGGAATTACTCAAACCTAAAGAAATTCGTTGGATAATTCATCAGAAAAATCACTACACATGAAGACTCCTAGTGAAGCTATGTAACTCATTGATATTGTTACAAATAATCAATACCTCTACTCCTTAGAGAGGAATATAAAGACAAAAAGAGAAGTGATGGAACTAAAAACACTTGATGCTCTTGTGGCTCAAAATAAAATCATATCTCAACAATTTTCCACACTCACTAAGCAAATGGGAGGAATGCAAATCTCTACCATCAACACACAAAGCTCATTGTATGACATGAATAGAGGAAATTAATTTAGTAAAAATTTTGATTCATTCAACACTAATTAATTACAAGTGAAGTAAATCAATTTTATGAGAAATCAAGACAACAAAATGATCCATACTCCAAAATATATAATCCTGGATGGATGAATCATTCTAATTTTGGATGAAAAAATCAACAAAGCCAAGACCAAAGAAGCCACAACTTTAACCATGCAAACAATTTCAACTCCCAACCAAACACTCAAAACCACTTCTAAAACCATAAAATATCCCTTTCAATTCTTCAAATAATTTTTACCAACTACAACCATAACCCATGGAAGAAATAAGGTCTAACTTCTAAAATTAAGGTGCTTCACTCAAGAAATTAAAAATACAAATTGGCCAAATTTCTCAACAATTAGCAAAACCTACTAACACTTTTTTAAGTGACACTGAGGTCAATCGAAGGGAGGAATGAAAGTTAATCATGTTGAGAAGTGGAAAAGTTGTAGAGAAAGAAGCTACCAAGCATGAAGTGCACAATGAAAAAGCTTCAAAAGAGGAATTAGATGAACAAAAACAAGAACAAGAAGTCTCCACACAAAGTAACACTCCAATGAAAAAAAATCAGTGGACACATACAAACTAAAAATCTCATATCCTCAAAGATTCAAGGGAGAGATTAAAGAGAAGCAAGACTCCAAATTTTTAGAGGTATTCAAGACACTCCACATCAATATTCCTTTTATAGAACTTGAACAAATGCTAATGTATGCTAAGTTTATGAAGAAATTGTTGTTAAAAAAAAAGATCTTCGAAAGAAAGACAAATTGTAGTCATGACTAAGGAGTGTAGTGCCATCATAAAAAAGAACTTACCAAGAACGAAGAAGGATGTAAGGAGCTTCCAAATCTCCTGTACTGTTGGAAAGATAACATTTGAAAGAGCATTATGTGAACTTAGTGCAAGTATCAACCTAATTCCTCTCTCTGTGATAAAAAAGCTCTAAATCTATAAATTAAAACCAACAAAAATTGTTCTTCAATTGGCTAACAGATCCAAGAAGCAAGCACATGGAGTTGTGAAAAATATTTTGGTAAAAGTAAAAAAATTATTCCTCCCAACTGATTTTTGTCATCTTTGATATAGAAGAAGACTAAAACACCCCCATTATTTTAGGGAGGTCCTTTTTGGCCACTGGCAGGGCTTTTATTGATGTTGAAAAAACAGAATTGATGCTAGGAGTACATGAAGAACACTTGGTGTTCCATGTTTTCAAAACCATGCATGAGTCCAATCATGAGGAGAATTGTATGAAGATTGACTCCAGGGATCCAAACTTAAAAGACGCACCCAATAAATTATTTCAAAAGCTATCATTCCCATTCTTAAAAGAGAGCAAGAGGTAGAAGTGAAACAACAAATTAAAGAAATCATTGGACCAAAGAGAATTTATAACAAAGCCTCCATTTATAACAACTAACAAGATTCTTCTTTTAAATTATTATTAATTTATTTTAAGTTATGATTTATTTATTAAATTGAATTCATTATTTTTAATATTATTTTATTAAAAGTAACTAAATTAATTTTATAAATATTTAAGTTCTTCAGATTCTTATAAATATTTTTGTTATAATGAAATATTTTACATAATTGAAACTATAATTTTAGTAATTTATAATTAATAAAAATTATATATATTTTAATTTGAGCAAACGACAATTTCTATTTAAAAATAGAGTTTAATTAAGAATATTATTATCGAGCTCGACATCCGTCGATATGAGTAAATATCGGTACCCTTCGGTGAACTTAGCTTTACTAATGCTTTATCGTATATCTTTGATCATTATTTTACTGATGTCATTTATATTAGTAATTCATATATATTATTACTTGTGTTTATATATACCGGTTTTCATAATTATTCGTTTAAGATATTTATAACTTGATTCGCCGACTCAATATCTTATAATCGTGACACATACCCCTTAATGACACATGGCCCTTCAATAAAACATATCATTATCATTAATCGTTCTTCTTTCTCTTTTGGAAGAACACCACAAAGGAAAATGAGAAAAACACTGTGAGAGAGAAGAGAAAAGAAACCATGGAACCTTGACCTTCGACGTTTAATTTCTTGAGTTCCGTAACTCCGATAAAAACTCTAATATGATTAAAGCGTTCGTATCTTCCTCCTCATCACATTGACATTACTTTTGTTTAGGAGAAGTCGCAGGAGGGAGCCACTGAACCTTTTATAGCCGCAACTGTGAGGCGGTTGCCGGGAAGGGCGCTTTGGTCGCTGGAATCACCGTCGGAGCTGCCGCCACTTTGTTCTTGGTTTCTTTCTTTGTGCGGGTTGAGCATCGGTTCTTGCATGTTGCGATTGGGGTTACGGTTGTTGTCGCAGAAGCGTTATGGAGTTGTGGTTGCGGCTGCCACTGCCGTGGGCCAGTAGAAAGGGGTTTGCTGCGTTTAATAATTACCGAATTTCGACAATCGAGGTAGGGGCAATTTTTTTAAACTCAATTTACTATGAAGGAATGTTATAAGTAGATATTAATGCAAAAAATGTATTTTTATGATTTTAGTAAGTTTTATGGATTGAATTGAGTTGCTCTGAATAATTGAAGTTGTTTGTCTAATTAATTTTTTGACTATTTGTAAAGGCTGAGTATTCTGTTTTGTTGGTTCACTTGGTTGATTTGGTTTGTTTGATTTATCGAAAATGATTTTGAGAATTGGATATGATTTGAGATATGAAATTGATTTGATTTTGGAAGTGGATTGATTTTTAATTAGTTTGATTTCATAAATGATTTAATTTTAGATTGGTTTGATCTTGGAAAAGGATTTGAGATTTGGAAATGGTTTGGTTGGGACCCTTGAAAGGTGGTAAAAGTCCGAGTTTTAGAGAAAATACTGCCAAAATTTTTATAAAAAATTGAGATTTTATTTTGGTTTATTAAATGAAAGAACTATGTTTTGGGTATTCGATTGATTGAAAATAGGTTTATTGAATTGATATAAATTCAAGAATGATATTTTGAGGAATTTTAATGAAAGAAAAAAGTGGTATAAATGTGTATTTAAGAGTGGAAGAGTTTTCGAGTCTTTGAAGAAAAGTTTTGAGACGTTTTAGAGAAGATAAAGCATTTGAATTTGATTTAGAAAAACGGAATGATTTTCAGGCCACTTGGGAATGCTTTTAATAAGAATGAAACTGAAATTGGTTTTGGTTTGAATGATTTGGCTTTAGATCACATGATTTGGTTTTGATTCCGATTCGATTATGTTTGTGGTGAATGTAAATGGAATGAGATTATGATGGGAGTTGTGAGGATAGTGGTTTTGTCCCAGTCATGGATTTGGCAGGTTGAGGATAAAGGATTTCCTCTCTTGTCGTGGTTTGAATGTGAGGAAGGTGGAAAGGCGCTCTTATTTGTATTGTTTTCCCCCACATCTTTCTCTGGTTGTAAGGTGAAAAGGCATACTACTTCGATGTGGAAAGGCACTCTCCTTTGTAATTCCTCCAGGAGAAGGTGGAAAGGCACTCTCTTTTGTTTGTGTTCTTCCTGGGAATGCACAACCTAGAGATAATGTTCGGGTTAGCTACCGGATGTGTCAGGCTCTAGCGATTTAACCGACACGTGAGCTTACGGTCAGTAGGACAGGCATGCATCATAATGTATTTGTTTGCTTTGTCTGGGTGTGCTTAAGTATTTCGATTTGCCTATCTGATGATTTCTGTCTAATTGTTATTTGTTGTACTTGCTATAATTGCTCTCTGATTGTATTTGAGTTGCATTATTTGTGCCTGTGATTGATTCTGTTTTGTGATTAAGTTTTGATGGTGATTTATTTTGAATTGAGCCATAGGCCGGGTTGATTTGATTTTGGGCCAAAGGTCGAGTTGATTTAATTTGGACCAGAGGCCGTGATTGGTTGGATCAATGATAAGTTTTGGTTAAAATATTTTCTTAGTAAGCGGTGAAATGTGTGGAATGTTTTTTTGCGTGAAATTTTATAAGAAAAATATGAGTTTTAAATTTGGACAATGAACTGACGATCAATGCGATCGAAAATAGTTTTATTTGAAATATCTTCTTATAACAAGTCTTAAATCCTCTACTGAGAATCAGCGAGGACGATGTTCTCACCCTCCTACAGACTTCTCTTTTCAGGACGGACGAGGAAGCTCGCAAAGTTTTTGTTAAGTTCTTAGCCGTGCTGTTTCTGTTTGTATACATATGTTATAGATTTTCCTCACCTATATTATTATAATATTGTAATAGGGATAGGAGTTGTATGTTTTGTATGTATATTATATTTATAAGCTATTTATGTAAGAAGTTTTGTATATATGTATATGCTTGTTTGTTTTCAAGATATAGTATTTTTCCGATTTTTCAAAGAAATCAACGATACAGTTTCGAGTCAAAGGCTCCTATTAAGTATATGAAGTCATAACACTTCTCGCTATGAGACTAGTGCAGTCGGAAGCATGACATTCTAATAGTAAGGGTGTTACAGGATACACACTTTCACTAAATTTGTCGAAGAAACGGAGGAGAAGAAGAAGTGAAATGTATGTAGAAAATACAAATGATTGTAGATCCTTTTATATTTGTTCCAAATTTATCGTACTTTATCTCATTTGCAATACAAACGACTTAATTTCTCTAGTATTTTGTTTTTACTATAAATGAATTGAGATTGAGCGTATCTTGTTTACAGTGTAAACGAGATACGTGCAGATCGCTCTCTTTCATGTATCACGTGTGCAAACGTGCGTGATACATACACGAAACGTGGCTTATTTCATTTAGATTGTAAATGATATATGAGCAACCTTAATTCATTTACACTGTAAATGAAATAAATAAATAAATACAAATTGATAAAAATAAGATACAATTTACTTATATCCGTAAATAAAATATTTAAATTATTTATTTAATAAATCTCAGAATTTGGTTATTAAAAATATTTGATCAACTAACATCTCTCAATATTTTTATTTAATAAATTATATTAATACCTAGAAGTTAAAAAATAATAACCTGCATGTTAGGAAGCTAGCTATTACTAGTAAGTTAATATTAGCGGCATAAGAATAGTTTTATTATAAAATTATAATTTGACCATTCTATTTATTGGGTTTGTCTTTAGTAAGCTCAAGTGTTTTGAGCTTTTGTGATGAGCAAAATAAATAATTTATAAATATAACCCATATATGAGTTTAATAATAATTATTAAATTTTTATTTTTACCACAAATATTTTTAAAATTCATTTGGATAACTTTAGGTTTTCTACCTTCACTAAGTGACTAACACACTCTACTCTCTTTCTCTTCCTTTTTTCCAGAACCCACGTCTACTCCTCTCTTTTTCATCGCTGCTGTTCTCAGCCTCTCCTGACGCTGTTCTCAGGTTCATTCTCAGTATCTCTCTTCTTGTCGTTTGTCCTCAGCATTAGAGTGTCGTCGTTCTCTCTGCCATCATCGTGCACTGCATCATTCCATCACCATTAAGCGTCGTTGATCTCACTGTTCAACACTGTTGTCCTCAGCAGGCAGTGGTGGCGTGGATCTCAAAGAGCTAGCATCGTCGTCAGTGCTGTGGTACTTCGTCTCCCCCTTCCTCACTACACTTCCAGAGTTCCAATGGAGTCTCAACCTCAGGTATGAACTTGTTTCATTTAGCTCATTTTTTTATCCTCTTATGTTCTGCGGTATGAATCTGCTTCGTTGAAGTCATTCAATTGTTTTCTTTGTTCTACTTATTTCATTCATTTTATTCAATTAGTGGTTTTGTACCATTTATTTGGTTGTTTAAAATTTTTGAGTTAGGGTTAAAAAATTTCGGTATTTGTTTTTATGATTCTAATTTCAATTCTAGGTTCATGTTTCTGTCCATGATGTTCTAATTTTTATTTGCTATTGCTGTCTGAATATATATGGTTCATTATGATTCCCTCTAAAAATAACTAGTAGCAAGAAGTTATGGAGGTATGGTACACGAAATCGTGATACACAACTTCGTGCAGCTGACCAGCAAGTGCACTAGGTCGTCCAAGTAATACCTTACGTGAGTAAGGGTCGATCCCACGGAGATTGCCGGCTTGAAGCATGCTATGGTTGTCTTGCAACTCTTAGTCAGGAGATTAATGATAAAAATGATTTTTGTTTGTGAAGAATAAATAACATGAAATAAAAAGTACATGTGATTCAGTAATGAGAAACAGGTTGAGGTTTTGGAGATGCTCTGTCTTCTGAATCTCTGCTTTCCTACTGTTGTCTTCTTCACGCACGCAAGGTTCCTTCCATGGCAAGCTGTATGTTGGTGGATCACCGTTGTCAATGGCTACCATCCGTCATCTCAATGAAAATAGTCCAACTACGGGTTACGTAGGGCTAATCATTTTTCGGTTCTCACTCGTGCTGGAATAGGATCCATTGATCCTTTTGCACACTATCACTGCGCCCAACATTTGTTAGTTTGAAACTCCTCACAGTCACTCCTTCCCAGATCCTACTCAGAATACCACAGACAAGGTTTAGACTTTCTGAATCTCAAGAGTGCTGGCAATTGGTTCTAGCTTATACCACGAAGACTCTGGTTTCACATATTTGAATGCTCTGTTATCAGGAGAGGCAATCAAACTCGTGAACCAGGAACCCAAGAGATACACACTCAATCTAAGGTAGAACAAAAGTGGTCATCAGGCACGCATTCATAAGTTGAGAATGGTGATGAGTGTCACAGATCATCACATTTATCATGTTGAAGTGCGAATGAATATCTTAGAATAGAAACAAGCGTGATTGAATAGAAAACAGAAATAATTGCATTAATCCATCGAGACACAGCAGAGCTCCTCACCCCCAACTATGTGATTTAGAGACTTATGCCGTAGAAGATACAAATTCAGATTTAAAATGTCATGAGGTACAAAATGAATCTCTAAAAGTAGTTTTTATACTAAACTAGTAACCTAGGTTTACAGAAAATGGGTAAACTAAGATAGATAGTGCAAAAATCCACTTCCGGAGCCCACTTGGTGTCTGTTTGGACTGAGTATTGAAGCTTTCACGTGTAGAGGCTATTCCTGGTGGTAAACGCCAGCTTTGGTGTCAGTTTGGGTGTTTAACTCCAACTTTTATGCCAGTTCTGGCGTTTAACGCTAGAAAAGGGTAAAAAGTTGGCTTTAAAATGCCAGTTTGCGCTATCAAATATCGGGCAAATTATGGATTATTATACATTGCTGGAAAGCCCAAGATGTCTAATTTCTAACGCAATTGAGAGCGCACCAATTGAACTTTTGTAGCTCCATAAAATCCATTTCGAGTGCAGGAGGGTCAGAATCCAACAGCATCTACAGTCATTTTTCAGTCTCTGAATCAGATTTTTGCTCAAGTCCCTCAATTTCAGCCAGAAAATGCCTAAAATCGCAAAAAAACACACAAACTCATATTAAAGTCCAGAAATGTGATTTTTGCATAAAAACTAATAAAAATATACTAAAAAGTAACTAAAGCATACTAAAAACTACATGAAAATACCACCAAAAAGCGTATAAAATATCCGCTCATCACAACACCAAACTTAAACTGTTGCTTGTCCTCAAGCAACTAGATAAATAAAATAGGATAAAAAGAAGATCAAGAGGTACTACATCTCAGAGTTTTAAGTGAAACTCAGATTCTAATTAGATGAGTGGGGCTAGTAGCTTTTTGCTCGTGAACAGTTTTGGCATCTCAATTTATCCTTTGAAGCTCAGAATGATTGGCATCCATAGGAACTCAGAATTCAGATAGTGTTATTGATTCTCCTATTTTAATATGTTGATTCTTGAACACAGCTACTTTATGAGTCTTGGCTGTGACCCCAAGCATCTTGTTTTCCAGTAATACTACATGATACATAAATGCCACAGACACATAACTGGGTGAACCTTTCAGATTGTGACTCAGCTTTGCTAGAGTCCACAGTTAGAGGTGCCTAGAGTTCTTAGGCACACTCTTTTGCTTTGGATCACGACTTTAACCACTCAGTCTCAAGCGTTTCACTTGGACCTTCATGACACAAGCACATGGTTAGGGACAGCTTGATTTAGCTGCTTAGGCCAAGATTTCATTCCCTTGGGCCCTTCTATCCATTAATGCTCAAAGCCTTGGATCTTTTTTACCCTTGCCTTCTGATTTTAAGAGCTATTGGCTTTTCCTGCTTGCTTTTTCTTTTTCTTTATTTTTTTTCGCCAATTTTTTTTCAAGTTTTTTTTTTTTGTATTTTTAACTACTTTTTCTTGCTTCAAGAATCAGTTTCATGATTTTTCAGATTATCAATAACATTTCTCTTTCTTTTCATCATTCTTTCAAGAGCCAACAAATTTAACAATCATAAACTTCACTATAAAAAATATGCACTGTTCAAGCATTTATTCAGAAGACAAAAAGTGTTGCCACCACATAAAAATAATTAGAATTTTTCTTATTGAAAACTTGAAATAACTGCCTCCTTACTCTAGAGAAAATCTACTATTTTATTCATATTTAGTGATGATGAGAAGAACAAATTATAGCTTACTTGGAGATAAAAATAAAAATAAAAATAAAAATAAAAATAAAAATAAAGACCCTAATTACTAATACTCATGTAATTCTTAAGATAGGTTTCTAATAATAAAAGTTATCACAGATTTAAGATTAGGACTCAACAACCTTTATTTTGGGGGATGGGTGCTCCTTCAATCTGTGGGGTGTCTGGTCCCTCAAGGGAGAGCTTCTGGCGCTTCAGCTCCTGTAGCTCACGCCCTTGCTTTTCTTGTTCCTTAAGCAGCTTGCATAACACTATTTTGATTTTGTTGTTCTTCTTTAACTTGATCCATAGCTTCTTGCAGCTTGGTGACAAATGCTTTTAGGTGGGCCCAATAGTCAATTTGAGAGATTTCTAGGAGGAACTCCTGTGCCCTCCTCTTGATGGAGTTGTCGTGTACTTGTTGTCCCTCCATTGACTTTTTAGTGATTGGATGCTCGACTGAGATAAACTCATCCACTCCCATCTTTACCCCAGCATCTTTACATAGCAGAGAGATTAAACTTGGGTAAGCCAATTTGGCTTTAGTGGAGTTCTTATTTGAAATTGTGTAAATCTCACAAGAAATCAGATGATGAATCTCCACTTCGTTTCCCAGCATAATGCAATGAATCATCACTGCTCTTTTGACAGTGACCTCAAAGCGGTTGCTAGTGGGCAGTATAGAATGCCCAATGAAGTCCAACCAGCCCCTAGTGACTGGTTTGAGATCTCTTCTCTTGAGTTGGTTTGGGACACCTTTTGAGTTGGTTATCCACTTAGTTCCAGGGAGGCATATGTCCTCTAGAACTTGGTCCAAGAACTTATCTACTCTCACCATTGTAGTTGAGGCAGCTTGAAGACCTCTCTTATTTTGTCAAGGTGGAAGTAAATAGTCTTCCCTCTGACCATAGTTTGAAAGGTATGGAAGGTAGTTCCCGTCATTCTCTGCTTATCTGTTAACCACAAATTTAAGTAGAATTTCTGGACCATATTTCTTTCAACCTTTGTCTCAGAATTAGCTAGGATTTCCTAACCTCTGTTTCGAATCTGTTCTTGGATCTCCAGATATTCGTCTTCTTTCAGATCGAACTTAACTTCCGGGATCACTGACCTCAAACCTATTATTTTGTGGTAATGGTCTTCATGTTCTTTGGTTAAGAACCTCTCTTGATTCCAAAGTGGTTTTGGATTATTCTCTTTCTTGCCTCTTAGAGTGGTTTATTTTCCTTTAGGAGCCATGATCTTGGTGAGTTTTTTCTTAGTGATCACGGAAAAACACACTAAACTTAGAGGTTTGCTTGTCCTCAAGCAAAAGAAAGGAAAAGAGAGGAATAGAAGGGGAGACAGATTCGAATGGTGGAGGTATGGGATAGCCGAACGTGTATTTAAAAGGGAGGGGTGGGTTTCGAAAATTTTTGAAAAAGATATGATAGGAAGATATGATTTGTAAAAGATGAATCATGATATGAAAAAAAGATGAGATTTTAAAATTCAAAAGATATGGAAAAGATATAAAGAAGTTAAATTTGAATTTTGTTGATGTGTCTAAGAATTAAAAGAAGATATGATGAGTTGGAAAATATTTGGAAAGAAATTTTGAAAGAAAATTAAAAAGAATCTAGAAGATTATTAAATTTTTGAAAATTGAATTTGAGAGGTGAAAATTTGTAACATGTTTAGGCAGAAAATTATGAATTAAAACCTGAAAATTTAAAAAAAAATTGAAGTGAAAACAAAATCTCCTCTCCCTATCCTTTCTGGCGTTAAACGCCCAGAATGGTATCCATTATGGCGTTTAACGCCCATTTGTTGGCCATTTTGGGCGTTTAACGCCTAGCCAGGTACCCTGCCTGGCGTTAAATGCCAGAAATCTTTTATCACTGGGTATTTTTTTAAACGCCCAGGATGTTGCAATTCTAGCGTTAAACACCCAGAATGGTGCCCATTCTGGCGTTTAACGCCCAGAAAGGTATCTTTACTGGCGTTTTCGAGCCAGTGAGCTCTTTTTCTCTGCTTTGTGCTCTGAATCCTTCTATAACTTGTGAACTTCTGCATTTAGATATTCAACCTTAAAGATAATTTATATCAAACTCCTATAATTATTATTTAAATAACAAGAACCTTTGCTAATGACTGGGTTACCTCCCAGCAAGCGCTTCTTTATTGTCTTTAGCTCGACTTTTACTGAGCTTTAGTCTAGTCTCAGTTTTGAGCATTCTTGCTCAACATTGCATTCAAGATAATGTTTGATTCTCTGTCCATTAACAATGAATTTTTTGTCAGAGTCAACATCCTGAAGCTTTACATATCCATATGGTGACACGCTTGTGATCAGATATGGTCCTCTCCACCGGGATTTTAATTTTTCGGGGAATAATCTGAGCCTAGAGTTAAATAGCAGAACCTTCTGTTCTGGCTCAAAGACTCTGGATGACAATTTCTTGTCATGCCACCTTTTTGCTTTCTCTTTGTAAATTTTTGCATTTTCGAAAGCACTGAGTCTGAAATCCTCTAGCTCATTCAACTGGAGCAATCTTCTCTCTCCAGCTAACTTGGCATCAAGGTTTAGGAATCTGGTTGCCTAGTAGGCCTTGTGTTCCCGTTCCACTGGCAGGTGACAGGCTTTTCCATACACAAGCTGGTATGGAGAGGTCCCTATAGGAGTTTTGAATGCAGTTCTGTATGCCCATATAGCATCATCCAGACTCCTTGCCCAATCCTTTCTACGGGTACTTACAGTCCATTCCAGGATTCGTTTTAGTTCTCTATTTGAGACTTCAGCTTGCCCATTTGTCTGTGGATGATATGGAGTTGCCATTTTGTGGTTAATTCTATATTGGATCAGAGTAGAGTCAAGCTGTTTATTGCAGAAATGAGTTCCTCCATCACTGATTAGTATTCTGGGGACACCAAATCTGCTAAAGATGTGCTTCTGGAGGAAGTTCAGCACTGTCTTAGTATCATTAGTGGGTGTGGCAATTGCCTCTACCTATTTAGATACATAATCTACTGCCACCAGAATATAAGTGTTTGAGTATGATAATGGGAAAGGTCCCATGAAGTCAATACCCCATATATCAAACAACTCAATCTCTAAGATCCCTTGCTGAGGCATGGCATAACCGTGAGGCAGATTACCAGCTCTTTGGCAACTGTCACAGCTACATACAAACTCTCGGGAGTCTCTATAGATAGTAGGCCAGTAAAAACCACATTGGAGGACTCTTGTGGCTGTCTGTTCACTTCCAAAATGTCATCCATATTGTGATCCATGGCAATGCCATAGAATCTTCTGTGCCTCTTCTCTGGGCACACACCTACGGATCATTCCGTCTGCACATCTCTTAAAGAGATATGGTTCATCCCACAAGTAGTACTTTGTATCAGTAACTAATTTTTTTGTTTGCTGCCTGCTGTACTCTTTAGGTATGAATCTTACCACTTTATAGTTTGCAATGTCTGCAAACCACGGTACTTCCTGAATGACAAAGAGTTACTCATCCGGAAAGGTTTCAGAGATCTCAATAGAGGGGTGGAACGCCCCTTCTACTGGTTTTATTCGGGACAGGTGATCTGCTACTTGGTTCTCTGTCCCTTTTCTGTCTCTTATTTCTATATCAAACTCTTGCAGAAGCAACACCCATCTTATGAGCCTGGGTTTTGAATCCTTCTTTGTGAGTAGATATTTAAGAGCAGCATGGTCAATATACACAATCACTTTTGATCCTACTAAATATGATCTAAACTTGTCAATGGCATAAACCACTGCAACCAGCTCTTTTTCTATGGTTGTGCAATCCTTCTGTGCGTCATTCAAAACACGGTTGGCATAGTAAATGACGTGCAGAAGTTTGTTATGTCGTTGTCCTAATATTGCACCAATAGCATGGTCACTGACATCACACATTAATTCGAATGATAATATCCAGTCTGGTGCAGAAATGACTGATGCTGTGACCAGCTTAGCTTTCAGAGTCTCAAACGCCTGCCGACACTCTGTGTCAAAGACAAAGGGTGTATCAGCAGCTAGCAGATTGCTTAGAGATTTTGCAATTTTTGAAAAATCCTTTATAAACCTCCTATAGAATCCTGCATGCCCCAGAAAATTTCTGATTGCCTTAACATTGGCAGGTGGTGGTAATTTCTCAATTACCTCTACCTTAGCTTGATCCACCTCTATTCCCTTGTTCGAAATTTTATGCCCAAGAATAATTCCTTCAATCACCATAAAGTGACATTTTTCCCAGTTTAAAACCAGGTTAGTCTCTTGGCACCTTTTCAGAACAAGTGCTAGATAATCAAGACAGGAGTTGAATGAGTCTCCAAATACTAAGAAGTCATTCATGAAGACTTCCAGAAAATTTTCCACCATATCAGAGAAAATAGAGAGCATGCATCTCTGAAAAATTGCAGGTGTATTGCACAGACCAAATGGCATCCTTCTGTAGGCAAATACTCTAGATGGACATGTGAATGCTATTTTCTCTTGATCCTAAGAATCTACTGCAATTTGGTTATAGCCTGAATAGCCATCCAAAAAGCAGTAATAGTCATGACCTGCTAGTCTTTCTAGCATTTGGTCTATGAATGGTAAAGGAAAATGATCCTTTCTGGTGGCTGTATTGAGCCTTCTGTAGTCAATACACATGCGCCACCCTGTGACTGTTCTTGTAGGAATCAGTTCATTCTTTTCATTGTGAACCACTTTCATGCCTCCCTTCTTGGGGACAACTTGGACAGGGCTCACCCAGGGGCTATCAAAAATAGGATAAATGATCCCAGCCTCTAGTAATTTAGTGACCTCTTTCTACACCACCTCCTTCATGGTTGGATTCAGCCGCCTCTGTGGTTGAACCACTAGCTTGGCATCATCCTCCAATAGGATCTTGTGCATGCATCTGGCTGGGTTAATGCCCTTAAGATCACTTATGGACTATCCAAGAGCTGTCTTGTGTGTCCTTAGTACCTGAATTAGTACTTTCTCTTCCTGTGGATCTAAAGCAGAGCTTATAATCATTGGAAAAGTGTCTTTTTCTCCCAGAAATACATATTTCAGGGATGGTAGTAGTAGTTTGAGCTCAGGTTTAGGAGGCTTCTCCTCCTTATGAGGAGTTATTAGAGGTTCTTCTGTTTTCTCTGATTCCTCCAGATTGAGCTGAACATCTTTAAAGATGTCCTCTAGCTTTTTTTCGAGACTCTCAGTCATATTGACTTCTTCCACCAGGAAGTCAATAATATTAACTCTCATGCAGTCTTTCGATGTGTCTAGATGCTGCATAGCTTTGACAGCATTCAACTTAAACTCATCCTCATTGACTCTCAGAGTCACTTCCCCTTTTTGAACATCAATGAGAGTTCGTCCAGTTGCTAGGAAAGGTCTTCCTAGAATAAAAGTTGCACTCTTGTGCTCCTCTATTTCCAGCACAACAAAGTTAGTGGGAAAAGTGAATCGCCCAACCTTGACAATCATGTCCTCAATCACGCCTGATGGCATTTTAATAGAGCCATCAGCAAGTTAGAGACATATCCTGGTTAGTTTGACTTCTTCAGTCAAACCAAGCTTTCTGATAGTGGATGCAGATATCAGGTTGATACTTGCTCCTAGATCACATAAAGCTGTCTTGGTACAAGTACCCTCTAATGTGCATGGTATCATAAAACTTCCGGGGTCTTTAAGCTTCTCTGGTAAGCTTTTTAGAACGACTGCACTGCATTCTTCAGTGAGGAGAACTTTTTTAGTTTCTCTCCAATCCTTCTTATGACTTAAGATCTCTTTCATGAACTTAGCATAAGAGGCTATTTGCTCAAGTGCCTCTACAAACGGAATCTTTATTTCAAGAATCCTGAAATAGTCTGCAAAGCGGGCAAATTGTTTATCTTGTTCCGCTTGGCGGAGTTTCTGAGGATAAGGCATCTCGCCTTTGTATTCTTCAACCTTAGTTGCTGCAGGTTTAGTTCCTACAGAGGTGGTTGGAGAAGCCTTCTTAGAGGGGTTACTATCAGCACTTGCAGGTGTCTGATCCCTCATTGGCGTTTGAACGCCAGGATTGGGGGCTGGATGGGCATTTAACGCCAATTTTTCACCCTTTTCTGGCATTTGAACGCCACAACTAGTCATGGATTGGGCATTCAACGCCAGTTTTTCACCCTTTTCTGGCGTTTGAATGCCAGGAATAGGCATCGACTGGGCGTTTAACGCCAATTTTTCACCCTTTTCTGGCGTTTGAACGCCAAAATTATTCCTCTCGGGGCTCTTACTGTCCTCAGAGGGATTTTAGACAGTGGTTTGCTCATCCTCTGTTGGTTGTTCATTCCTTGACTTTCTGTTGCCTTGAATTGAGACATTTAATGTCTTTCCACTCCTTAATTGAACAGCTTGGCATTCTTCTGTTATTTGTCTGGATAACTGCAGTTTTGTTTGATTCAATTGTTTCTCCAAACTTTGGTTAGCATCCTTGGTTTCTTGTAGCATTGCCTTAAATTCTGCTAGCTGTTTTGTTAGATAACATAATTGCTGATTGAAATCAGCAACTTGTTCTGGAGGACTAAGTTCAGTGGATACTGCCCTAGCTTCTTCTTTCATAGAGGTCTCACTACTTAAGTACAGATGCTGATTTCGAGCAACTGTATCTATGAGCTCTTGAGCTTCTTCAATTGTTTTTCTCATGTGTATAGATCCACCAACTGAGTGGTCTAGAGATATCTGGGTTTTTTCTGTAAGCCCATAGTAGAAGATGTCTAACTGCACCCACTCTGAAAATATTTCAAAGGGGCATTTCCATAGCATCTCTCTGTACCTCTCCCAGGCATCATAAAGAGATTCATGATCCTCTTGGTTAAAGCCTTGGATGTCCAGCCTTAGCTGTGTCATCCTTTTTGGAGGGAAATATTAATTCATGAATTTGTCTGATAACTGTTTCCATGTTCTTATGCTGTCTTTGGGTTGGTTATTTAACCACCTCTTAGCTTGATCTTTTACAGCAAATGAAAACAGCAATAATCTGTAGACATCCTGATCCATTTTCTTATCACGTACTGTGTCTGCAATTTGTAAGAATTATGCCAGAAACTCAGCAGGCTCTTCCTATGGAAGACCGGAATACAGGCAGTTTTGCTGCACCATGATAATGAGCTGAGGATTTAGCTCAAAAGTGTTAGCTCTTATGGGGGTATACAGATACTACTCCCATATGAAGCAGTAGTGGGGTTAGCATATGACCCCAGAGTCCTTCTGGACTGTTCATTTCCACTTAGGTTCATGATGGAGAAAGGGAGATGATGTGGATTGTAAAAAAAAACCGAAATAAAAAAAATGAAATAAAAGGAAATTGAAAACTAAAATAATTTATTAATTAAAAAGATTTTGAAAAATTTTGTAGAATATTTTTGAAAAATAGAGAGAGAAAGTAGTTAGGAAATTGTGAAAAAGATATGATTTTAAAAAAATTTGACCAAGTCAACCCAAGGGATTCGAAATTTTATGAGAAATTAAAGGAAAACATATTTTTTATTTTTGAATTTAAAGTGGAGAGAGAAGAGCAACAAAGTGACACCAAACTTGGAATTTTTAGATTAAAACAATGGGAACAAACAAGAAAACTTTGAATGTCAAGATGAACACCAAGAACACTTTCAAGATTAAGATGAACACCAAGAACAAATTTTGAAAATTTTTAAGAAAATAAGAACACAAAGGACACCAAACCTTTTTATACTTGGAACACTAATAATTCGAAAATGTATAAGATAATAAGCAACAAAAGACACCAAACTTAGAATTTTCAGAAAATCAAACACAATTTTTTTTCGAAAATTAAAAGGAAAAACACAAAGAGGATACCAAACTTAAAACATAAAACTAAACTCAAACAAAAGACTCAAATTTAGTGACTCTAAACCAACAAAAATAAATTATTCCTAATCTAAGCAACAAGATGAACCGTCAGTTGTCCAAACTCGAACAATCCGGGTAACGGCGCCAAAAAGTTGGTACACAAAATCGTGATACACAACTTCGTGCAGCTGACCAGCAAGTGCACTGGGTCGTCCAAGTAATACCTTACGTGAGTAAGGGTCGATCCTACGGAGATTGCCGGCTTGAAGCAAGCTATGGTTGTCTTGTAACTCTTAGTTAGGAGAATAATGATAAAAAATGATTTTTATTTATGAAGAATGAATAACATGAAATAAAAAGTACTTTTGATTCAGTAATGAGGAACATGTTGAGGTTTTGGAGATGCTCTATTTTCTGAATCTCTACTTTCCTATTGTTGTCTTCTTCACGCACGCAAGGTTCCTTGGCAAGCTGTATGTTGGGGGATCACCGTTGTCAATGGCTACCATCTGTCCTCTCAGTGAAAATGGTCCAACTACGGGTTACGTAGGGCTAATTATCTGTCGGTTCTCACTCGTGCTGGAATAGGATCCATTGATCCTTTTGCACACTGTCACTGCGCCCAACATTTGTGAGTTTGAAGTTCGTCACAGTCACCCCTTCCCAGATCCTACTTAGAATACCACAGACAAGGTTTAGACTTTCCAGATCTCAAGAGTGCTGCCAATTGGTTCTAGCTTATACCACAAAGACTCTGGTTTCACAGATTTAAACGCTATGTTGTCAGGAGAGGCAATCAAACTCGTGAACCAGGAACCCAAGAGATACACACTCAATCTAAGGTAGAACGGAAGTGGTTGTCAGGTACGCGTTCATAAGTTGAGAATGGTGATGAGTGTCACAGATCATCACATTCATCACGTTGAAGTGCGAATGAATATCTTAGAATAGAAACAAGCGTGATTGAATAGAAAACAGAAATAATTGCATTAATCCATCAAGACACAGCAGAGCTCCTCACCCCCAACTATGGGGTTTAGAAACTCATGCCGTAGAAGATACAAATTCAAATGTAAAATGTCATGAGGTACAAAATGAATCTCTAAAAGTAGTTTTTATACTAAACTAGTAATCTAAGTTTACAAAAAATGGGTAAACTAAGATAGATAGTGCAAAAATCCATTTCCGAGGCCCACTTGGTGTGTGTTTGGGCTGAGCATTGAAGCTTTCACGTGTAGAGGCTATTCCTGGCGTTAAACGCCAGCTTTGGTGCCAGTTTGGGCGTTTAACTCCAACTTTTATGCCAGTTCTGGCGTTTAACGCGAGAAAAGGGTAAAAAGTTGGCGTTAAAATGCCAATTTGCGCTATCAAATCTCGGGAAAAGTATGGACTATTATACGTTGCTGGAATGCCCAAGATGTCTACTTTCCAAAATTGAGAGCGCGCCAATTGGGTTTCTGTAGCTCCAGAAAATATATTTCGCGTGCAGGAGGGTCAGAATCTAACAACATCTGCAGTCCTTTTTCAGCCTCTGAATTAGATTTTTGCTCAGGTCCCTCAATTTCAGCCAAAAAATACCTGAAATCACAAAAAAACACAAAAACTCATAGTAAAGTCTAGAAATGTGATTTTTGCATAAAAACTAATAAAAATATACTAAAAAGTAACTAAAGCATACTAAAAACTACATGAAAATACCACCAAAAAGCGTAAAAAATATCCGCTCATCAAGGTACTATGAGATTCCCTCTGAAAAGGTTTTGTTGTTAAGCTATTGTTAATGCTATGAACATATCCATTTTGTCTTTTTTTGCACATAAATAATTATGAATGTTTATTAAATTGAATATAATTGAGCTAACTCATTTTCGGATCTGATATAAGCACTTTAACTCTCCAATATCTATTCATTTTGCAGTGGACTATGCCAAATGCCACTCTTTATAATGCTGCTATGCAAGGGATGTGTTTACATGGCAAGGTTAATTTGGCAAACAAGGTTTATGCAAAAATGCTAGAGAAAAATCTTCAACTTGACATCAGAACACAAGTACTGATGCACTCTATGTTAAAGAAGTAGCTAGTAAATTGTTAGTTGCTATAGCTACAGTATAGAGTTCAGAAACAATGACAAATGCGGTAGAAAAAGACACAACATAATGTTTGTATAAATCTCCACGAAACTTGTGACCTAATCATGTATAAATCTCCACTATTAATTAATGGTAAACTTATGTAAAAAATTTATGAGAGATTGTGCATCAAGTTTAAGTATTTAACTTGAAAGTGTGAAGTAGTATTTGGAGTGTACATGTATTTGGAAAAGGTTTTGTGACTTGTGACTTATAATATATAATCAAGATTGACATTCTATAGTTCTTTATATCTTGTACTTGATTTCATATGATTTAATCAATAAAAAAACTAAAAAAACAATATCATTGACCGCTAACTTGATTTCATATTCTTGACTTCTTCCTAGAATGCAACTTGGTCAAATAAATCAATAATGAAAGCAGCTACTTGGGTACCATTCAGACTTAAATAAATAATATATAAGTGGATAGTAATATTTAGTTAGTAAATGAACTATTTTTATTTTCAACATCAATCATAGAAGATGAAGTCAAAAACTAGAACTACAGATGATTTTGAGGTATTTTGTGACGTTGTGTCACATTAATAAACAAAGCCATCTTATGGGGATAGTGGCATTAACTATAGTACTTCATGTTGGTTTTTATTGATCTTTTGTCTGAGCATTTAGTCTTTATTTATGAAATATTCTAGCCTGGTTAAGCTTCGGGTGGGTGCACATGTGAAAAATCTAGCTTCTCTACGCCTTAAAGCATCTTGAAGTGTTTACACTTCATGTTAAAATTTGAAGTTGTATTTTTCTTTTTATAGATGACAATCATTACTTTAGAATAGTTTCAGTGGCAGATCACTAGCATTATTTCTTTCAACAAATTGTATTTCTTGAATCATGTATTGCTGGTTGCTTGTGGCATGGCGTGCTCACATTCGTATATATATGAGAAGGAGGGCAATATGACAATATCTAAATTGATTTTATTGTGTTTGGAATTCACAAGTGACAAATGTTTATTTGGTTGAAATTTGGTTATGACAGTGCCAAATGTTTACATAGTCTTCTAGAGTTTCTATCAATCTCCTATATATTAAACTAATCCCTATGGTACACTATACTACTGTCCCTATTGTCACTTCGTTCAATATTGAGACTCTTGGTTATGAGGGCAAGGCATTTCTGGTTCCCCTCTTGTCCATAATAGCTTGAGTTCACCTCTCTTCTTTCTCAATGACAAAAATGTGCCTCTGCATTTTAAGAAAGCCAAGGTATTAAAAACAATACAAGTTTTTGTAAATCACAGAATAACCAATGACAACTCGTACTAAGAAACATGCATAAAGCTTAACAGTAGTTCATCGGATGCATCCTGCACATTAAACATGTCTATATATTAATAGTTGTGCAAGCAAACGGTCCAATTTGTAAAGTGTTCTTTAATAACTTGTACTTCTTTAATTACTTATACTTCTTTAATTAATTTATCAATGAAGGTTTAAAATTATGAACCAACCAACTAAACAGTAGTGTGTAAAAAATAGCAGAGAAACCAAAACATGAATAAAGAACTAAATCAACTAAAAATTAATCCAGGCAATTAAAATGCTAAAAAGAAAGAATCTTGACTTTAGCACAGACAGCTTGTTTTCAAGAATTAAAGTGATTCCAGCGCTAAGCTTCTTGTTCATGTCAGGGTTAAGACCACCAATGGACACCAATTCACCATAAGCTGCAGGCTGCTCATTCCCACCAAAGGCTATGGGCACTGACCCTTTAGTACAATCATCACATACTGCACATCAAGAACAGGGTGAAGTTTACATGCTTTAGGACAATGTGAATAGCGCATAACAAGAAATCAGTATACCAAAAATAAAGAAATATTGAAAGTGAGAAAAATGAAGACTTCCAACTTGAAAAGTAACTCCATAAACACCATTGATCCAACATCTAGCTAAAGCATACTTCAAGACATGCGTTGACACTTGACAAGAACAAAGATGATTTAAAATGCTCAGCAGCAATAAAAACCTTACACAAACATCATTACTTAGCACATGGATTCATCAATAAGGGAGCTAAGATATAACTAAAGATTTAGCAAATATTCATATACAGGATATTAAAAAAGAGAGAAAAAAGTAAAAAAACAAAAGATAAGAAAGAAAACAAGAAAATAGCTTAACATGTATTTTCATGGATTGCTTCAGTTTAAAAATCTAATACAAATTAACAAAATATAGCTAATATTGGACAACAGATTATAATATACAAAAGTAGATATTTGTCCATTCATCTTTAGCATTTCTAAATCAAAATATAAAGATCTCACAATAAAAAGCACCCAAAAAATCCAACCTTTTGAAATCTAAATAACTAGAAAACCCAGTATTATGATTAATCTAAATAACAGAACCATATGATGAAACTTTGAATGATGAAAAGAGAAAATTAAAAGAAATAAGTTTACAACTTCAATTGAGTTGAAAAGGGGCACAGTAGAAGATGAGTGCACAAGCCAAACCCTAAACCCCAATCCTTATGCGAAAAGGAGCGCGGTGCAGCAGAACAAATTGAGGAACACGAGCACCACGAAGCTGGTGGAAGCTTAAATAAAATTCACTAAACCACACATCAAAATAAAACAATCATCATCATCAACATCCGTTAATTGTAAAATGCACAGAATTGAAATTGCTAAAGTATAAAACTTTGAAGATTAACTTGTACCAATGAGAATCCTCTTGGTAATGGTGCCGAGGAGGATCCCGATAGAACTGAAGAGGCACCGCATCCAACACAAATTCAAGGAAATTTTGATGAAATCAAGAAATTGCATTGAAACAGGAAGGTACTTGGTGAGGAAGACGGTAGAAGAAGAAGCGGCAGGTCCTTACCAAGAGGAAGAAGAAGCAGCAAACATAAGGTACCAGGTGAGGAAGAGGTCCTCACAAAGGGGAAAAGGCAACACAAAGGGGAAGAAGCGGCAGCAAGCATCTGAAACGAGGGTTTATTATTCAAATTTTATATGGGCCAATTTTAAAAAATTAAAGACTTGTTATTTTTTACTGTAATTTTTAATAATTTATTTATAAATTAAATATAAACCATTGGATCTATTATCAATCTAATCTAACGCTTCAAATTATATGGTGTATCAGATAAACTCAAAAGACTTGAGCTGATTTTAGACAGACTCCTATCATATCAAAACACTGATAAACCAAAAACTACCAGTGCAAGACTAACTCTAAAACAAAATTAGTATATTTTTTTGCCAAATCACCTATTGTTTATTGATTGGAAGAGCAAGAATAATCTTAAGAAAAAGTTAGTATAATTTTTTGTCAAAGCACTAAACAACTAGCCCATAGTGTGAGAGTGATTTTAACATAAAATTAAAGAATTTTTTTGTCAAAATACTTATAAATTACTATTGACAATGAACAGTAATTTTAACATAAAATAGAGTCTAACTTGTTTCTATTTTTTTTAATCAAAATACTAATCATAGCTAATAACTGGCTATACAATAGTGACTCTTAACATAAAATTAGAATTTATTTTTTTGTCAGAATATTTATTAGCCACTGGTTGACAAAATGAGTGATTCTAACATGAAATTAGAATATAATTTTTTTGTCAAAACACATATTAGCAACTAATTGAGCGTGCAAAAGTGATTTTAATTTAAATTTAAAGTTTGATTTTTAGTTAAAATCCTAATCTACCAATAACTAATTTAGCAAGATTGACTTAGAATCATATAATTTTTCAAATATTAATTAATTTCTTACAGTATTTTTTACCATTCTTATATATATATATATATATATATATATATATATATATATATATATATATATTACTATTTTTATTTATGAAATTATTATATAACAAATATTTTTATTTTTATACTAATAAAGATTATTATTTTCAAGATAACTATTTTTAATATAATAATGATAAAATATTTCAAAAATAAAAGTAGTATATTACAACAACAACAACAACAACAATAACAACAACAACAACAATAACAACAAAACCTTGTCCTACTAGGTGGGGTCGATTACATGGATCAAACAATGTCATTGAACTCTATCATGTATCATGTTTACAGAGAGATTATTTACATATAGATCTCGTTTGACCACCTCAGGAATGGCCTTCCTAGATCTTTCTCTGCCTTTTACCCCTTATCCATCTTCCATCTTATCCACCCTCCTGACTAGGTGTTCTGTTGGTCTTCTTCTCACATGTCCAAACCACCTGAGACGCGATTCTATCATCTTTTTCATAATAGGTGCTACTCTAACTCTCTCTCTCTCTTATATCTTCGTTCCTTATTCTATCCGATTGCGTATGACCACTTATCCATCTCAACATCTTCATTTCTGCCACACTTAATTTATGTTTGTACTCTCTTTTGACCGCCCAATACTCTGTACCATAAACCATAGCTGGTCTGATAGCAGTGTGGTAGAATTTACCTTTAAGTTTTAAGGACACATTTTTGTCACATATAAAATTAGATGCATTCCGCCATTTTGACAAACTTGCTTGGATCCTATGATTTACATCATATTCAATCTCTCCATTATCTTGTATGATACACCTAAGATACTTAAAACTTTTAACTTTTCGTAGGATGTTTTCTCCAATTTTCACCTCTGTATTAGGGTTTTTCCTTCGGCGGCCAAACTTACATTCCATATCTTCCTTCTTGCTATGGCTTATGCGCATACCATACACTTCTAGAGCTTCTTTCCATAACTCAAACTTCTTATTTAAGTCTTTCCTTGACTCTTCCATAAGGATGATATCATCGGCAAAAAGTATGCACCATGGCGCAGGCTCTTGGATATGCTCTGTGAGTACTTCCCAGACTAACGTGAAAAGGTATGGACTTAAGGATGATCTCTGGTGTAATCCTTTACCAATAGAAAATTCCTCAGTTACACCACCTTGAGTCTTCACACTAGTTGTAACCCTATCATACATGTTTTTAATAGCATGAATATATGCGATCCTTACTCTCTTCCTTTTCAAAACCTTCCATAAGACCTCCTTTGGTACCCTATCGTATGCTTTTTTCCAAATCAATAAACACCATATGTAGATCACTTTTATTACTATGATATCTTTCCATCATCCTTCTTAACAGGTATCTACCTTTAGTGGTGGATCTTGACAAACCCCAATTTGACGGTTTATCTTGTATTGAATTTAGGGGATTTTATCACCTTTTACCCACATTTATTCAATGAAATAGCATGGTTTTATAACTTCTCCTTTAATTGTGCTTAAGAGTGAAAACATGCTTTTTAGGTCTTAAAATAGATAAATATAATTTACCTTGATTCCATTAAATGCCTTGATATGTTTGTTAAGTGGTTTTAAATTTTAGGAGGCAAAGATTGGATCAAGGGAATGAAGAAAGAAGCATGAAAAGTTGGAGAACTCATGAAGAAATGAAAGGACCGGAAAGCTGTCAAGCCGACCTCTTCGCACTTAAATGACCATAACTTGAGCTACAGAGGTCCAAATGATGCGGTTCCAGTTGGGTTAGAAAGCTAACATCCGGGGCTTCGAAACGATATAAGATTTGCCATAGCTGCTACACGTATGGTGGCACGCACGTGCAAAGTACGCGCACGCGCCGTTGCTGCCATCTGGTTCACTTAATGCAACATGTGGCCAGCGATTTTAGAAGCCTTGTGGGCCCAATCCAACTCATTTCTGATGCTATTTAAGCCAAGGATTGAAGGGGGAATGAACATACTTTTCATACTTTAGATACTTTTGATCATTAGCTTAGTTTAGGAGTTAGAGTTAGAGAGAGAAGCTCTCTCTTCTCTCTAGAATTAGGATTAGGATTAAGTTTAGTTCTTAGATCTAGGTTTTAATTCATGTTCTCTTCTACTTTTACTTCTCAATTCTTTGTTGTTACATTCATCATTCTTCTACTCCTTTGTTGTGATTTCCTTTATATTGTTCTTATACTTTGTTGTAGATCTACTATTGTTCCTTCCATTTTCTTTCAATTCAATAAGAGGTAATTCATAATAATTGTTCTTCTTTGCTTTTCTATTGTTGATATCTTGCCTTTGTAGTTAGATCTCTCTTTAATTCTTGCAATTTATGTTGTTTACTTTCATTGCCTTTTATGTGTTTGTTGAAATGCCTCTTCTAGATATAGTATAGATTTTGTTCCTCTTGGCCTAGGGAGAGTAATTAGTGACACTTGAGTTATCTAATTCCTTTGTTGATTGGTAATTGGAGAGATTGCTAATTGGTTTGGAGTGCACAAAAGCTAGTCTTTCCTTGGGAGTTGGCTAGGACTTGTGGCTCAAGTCAATTCATCCACTTGACTTTCCTTTATTTAGTAAGGGTTAACTAAGTGGTAGCAATGAACAATCCTCATCACAATTGAGAAGGATAACTAGGATAGGACTTCTAATTTTCATACCTTGCCAAGAGCCTTTTATAGTTGTTAGTTTATTTTCATTGCCATTTACTTTCATGCTTCTTATCCAAAACCCCAAAACACATTTCTAACCAATAACAAGACACTTTATTGTAATTCCTAGGGAGAACGACCCGAGGTCTAAATACTTCGGTTTATAAATTTTAGGGGTTTGTACTAGTGACAAACAACTTTTTGTATGAAAGGATTATTGTTTGGTTTAGAAACTATACTTTACAACGAGATCTCATTAGTGAAATTCTAAACCGTCAAAAAGCCAATCATCAGATCTATCTGGCATAAAACCAAATTGGTTCTTTGTTTCTTGTGTCTCTTCTCTCAGCCTCCGTTCTATCACCCTTTCCGATAACTTCATGGTATGGCTCATGAGCTTGATCCCTCTATAGTTTTTACAACTCTATATATCCATCTTATTCTTGTAAATAGGTACCAAGATTCTCTTTCTCCACTTATCTGGTATCTTCTTTGACCTTAAAATCTCATTAAAAGGCTTGGTTAACCAACTGATGCCTTTCTTTCCAAGACCCTTCCAAACTTCAATCGAAATATTATCGGGTCCTATTACTCTGTTTTTTTTTTCATCCGCTTTAGAGCCTCTTTTACCTCGAAGTCTCGATTACTTTGATAGTAGTCAAAATTTTGATCTTCTTCCCTCGTGCATAACCGACTAAGACTCGAAAGAGTCTTCTATCCTTCATTAAATAACTCGTAGAAATAGCTCTTTTACCTTTCATTAATCTTCTCATCTTGAGTCAAAACCTCTCCGTCTTTATCCTTTATGCACTTAACTTGATCCAAGTCTCTCGTTCTTCTTTTACGAATTTTTGCAATTTTATATATACTTTTTTCTCCTTCCTTCGTGCCTAAATATTGGTAGAGGCCCTCATATACTCTTGTTCTTACTTCACTTACAACCACTTTTGTCTTTTTCTTAGTCACCTTATATTTTTTCCAATTATTTGCATTGTGGCACAAAGACCACTCTTTAAAGCACTCCCTTTTTGTCTTTATCTTTTCTTGTACGCTCACATTCTACCACCAGGACTCCTTGTCTCTTGGTCCTATCCCTCTAGATTCACCAAAACTTTCTTTTACTATTCTTCTAATAACTTCTGTCATCTCCCTTCACATCTCCTCTACGCTTCCATCCCTTTTTTTACTTTGCCTCTTCTCCTACCTGTCATAGGAAGCTTATTTGTTTCTCACTTTTTATCTGCCTCCACCTCGTCATTGGATTTTTCATATGATGTCTTTTTCTCAACTTTTACTCAATGCGAAAATCCATGACAAGCATTCTATGTTGTGTTGTTAAACTTTCTCTCAGAATAATTTTACAATTAATGCAAAATTTCCGGTCGACTCTCCTCAACAAGAAAAGGTCGAATTGAGAGCTTGTCATGCCACTCTTATAGGTTATAAGATATTCGTCTCTCTTTTTAAAACATGTATTTGCGATGAGAAGGTCAAAGGTTGATGAAAAGTCTAAAATATTTTTACCCTCAGTATTGACCACCCTAAAACCATGGCCTCCGTAAATACTTCCATACCTAGTCACTTCTCTTCCCGCATGGCCATTTAAATCTCCTCCTAAGAAAATATTATCTCCCGAAGGTATGTCTTGGACCAAACTCTTTAGATCCTCCCAAAATCTTATATTGTGTTGCTCGTCCGAACCCACTTGTGGTGTATAGGTGCTAATCACATGAAAAGTACCTCCTTCTATCACAAGTTTGATAGAGATGATTCAATTACCCACCCTCTTAACAATCACTATGTCCTTTTTTCACTGCTTATCCACGATAATACATACTCCATTCCTATTCTTTACCTTTCTTTTATACCAAAGTTTGAATCTGGAGGTATCCAACTCCCTAGCCTTTGCGATGATCCATTTTGTTTCTTGTAGTCACATGATATTAATCTTCCTCCTCGTCATGGTATCCACCACCTCTATGAATTTTTTTGTTAGAATGCCTATATTCCATATCCTAAATCTCAACCTTCTGTCGCTCCGATCTTTAGCTTTACCTTTTTCTTTGTGAACTAGCTTATTTACTCTTGTTCGTTCACAAAAACGTAGAAACTCTTGCTCATGTAACACTACGCTTAGGAAGATGCAGCGGCTCTTGCTCATTTAACACTGTACACGAGTCATACAGCGCGTTGCTTATGGACAACGATCTAGCTTTAGAGCAATAACGTCTTTGATCCATGTCATGAAAATTCAACTAAGTTTTTATGCTAGCTGTCGAAGTCCTAACACAACCCTCCTTCTTTATCCAAACTTAAGACTGACTATGTATCACAGATGTAGCATAAGCGGAGTTAAAAATTAAAGTAGTATATTAATTGTTATTAATTCTAAAGACTGTGCTTAATCTGATGAATAAAGGTAAAGTTTTTTTTTTACTCGAAAGTAAGATAATGCTTGTAAGTGTAACAACTTTAGCAAGGTAAATAAAAGCAGAAAACAATTTTTTTAAATGAATTAATCTTAGTTAAATGTATGAAATTAGTAGTATAGCTAATATGTGTTCTAAAAATAGATATTAAACTAATCTTTTTTTAATAATTATTTCTCTTAATTATTTATTTATTTATTTTTTGGTCAGATCCTTTTTCTCTTTATGAATGATGCTACACATTTAAGTCTTTTCGGCAACCAAGTTCAACCAAATTGTTCAAACCCAACAAAAACTAGCTTAATTATTAGCGCATATGAACGCGCTACCTCCTCCTCCTTTTTCTTCTTTTTTACATATTTTCTTATTATCTTCATTCTTTTATTATTTTGTTATTGCTGTATTTTTTTCTCCTCCTCTTCTTGGTGATTTTTACACCATTATGTATGTCTTCTTTTTCTTTATTTGATTTTTTTCTCTTTTTCTTATTTTTATTCTTGTTATAAGAGCAAAACGAAAGAATTATGAGAAGTTGAAACAGAAAAAAGAAGAACATGATGATACCGAAGAAGAAAAAGAGGAAGAGGAGTTTTGAGTTATGTAGAATTTAGTAAAAAATAACACCGAAATTTTTTAACCGTGACTCTAAGAAGGTGAAATAAAAATTGATAAGAATGTGAAAGAAAAAAGAAGAAAAAGAGGAGGAGGAGGAGGATGAGGAGGAAGGAGAGTTTTAAAATATTATTTAGTTGAATGAATGTATGTTACACTTGTATGATTGGATTCTTGCCATAAACAAAAAATAACACCTCATAATTTTAACACCAGAGTTTTGTTACAAAATACTGAAATCTCTTCTTTAATATTGCATTTTTTTTCTTATTATTCTTCTTTTTTTTTTTTCTTGTTCTCTTACATTTTTTTAGAAATATTACTTCTCATATTAGACATGAATAAACATGTATTGCAATCTTATTTAGTTGAATGAATGTAAGTTTATACTTATTGGATTAAATTCTTACCATAAACAAAAATAGCACCTAAATTTCTTAATTTTAACATCGAAATGTTGCTACAAATTAAAAACATAGATTAATCTCGTCTTTAATGCTGCATTTTTTTTGTTCTTATTATTTTTTCTTTCTTTTTTTTCTTTTGATCTTATTTCTTCTTTTAAGAGTATTACTTCTCATATTAGACTTGAATACACACTTATTGGATTAAAAACTTACATGTGCAATAAAAAAAATGTAGGAGAAAAAGAAACACTATAACTCTGATGATGATGATGATGATGAGGAAAAGAAAGGAGGAGAAAAAATTCAAATGAAAAAGAAAGAGGAGGAGACTGCAGTAGTGGTGGTGAAGACGACAACGACGATAACAAAAGAGAAATATGAGAAGAAAAATCACTACAAGAAAACAGTTCTATTGTTACGCTTTTAAAGCGTGGCGAAATGTTGAAAAAAGTGGCAATAACTTTTCGCCATGCTTTCTGAGCTACCACCACACTTTTGAGAGGGTCACGTCTGCAAGCGTGGCAGTTACTCTATCGTCACGTTTTTGGTAACCTATCGCCACGCTTTTTTTGCCACGCTTTTTACAAATAGTCACCCTTTAAAGCGTAGCCGTATGTAGGAAATATGACCACGCTTTTAAAGCATTAATATACGTGAATGGAAAAAACAGTTATAAAATTTAGTTAAATTTGATTGGATAAATTACTTAGTTGTAGAGTATTTTTTATTATTATATTATGCGGTAAATTTACCCATCTCAACTTTTATTTGTTAGAAAAACAAAAACCAATTGTCACAACTGAATACCTAATTAACATACAAAAGCTAATTACCATTGTGTCATTTATGTCAAATCTATCACAATAGATATTTGTCTAGAAATTGCGCATAAACCATCTTCGCGTGATGATGTTCTCCATCATCGTCCATAATACAATTGTGTATTTAAAACAAAAAATGTTCAAATTTTTATGAAAACGTATCACGTTTGTTTCGTATCTCCTATTATAGTATAAACACATACAATATGTAAATATATATCTCCTTCTCAGTTAAACGAGATGTCTAACTTAAGACAAACGTATAAATATTTTCACCTTACATATATTAGTAATTATTATATCTATTCCATTTATTTAAAAACTCCATATAATAAAGGATATAAAAATGTACAAAAAAATATTTCTCAATTAACACTAATATTATTCCAAGTGGTACATTCATATCCGTCAACGAAAAGTAGTAACAGCAGATGATTTTGGTCCGTCTAAATAATACACAGAAAACTCCAGTTTAGTTCCCACCTCATTTGGCGGGTCCGCCATGTCAATTCATTAATCAAAGTTCCATAAACAAACATTATTCATTACTACATCCTTCTATAGCACCCTAATACGATCTTGTATAGTATATCACAGTTTTATATTAGTCAACAATAATGTTATTGACGTAAATCAAACTATTATCAATATCAATATACCCTTGCAAAATACCAAAACATCTATCTAAAAATTTTTTATTTTGTTCCTAATATTTTATATAGAATTAATATTTAAATATAATTTTAACACAAATAAAAAATATTTAAAATAAAATTAAATATAATTAAACATTAAGATATTTAAAAAAAATTACAAATATTAAAAATAAAAAATATAGAGTAAAGTAGACTCCTTGTCACTAACGTTTGTAATATTTTTTTAAAATACTCCTGACTTTAGTTGTCATTCAATTTTGCTTCTAATTTTTTTATTTGTGTTAAAATTATCTCTAGACGTTATTCTATATAAAATATTAGAGGTAAAATTAAAAATTTATAAGGATAATTTTGACATAAGTCGAAAACGTCAAAAACAAAATTGAATGAATTAAAAATATTAGAGACAAAATTGAATGAAATTAAACGTTAGAGATATTTTAAAAAAAAATTATAAACTATAAGAATAAAAAATATACTTTACCAAACCTATCAAAAAAAATTCACAAAAAGAATTGCCTTAATAGTAGTTCTATTGCAAGTCCGAACTAAGGACATATTCGTAATTACATCATGTTCACCACATCATTAGCTTCTTCGATAATTATATATCTTTAGCAGAAGAAGCAAATCAAAGCTATAAACATTATTTGAAAAAAGAGATAGAGATAGAGAAAGAGAATTTGTAACAAGATGGGAATAATCGGGTGCAACGTTGACGGGTACATGGACGATGACAAGTTCAGCAAGCCAATGCCATGGATTGGAATATACATAGCAGCAGCATCCCTTGCTTGCCTCATAGCAGTAACCGCCGATCTCGTGCTCGGGTTTCGCGGCCGCAAGCTGTGGTTTCCCTGCAAATATTTCTGCCTCAATGCCACGACCTTGACTCTCATTGGCGTTGCGCTGAAGCTTTCCGTGGATCTCAACACTTCCATGCCTCAGCGCTCTGACCAGCTAGCAAAACTCACCAGCAGCGCATTCACCTGCACAATCATGGGTAATATTGTAATATCACTGATTAGCAAGTTAGTTAGGGTAGTTACAAATTCTGTTACTGCTACACTTTTGGACCAATATTTTGCTGTATTTGTTATATGTGTGCTAATTTATTAGGAGGTGAATACTCGGGTGTATTTGTATTTACGTGAAGATGATAGTTAAGAATCGTTAAATGATTTGACATATTTAACTAAATTATCATCTAACGGTTCTCGACTATCAATTTCATACGAAGATAATTGCACGCGAATTTTTCCCTTATTAGAAATTAGCGCACATTTTATTTCAATACAAAAATAATATGGCCAATATTTTTCTTTTATTTGTCTTGTATATAAATCAACATTACTTAATTTTCTATTCTTTTACTAAAAATATTTGAAACATAATATAATAAGCCTGAAAATAAAACTGAAATAAAGTTGAAATGCAAGCAAATGCTAGATACAGAAAATTGTTAGGCAGTTTTTAATTTGTATAATTGGTAGGTTTGATAGAATTAATTCACAGCTAGTTATTTATCCCTCACTCGTTGTATAGATATATATATTTATAGTGTAGAAGCATGATGCTTCATCCATTCAATTCAGAAATTTCATCATCCAAATCTCTCTCTAATTCTCTGTCTTTATTTTCCTGTCTTTTTTTCAATCTGGTTAAACTTTATCATCAGCTTTAGTTCTCTTTCTCCTCTCTTCTTTTGATTGCTTGCTACACAAATCTGGTATCATTTTACAATATTGGTCATTTAACATTTTTTAATAAGCAAGTGAGAGTAGCTAAATTCTGCTACTCCTAATTATGAAAATCAGTTGTTTACACATTTGTTGTCACCAAAAAAAGTTGTCGCACATTTGCACTCTTCTACTCTTGTATAAAAAAAACAAAAAATAAAAGTAAAATAAAAAATAAAAGGCACTAAATTTAATTACTGAAACAAAAAGTGGGTAACAAATTTCTCTCTGAATTCTTCATGAGATCATTCTGTTAAATTTGGGAAATAAATTTCTACTGGATTTATTTTTTGCATAAATATAGGACTTGTTTGGGTGAGCTTTTAAAAAAAATCTTTTTTCGAGTTATCTTTTTTTAAAAGATCTTATAAAAAAGTAAAAGTAATTTTATGTTTGGGTGTAATAATATAAAAGTACTTTTTTGTTTATTTATTATATGAAAAACATCTTTTTTTTAAGGAAAAAAGATCTTTTAAAAAAAGATGTAAATTACAACTTTTCAAAAAAGATCTTTTTTTATTTTATTAGTGTTTTTACTTTTACTACTATAAATTTGCCAAACATGTTAAAAAATAAAAAAGATCTTTTTTCATTGAAAAAATATCTTTTTTTAACAAAATAATAGCGCCCAAACATGCACATAGGGGATCAATTTTTTTTTCTTTTCCAAATTCAAGAAGATATGATGGAGATTTTCTCGGATTAATATAGATTTTTTAAGTACGGACAAATATTTTGTTGAGTTGTAATATCTGCTGGAACACATTTTAGATTCGACACTTCTGCAATACACGGGTCGTAATAAAAATTAAAAAGTACTTTTCCAAAAATCATATACACACTTAAATATCATCATATATTAGCGTGCTTAATACTATACTCTTCATCTATGCTCTTAAAATAAGTTTTTAAATAGTATATATTATTATTTATTAATAAAAAAATTATCTTACATGATTATATAATTAAAAATATTAAAAATAAGTTTTGTAATATCTTACATGATTATATAATTAATAAAATTTAAAATATTGTTACAATTTATCTAAAAGTTCCTATATTATATATATATATATATATATATATATATATATATATGTGGTGTTCTATGTGCCTAAGTGTTGGTGCTTCATAGATATAGACTAATGATAATTCCCATTTCCATCTCTTTAATAGGTAACTCCATGCCTTCTCTTGGTGTGACGGACAAGAAAGAGACGATGATGAATGTTGTGGCCATGGGAATACTTGTGATCACCATGATTGCGAACATCTGCATCCAATTTGGTACTGGTGTTATCTATGTATTCTGGGCAGAACATGTTGTCATCATACTTCTAATGCTCATTCTCTTGATGACAATGTTCTCTTTAGACATAGCAATTCCCAAGATGAAGCATTACTTGGAGCTGAAGTACGAAACAAACGAGGCAATGCTTAAAGAAAGCTTAAGCCGAATGGAGGAGGAAGACACTGGACAACTCATCAACAATCTTAGAGATGAATTGATGAGGGTTTGGATGATGGCACACACCAGTAGCCCCCAATTTGTTCTTGGAAGGTCAGTAACATGCACTGCATCCGGTGCGTTCTGTCTTCTAAGTACATTGGCATTAGCCGAGGCAATGCTTCGGTCTTACTTGATGCCTTGGTCCTTAAGATTCTGCTCCGGCGACAGCGATTACAAATGGTCTACCACATTGATTCTCATAGTTCAAGTTGCTGCAGTGGCAGTTGGTACTATTGCCCCTGCATTTAGATGGTTCACTGCCATAACTTATAGGTGGCCAAATGTGAGACATAAGAACAGCAAGAGAAGATTGCAAGTAGAAGGGTATTGGATTGATAGACTAGAACTAATGAAAGAAAGGCCTCTTGGTTATCGAATTCAGAATAGGCAGTTTAGAAAGATAGCCCATGATGCAAAACTGCTTCTACTTAATCTCTTCATTAAAATGCAGGTGGGGATTGTGTTGTTGAGCAAAGCAACACAATTCATTTCAATATCTCTCATGTGCTTGGTTTTGGAGTGTTACCAGCGGTGCAAGAGATTGAAATCCAACTTTAATAACAACGTCTCAAGCATTAGCTCAGTGGCAGAGTCAAAGCCGGATCTAAAGCGTTTCGTTCTTCATCTTGAAGGCGAGGAAGAGCTAGTTGAAGTGATGATGAAAAACAACCGTGACGCGACTAATCATTGGTTTCATGTAGGAGAGAAGAATGAGCCAAAACAAGTCATTGAGCTAATACAAGATAAATGCTCTGTCTTGCAAGGGTTTAAAGGGGTAGCAACATTTGATAGTGACCAAGTTCTATCTTTGCATCCTGTGGAAGCCCTATATGGTTGGTCACTTCCTTTAGTAACACTAGCTAGCATAATAGTTGCAATTCCAAACATCAATAGGCTCAAAGTGAAAAACTTGATAGGAGCTCTAAATGAAGGGCTCCTCTATGTGAAGTTCATAGAAAACAATATGGACAAAGAAGGAAAATTAAGTAAATTGAGAATGGCAGCAGATATTGTGTGGCTTGGAGTTGATTTATATGATAAGTGGTTAGATGTGGATCTTTATAAGCTCTCCCTTCAAGGAAAGAGTCCCAAAGAGACAATAGAGAGACTAGCTGAAGCTGCTAAAATCAGGTATGACAAATTCAAAGCAAAATATAGACACATATGCAATAGGGTAGCACCTTCATCATGGCCCATCAAGATATTGGCATCTAACTCCATGTACAGAATAAGCCAAACTTCTCTCTTAAACAATGAAATCATGAGCTCAGAGAGGTTGTTTGAAGCACTAACAGAAATGATATGTGATATATTGGGTGCATGTCTCACAAACTTGCCCCATGTTATATCCACAAAGTGCTTGAACAGTGCCATTGAAGAAAGAGAGGAGAGTGTGAGATATGCGGTTTGCATGCTTGGTCAAACCCACAGGATAATAGAGATGCTAGAGAAGAGGACATTTCCAAGCTTGGATTTTAGCAAAGGGACAAACATTGAAGATTGGCGATTGATGCATAAAATAGAGGCACTAGATATTGACTAAACTATTTTTTTTGTAAATATTTTCCTTTTCATCTTACATGGTTTCACTTTCTATCTTTTATTTTGTAAGAATGAAACTTATCTATCCATATTCAGCCCTTCATTAGAGAGTATCCCTTCTTTTTTATTTTTCTTTGCCCCTTTTTATCTACAAGTAGAGTGAATGTAAATTTATTTAATTAGAAAAGTTACTAAACAATGTGAACAATAGATATATCGAATGTTTATTTTATTAGGTGTGCGGATAATTATTCTATTATTAAAATTTAATTGGGTAATTTAGAGATATAGTATGTTTTGATTTGATTGGTAATTGTTCATATTATTCAAGAAAATTATTGGTTATGTAGCATTACCCTATTTAATTTTGTATATTTAACAACTTATTGGATGTTAGTGTAACTAATTTTTACAGCAACAATACATAGAAATTTACTATTTACATTACTTTATTTTTTATCCTTATATTAGTGTGTTCTAGTGTGGCTAGGGAACTTTCGTGTGGTCTTCACGAAAGAGGAAGTCACATGTGTGGTTGCTCATGGTATTTTTTAATTCGACAAATTAAAAATTAATTTATTACGAATTTGAATTTTATTTAAGGATTTATTGTTAGTTAATAAATTAATATATACACAAGATATGATTTAAACTTTCAATATTTATTTAAATAGAAGACTACGTTCAACATAAAACTTGTGATTCATAGTAAAACACCTCTTTTTTTGTTGAAACCTAATATGATCTTCAACGATTTTTCGAAATATTTTCTTATGAAATTTTATTACAACATCTATAATGACTTCTAGTTTAGATAGACAGCGTGACAAATAAACATCTACGGAAATTAAATTAGCAACTCTTTGAATAGTACTATAAGAATTGGTACTAAATATATGAGCTGATCATTCAACCAATTTAACTTGGTTCTATTAAGTCAAGTTTGACCTGTTTAATCTCTAGTTAATGTTACTAACATGGGGTTTAGCCATCAATTTCAGTGCAATAAGTTTTTTAGCTTTCTAACAAAATCTTGGGCTTCTGTTCAAAAAAAAATAAAAATAAAAACTGGAGAAAAAATTCATTCAAGTCCAACAGCTAAGCCCAATTTTTCGGACAAAAAATCTCACCCAAACCCGTAGATAAGATCCCGGATATCTGAGTCTGCATAGCGTTTTTGGTTTTCCCGAATACTGGTGAAGTGTTGTGTCTCCAACTATATCAAATTATTTTTAATAAATAAATTATATTAATTTATATGTGCGAATTTGGATAAATGTAGATAGAAGTTGTATTGACTAATGCAAATTATAATAAATATAAGTGTAATGATAATAACAACGATAATAATAATAACAATAATAAAATAAAAAATGAGTCAGAAAGAGAAGAAAAAAAATACAATTTTTTTTCAAATGTGTTAAAAATTATTCAAACTTTTGACAAAAGCTACTTATCAACATCATAAAGAAATTGAAAAAAAATACCGAAAATTATTTTTAATTAAATCAAAATGTTTTTTAAATACACCAAAACTAAGAATATAAACAGATTCGACGAAAAAAATTCAAAAATTTTACATTACATTTAAATTTAATCTTTAATTATGGATACTAATTTTCACAATCAAAAATAAAATTATTCAATTACAATAGCACTAAATACTAATGAACTACATTTTTAAGGTTTGAACCAAATCTCATCTACTTAATTCGTTTTAAAATAATAATTTAATTCGTTCTAGTTCAACTGATAATACGAATTTACATTATTTATTGTCTTCAAAAATAAAATATCTGTTCAAACCTAATATTATAACTTGATTTTAAAAAAATTTAATCTAAATTTTTAAATTAGACCAATGAGTATTGATCATAAATAAAGTAACATAAAGAATAAAAAAAATACATAAAAAAAGAATACAAAAAATACAGAAAAAAATATAAAAAAGAGAGAGAATGCAAAAAACGCTAAAAATAAAAAAAAAACAAAATTCATATAAAAAAAGTTTTATAATCGTACGTTAAATCAAAAGATTGTTAAAAATAATAAAGTATGAAACTAAATTAAATTATAATAATTTAATTAGATTTAATTAATTAAATGACTTTAGCTATATTGTCCTCTAAAATAAATATACCAAATCTTTCTCTAAGAAATTAGCACGAGTGTTTGATATAAATAGTTGGAGGACTAAGCAAAGCAGTTCTATTTTACTTTTCTTAAAGCAAACACACGCACGGAGTTCTTGCGAGTCTTCCTAATCAATCACACGAAAACCAGAGAGCGTTGGTTTTCTTTCTGTTGTTCGAACGTCTTCCAACAGGTTCAAACTTTCCTATTCGATCTTTCTTAAATTTCTCAAAACTCTAGTCTTTTGAGTTTCGATAATTACAGTTGTCAGCACCGCTTCTAATACATCATCACAAAACCCTGATGTTTATCTGCTAGAAAATTTTCAATTAGAGTTTTCTTTGCCTCTTCTTTATTTATTTGTTTTTTTTTGTTGCAAAGTTGGTAGGAAATTCCAAAAAAAAATAAAAGCTTTGAAATTTAGGGAGCTTTTATTGATGTTCTGGTGGTAGGTCCATCTTCTTGATTAAGTGATTATTGCTGGGTTTGTGTTTGTTAATTTTAACGATACCCTTTCTTTGTTGCTTTTTATTTTTGGTTGAATGATTACTTGATTACTTGCTCTTTGTTAGAAATTCCATGTCTCATTCTACCTGAGTTGACTTTTGTTTTGTTTTGTTTATCGCTAGGTTCAAGAAAAATGGCAAAGAGTTACTTCAAACAAGAACATGATCTTGGTTTATGTTACTGGTTTCTTTCTTTTTTTAGTGATGAATACTTGTTTTGATTTTGTGTTTTGTTGTTGCTAATATACAGCAATGATTAATTATTGTCTTCAGAGAAGAGAAGAGCTGAGGCTGCTAGGATTAGGGAGAAATATCCGGATCGTATCCCGGTGAGAATTCGTAGTGATTTTTTCTTTTCAGCTATCCCTTATTGATGCTACTGATGTTGAATCCTGTACTTGTGTAAAAGACAAAGTTATCTCTTTTGTTGGTTATAGAGCCAATGCTTTTGATTTCGTTGATTCTTTTGGGCCTATTCTAGCAAGCAAATTTTGGTTAATAGTAGTAACTGCATGTTAGCTACCTACCTACATATTTGACACTTTAGCATATAGTATTATACACTATGGGAAATACTTTGTTTGGAGGTTTGGTATCATGGCAAGTGCTTTTTCTTATGATTTTAGTTCTTCTTTAACTATGGTCTCTACATGTATGGCTTTATTTTTGTGGGGAAATCCTTTATTGGAGCTGAAATGACTCACTACAGAATGCTTCAGATTGTTGAATCAATAAATTAAATTCAAGAGCTAATGTTGAAATGATTTTTATATATGATTCTATGTATTTGTGGACAGGGGGCTGAACAGTTTTATTGTATTCTACTCGAGTTTTAGTATTATGGTTACATCATTCCTTTCATTTGATGCGAATTAATGGGATAAGAATAACCAATTCAGCTTTAGAGATAGAATAATTTTAAGTTCTCAGGAAGAAACAGGCGTGATATTTTATTAGACAAGAACGATTCATGTTTAGTTTATGATCCTAGTTGCTACCTGTAATACCTGAATATGAACATCAATGATGCATCTCTAGCTGTTGTGCTAAATATTCTCTGGATATTTCTGAAGGTGATTGTGGAGAAGGCAGAAAGAAGTGATATCCCAAGTATTGACAAGAAAAAGTAAGAGATTCTTAGAATTTATCATATCATCTGGAATTGTCGAATTAGTTTTCTATTAATATTTTTGTTTCTTTCAAAGTAATGGGGTGGTGAAATATAATGGATTTCTTATAGCAACTTCTTTGGATAATCAAGAATTTTTCTTCCAATGGTTGTGATTATAACAAGCAAATTTTTTATGCTAGAAGCTTGCTCCAATAAATATTTTTTTCTACTATATGAATGATTTTTTCACAAATTCACATTGCATTGGAAGTTTTTATCTTGAAGTTAACCATTGTTGTCTTAAAACCAACAGACTATAATTTTTTCAAGAAATATTGTTGTTGTTTAGATTTTCTAAAATTGGTTTTGCAATTTTGACACAATTATCATATATAATTCAATACTAGATTCTTCAAAATCTCTTTTAAATAGTCAAGTGATTTGATGATATTATCAAATAATGAGGTTTTAGATGAATGACTAATAATTCATGATATTATATGAGGGCAGGTTCCTGAAGAGCTTTCTATATATATATATATATATATATATATATATCAGGTTTTAATCTAGTTTATATTGGAGAAAGATATTATTTATTTTTAATGTTTCCGCTGTAAAAATTGAGCATGGTGTTTAATTTGAAGCTGGCAACCATATATTCTCTGTTTTAAGATATCAACCTAATGAACTTATTGTTGTAGGTACCTTGTCCCTGCTGATCTGACAGTTGGACAATTTGTCTATGTAATCAGAAAGAGGATCAAATTAAGTGCAGAAAAGGCAATCTTTATATTTGTGGATAATGTCCTTCCACCTACAGGTAAAGCTTCAACAAAATCATATTCTCTGTCACACATTTTCAGTATGGTACTTTAGCCTCCTAACATAGATATTATAGAATGGCATTAGGATATAACTGAGTAAGAAAGTTTTATACTATCATTCAATAAGATACTTTTAAGTTAGTGGATGGTTTAGTTAAACACTTTTAATGATGTGGCTATGTATAATTGGAGGTACGACTCCAAGTTATTCAAGAATAGTGGCGTTGAGTTCCTCGACGTTTGCCTTAGGATTAGTTAGTTCTATTTCTCGATAGGGATATGGAAAGGGGTATAATTCAGTTGTAGAGTGTCACCTTGAGGGGGCGGAAGTCATCAGTTCGAGCTTTATTATCCCTAAATCCAACCTTGTGTATAGAAATTAATTTTGTTCGGGGTTTTATTTCAATTTTTTGTTCCTTTTCAGGAGCAATAATGTCTGCCATATATGATGAGAAGAAGGATGAAGATGGGTTTCTTTATGTTACTTACAGTGGGGAGAACACCTTTGGGGACCTAACTTCCCACTAGCATATTATGGATTTACGCGACATGATCCAATTTGGCTTGCCTCATAAAAATTCATGATGTTACTAATATCAGACACATTGCTCTCAATGTTATGTACAGAGATGTATATAAAATTCTAAGAACCTATTTCATGCTAAAATGTTTTCTTGTTTCAACTTTGGAGTACTTAGCTGTTTCAACTTTCAATAAGGGAAAGTGGCAAATTGTTGATGAATTTGGTCTCCAAATTTCACGTGTGATTTAATTTGATCTTCAAATTTCAATTGACCCAAAATGATTTCATAAGCTAATTTTGTGACTCAATTTGGTCCTTCAATTTTCAAGGAATTCAACTCGATCTTTTAAATTGGATGTAACTTAATTTGGTCTCAGGATGCAACTCAATTTTTCTCTCAATCATCCATTTTACATCATCAATGTTGGATTGAGGGGCCAAATTAATGAGGTAATTATAGATAATTGATCTCCGTTTTATAGCATCGGTGACTTACCTAATTGTTTTACTAGTATAGTATGTTTTCCTGTTACTCTCCCAAAGATAAAATATTCAGTACTTCTTCCGTTTCACAATATTGTCGCAAAAGGATATTGTAAAAGATTGTGAACAAGCACATCATGCATCACCACTGGAGACTCTGCATTCTTTGATTATTTACGCATTGGTTTGAAGCACATTTGAATTAACAACAATGCATCTAGAGTTGCAAGTTAATGATGCCTGGGAATAAATTGTTAGTTTTTTGAAAGAAATACTCTAGGACGAGTTTGGATAAATAACTTAACTAAAATCTTCTAAAAGAATAGCTTATAACATAAAAGGTTTTATTAAAAGTAGTTCATAAACTATGTAGTATGGACACAGACACAAACATGAGAGGGCACCACATATATATGAAATATAAAGTATTTTTTAAATAAATTTTAATAATATTTTAATATTTTATTCATATTAAAATATAAATTATATATTTAACTATTTTTATTGTCTTTTTAATTATATAAAGTATTTAAAATCATTTTTTGCGTTAATAACTGGTAATATATATTATTTCTAAATTCATTTCAAGAGTATAGGTTAAGGATAAAGTTAGACACGGCTGACACGTGAAGGAATTTAAATGTATCCAAGCGTGTTTGGAGAAGCATTTTATATTTTTTATTAAGGCACGTTTGTACATGGAAGACATGTGTCGGACGAGTGTGAGATGAGTGTCATATCAAAAATGTACATGGCACGCGGATACGACGACTCAGGAAGTGTTTGTGCTTCATAGTTCATATTTCATAAATAAATTATTTTGTGTTTAATTTTTTACATAAGTACTTATTTTAAAGAGTGATAGAAATTTAGAAAACTTTTTATCATAACAAAAGACACATTTTTAATTCTTTATGAACACGGTAAATAACTCTAAATAATTTTGAAAAGAGAAATTCTTCGCATACAAGCGATTAAGGCTTGTAAGCCTTACAAGTCCAATTAAAACTAACGCTCGAAACGCGTTTCGAACCGTTCTTCTTCCTCTTCGTCTTCTTCTTGTTTTCTCTCCTTTCTTGTCTTCTCTTTCTCCTCCTTCTTCTTCTTCTTGCTGCACGTTCTTCTTCCTCTTACTCTTCTTCTTCTCCTTTTCTTTCGTTTCTTGTCTTCTTTTTCTCCTTCTTCTTCTTCTTCCTCGTCTTCCTCTTCTTCTTCTTCATTTATGTGCTTTTTTCTCTGTTTTCTTTCTTCGTTATTCTCAATTTCCATTGTTTTTTGGCATCAAGCTTTGAAATCGTTTTTGAAGAAGAAGCAACAGAAGATGAAGAGGAGAAAGAGAAAGAGTTCTAAATTATGCATAAAGTGTACTTCAACGAATTTTGGGTGTATTTCTTAAATCCTTTGGGTGTAGTTTTGTAATCCTTTGGGTGTATTTCTGTAATCTTTTGGGTGTATTTCTATAATCGTTTGGGTGAATTCCTGTAACTATTTGGGTGTATTTCTGTAATCGTTTGGGTGTATTTTTGAAGTTCCATTATCTTCAAAACGATTTTAAAGCTTGATTTCAGAAACCATGAAAATAAAAAAAACGAAGAGGAAGAAGAAGAGAAAGAGGAAGAGGAAGAAGAAGAATGAAGAGGAAGAGGAAGAGGGAATGGGAGAGGGAGAGAAAGAGGAAGAGGAAGAAGTAACACATTAAAAGGCCCGTATGTGTAGCAACTTGTAAGACTTGTATGTGTAGCAGGCTTCTTTGAAAATTGTGACTAATATGAATTAATTGAATCATTAACTCACTTGTTCATTTAAACAAATGTTCGAATTTTAAATCTTATCTTATGTATGCAACACTCATACCCTTAAATAAAATTTAAATTTGTTTTTAGCTTTAACTCTTTACAAGTTAAAAATTAAGAAAACCACTTCTAGACCCTCCCAAACAGAATTAAAACATTAGCAAATAGCAACTTTAGCATTCTCTTATTTCAATATTTCACTTTTAAGCTAATCTTCAAGTTAAAACATTATTGTTTCCCCTTCCCACCAACTAGGGCTGGAAGTGAGTCGAGTTGAGTCGAGCTAGACCAAGCTCAAGTTCGGCTCACCAAAATTGAGCTTGGCTCACAGCTCGACTCATTAACAATTGAGCCTATTTCTTAAGCTCAAACTCGGCTCACCGAAAACTCACGAGCTGGCTCAAATAATAGAAACATAAATATAAAATCTATAATTTTATATCAATAAATTATAACTTATATATTTTAAAAAATATTTAAAAAGATAAATTTTATATATTGTTTATCTATCAATAAATATAAATTTTTTATTTATGTCCTACATCAAAATTATATGTAATAAATAAATATAAAATTTTAAATAATTAAGATCATTAATATATATAATTATATATTACTATTTCATATATATATATATATATATAATCGAGCCAACTCACGAGCTAATGAGCTGAGCTTATCTAAGCTCAAGCTCAGTTCATTTAATTTATGAGCTCAATTCCAAATTTAAGCTTGACTCACTAGCTCACGAGCTTAGCTTATCGAACTATTAACGAGCCGAGCTCGAGCTGGCTTGACTTACTTCCAGCCCTACCACCAACAGCTTATTGAAGGCGAACATAAGTTGATTGTAACTAGGTGAAGGATTCGGTGGTGCAGGAACCTTTGGACCACTTAGTGGTCCAAGTAGAAAACATATTTTTTAAGATTTTTTAACAACTGTTACATAGTCCTTTAACTAATTTTAATTATAAATTGACCTCATATATTTTATATAATTATAAAAATGATTTTTTATTTTATAAATAATTAATTTATCATAAATCTATCATGTTCATTAACAATCAAAAACAAAAACAATTTTTTGGCCATTACAATCGATTAAAATATTAAATTTGATTCGTCTCGTTCGCGAGGAATCATAAAATTGTGTTTTCTGCGAAAACCAATCGATTGGAATAATGAATCAATCGATTGAATTATATCTCAATCGATTGGATTACAGTTTACCACTAAACAATCGATTGAAAATTGCCAAAAGCATGGTTTTCGCATAACTCAATCGATTGGTCATACGATCCAATCGATAGAACGATGAATAAAAATTGGATTTTTGTAATTCAATCGATTGTTTAGAATTTTCAATCGATTGAATGCTTCAAAACAACCTGGGTCTCACCAAATTCAATCGATTGCTTTTGTGACTCAATCGATTGAATTTACCCAAACAATATGAATTTGCCAATTTCAATCGATTGTAGTGTGTGTGAATTCAAATTCAATCGATTGGAACGCGATGTATTACGCCTATGTCAGTTTTTAAAAATTATCTTCTTATTCATCTATCTTATCTTTAAAATTCTATCTTCCTTTTTTAAGGTTTTATTTTGATTTAGATACTCTAATCTTATCTTTTTCTTAATATTAACATTATAAATTGGTGAATAATCCATCACCAATTATTCAATCCCACCATTAAAATCGTATATCATTCTCTTTATAAAAAATTTCATTGTTTTTCTTTCGAACATCCATCCATGTACTGAATATCTAATTTTTTTATTTTTTATCCGTCTATTTAATATCCACTTTTTGTTCATCGTTAATTGACAATCACCGTTGCAGCAATCAGCAAAGGTCCAATCAATTTTTTTCATTGTAGTGTTCAGAAAACAATCCATCGTTTTGAGAAACAACTCTCTAATATTTACTTACCATTTTTTTGTACTAATTTATAGTGAATAAATTGCAGCTTGAGGATCACGATATTCGCATGATAACCGCTGTGTATTTACTCCGGAATCGGATCAACCATAAGAAGGCACAAATTATAGCGTCGGCCGATGATTTTTGGAAATTGCACACTAACCATGAGATGTAAAGATTATAGTATTAATCTAGATAAAACTTAATACTTTAGTTATTGTCAATTTATTTGTTATGTTTGGTGGATGTACTTCTTTAGTTATTTTTCAATGACTTCTTAAATAGATATTTATCGTTTTGTGGCTTCTACAATTTTTCTCTATTTCTATGCAATTTATAGATACTTTAGTTTAAAAAACTCATATTATTTTGATGAAGTAATGTTATTTTCATTTATTATTTCAACAACAATGGCATACAAATATTATGTCTTGTGAATTATATTTTATATTATTTAATTAATTTATAAATAAAAAAATTTCATGTCTTTTTATTTGTTTGCATTCTATTTTGGATTTTTGCATCTTATCAAGATTTAACCTCTCTATTTTAATTAATTTTATATATGTTGCTAATAGATAAAAAAATCTAGATAAGAGTAACCATAAGAACAATCAATCATGATTACTATATATTGCATTTGAAAAGAGAGACTTTTTTAAAACAACGTAACGAAAAATCAAGAAGCAGTAAATTAGAACAGCAAACCAGAAATTCAAATTACATAAAGAACAGCTTCTTCTTCTTCCCTTCCCCCTTCTTTTTCTTCCCTTCCCCTTTCGGACGAACAGAGACACTCTTTCTCTTTTTTTTTTCATTTTATAATTTTTTATTATGGGTAATTTGATCCAAAATTTTAACATCTAAGTAAAAAATACAATTTCGTATACAAAAAAAAGATTACAACAACAACAAAGCCTTGTCCCACTAAGTGGGGTCGGCTACATGAATCAAACGACGCCATTGTGTTCTGTCATGTATCATGTCTACAGAGAGACCGTTTACATGTAGATCTCGTTTGACCACCTCATGGATGGTCTTCTTAGGTCTTCCTCTGCCTTTCGCCATTTGTCCATCTTCCATCTCATCCACCCTCCTGACTGGATGTTCTATCGGTCTTCTTCCCACATGTCCAAACCACCTGAGACGCGATTCAACCATCTTTTCCACAATGGGTGCTACTCCAACTCTCTCCCTTATATCTTCATTCCTTATTTTATCCAATCGCGTATGACCACTCATCCATCTCAACATCTTCATCTCTGCCACACTCAGCTTATGTTCGTGCTCCCCTTTAGCCGCCCAACACTCCGTACCATACAGCATAGCCGGTCTTATAGCGGTGCGATAGAATTTACCTTTAAGTTTTAAAGGCACTTTTTTGTCGCATATAAAACCAGATGCACTCCGCCATTTTGACCAACCTGCTTGGATCCTATGATTTACATCCTGTTCAATCTCTCCATTATCCTGTATGATGCACCCAAGATACTTAAAACTTTTAACTTTTCGTAGGATGTTTTCTCCAATCTTCACCTCTATATTGGAGTTTTCCCTTCTCAGACTGAACTTACATTCCATATATTCCGTCTTGCTACGGCTTATGCGCAAACTATACACTTCTAGAGCTTCTCTCCATAACTCCAACTTCTTATTTAGGTCTTCCCTTGACTCTCCCATAAGGACGATATCATCGGCAAAAAGCATGCACCATGGCACAGGCTCTTGTATGTGCTCTATGAGTACTTCCAAGACTAATGTGAAAAGGTATGGACTTAAGGATGATCCCTGGTGTAATCCTATACCAATAGGAAATTCCTCTGTCACACCACCTTGAGTCTTCACATTAGTCGTGGCCCCATCATACATGTCTTTAATTGCCCGAATATATGCGATCCTTACTCTCCTCTTTTCTAAAACCTTCCATAAGACCTCCCTTGGTACCCTATCATACGCTTTTTCCAAATCAATAAACACCATGTGTAGATCCCTTTTATTACTACGATACCTCTCCATCATCCTTCTTAATAGGTATATCGCTTCAGTGGTAGATCTGCCTGGCATAAATCCAAATTGGTTCTCTGTTACTTGTGTCTCTTTTCTCAACCTCCGTTCTATCACCCTTTCCCATAACTTCATAGTATGACTCATAAGTTTAATCCCTCTATAGTTTCCAATTGGTAAGGTCAAGGCACAAAGGAACTAGAACCACCATAGTTATAGCAAGAGAGAAGACAAACAAATCATAAGCTCATAATGAGATGAGAAGATATCAGAAATTAAGTGTTTAGAGTTGCATACAATACTGGCTAAGGGAAGCGCCTTGCAAAGACCGAAAGCAATCAAAAGAGCATAGAGTGCCATGACTGCCACTTTCACTACCTCTGCGCCTCTTGCAGTGCCTAGTCTAACCTGAAAGAGACAATGGGAAATCAAAATTATCCTAATCCGAATCCTAACCAATGTGAATTTAACATCCATTCGGGCTTCAATTTTAACATCCATTCGGGCTTCACATCCAGTTCTTGTTTCCAATCTAGGCTCCTTCTTCCTTTTTTTCATCGTGTAATATTTCTCCATTCTGAATCCTTGCCTATGACATACAAACTTTTGTTTGTATATCTCGCCAGTACTATTCTTGAAGGTCTTGCTCTTCCTTGCACTAAAGCCCTTCGACTTTGAGTACTTCATATAAAAATCAAATGCAAGCTGCAAAGTAAAAAAGTGGTATTTGCCAATTTCCTCCACAAAATTCTCACTAAATTTCAAAGTTGTAATGTCTTGCACGGAGTCAACCGCATAAGCGGCTTCAAGGATATCTTCTGACATATCAGATTCAGAAAAAAACGCTCTCTCAGTAAATTCATCTCTGAAATCTTGTTCGAATTCATTCTGTTCATCCATCATATCTTGGTCACTTACTAGCTCTTCTTGTTGGTTAAAGTCATTGTCCTCCTGGTATTGCTCATTCATCTAAGTGTCCGTAAATATACCTGACATCTTAAAATGTCCAATGAAAAAAAAAATCAGTACACTCCGTCTTATAACATTACATAAAATAGATAGATTCATATATTGCTAGCAGGGACGGATCCAGAGATTTTAATATTGAGGTGCCAATTTTTATATAATTTTTTTAATCTATAAAAATAATTAACATATAGTTATTGGAGTTAGTTTTTTAATAGATTTATTAAGATACATATAATTATAATTTTTTCTAATAATTTTATTTTTAATATGATAATTACATAAATAAAATATAACTTTAACAATTGTACATTACAAATTTATAAAATACCATATAATTTATAACGGGATTTGCTAAAAATGATCCCATATCTTATTAATTAAAATTCATTCTTTCAAAAGTTTTAAAAAATTTAAAAATAAATTATAAATTATTAATTAATTGAAAGATACGGTACGATATCTTTATAAAGTTTTTCTTTTACCAATGTGAATTTAGAAGAAGAATTAATATTTTTTACAAGAAAATAATATCTACAGTACATAATGTGATTACCAAAACATAACTACTTAAGTTATTATTAATATAAAAATATGAATGTTAAATATATTAATATAAAAAAACAAATGATTTTAAAAAAAAATAAATATAAAAATTATTATATAAAAACTAATTTGAAAGGTACAAAGACTTGAGGGTATGATATTAAATTAGTTAGGTAAAAATATTAGTGAATTAACAATTAAGACATAAATCTATTACATAGTGAAAAATAATACATATAAAACTATTAAATTACCTAATATTTATTTTTATTTTTTAAACACAAATCTTATATATAAGTATAATTTCTTAAAATTTTGGGGGGTCCAGGCCACTACTCGCCCCCTCTAGGTCCGTCCCTGATTGCTAGCTAATTAGTAATAAAAAATAATAACATCTATTTACTTTTTATTAATTCTCAATGTCTTGTCAGTTAATAAAAGATAAAAAAATATTTTTTCATTACACAATCAATTTTACGAATAAAGTATCGAAACGAATAATTGGAAAATTAGAGATTCTATCTACTTACCTCGATTTTGTAATCAAAATGATGGATTGTTTTCTGAACACTACAATGAAAAAAATTGATTGGACCTTTGCTGATTGCTGCAACGGTGATTGTCAATTAACGATGAACAAAAAGTGGATATTAAATAGACGGATAAAAAATAAAAAAAATTAGATATTCAGTAGATGGATGGATGTTCGAAAGAAAAACAATGAAATTTTTTATAAAGACAATGATACACGATTTTAATGGTGGGATTGAATAATTGGTGATGGATTATTCACCAATTTATAATGTTAATATTAAGGAAAAGATAAGATTAGAGTATCTAAATCAAAATAAAACCTTAAAAAAGGAAGATAGAATTTTAAAGATAAGATAGATGAATAAGAAGATAATTTTTAAAAACGAAAACAAGACGGACATAGGCGTAATTTTTAATACATCGCGTTCCAATCGATTGAAATTGGCAAATTCATATTGTTTGGGTAAATTCAATCGATTGAGTCACAAAAGCAATCGATTGAATTTGGTGAGACCCAGGTTGTTTTGAAGCATTCAATCGATTGGAAATTCTAAACAATCGATTGAATTACAAAAATCCAATTTTTATTCATCGTTCTATCGATTGGATCGTATGACCAATCGATTGAGTTATGCGAAAACCATGCTTTTGGCAATTTTCAATCGATTGTTTAGTGGTAAACTGTAATCCAATCGATTGGTTTTCGCAGAAAACACAATTTTATGATTCCTCGCGAACGAGACGAATCAAATTTAATATTTTAATCGATTGTAATGGCCAAAAAATTGTTTTTGTTTTTGATTGTTAATGAACATGATAGATTTATGATAAATTAATTATTTATAAAATAAAAAATCATTTTTATAATTATATAAAATATATGAGGTCAATTTATAATTAAAATTAGTTAAAGGACTATGTAGCAGTTGTTAAAAAATCTTAAAAAACATGTTTTCTACTTGGACCACTAAGTGGTCCAAAGGTTCCTGGACCACCGAATCCTTCACCTTGTAACTAGTGTTATTTTCAAGAGCAATAACTACACATCTTTTTCCTCTTTTATAGAGTTAATTCTCAATTTGATTATTTTTGCTTGTATTCTTTTGTCCACTTGAACCCAAAAGGAAAAAAATACGACAACTCTCAGCTGACATCAAATTCATAATCATAATGATAACTAATTCATCTATTTTCAGGTGGATACATCATGCATTCTGTGAGAATCTCAAAGATCAATCATCCTACTACGAAGTGATGCTTGCTCTGGGTCTGGTCTAAACTCATGCATCATCACCTCCTGTGTTAAACTTGTTATAAATTCATTTAACAATAAATAAAAAAAAGTAAAGGATCAACTCACCATTTTTTTTTTGTCTCTAATGATGTTAATAACCTTCAAGAAAAGTAAAATACGAAGCCATGATGCTGACTGCAGTCGTAACTCGTATCTCTATAAAGCACAAGGATATTATGCAGACTACATAACTTCATATGCAGTGGGAAGCTGAAAATAGTGAAGCTACAAGCGCTGTTAGTTATGCTGACTTCTTTGTGTAACAAAATCAACTACCGCTACAGTTGACAATGAAGGGGTTGACAAATCTGATTAACTGAGAGGTCCTTATTCCAAGCTTAAGATCAACCTCACCGCCACCCAACCAGAAGAAATCTGGGGTCAGTTTTACGATAGCTTCATCCAAAATCACCTGAAATGAGACCATAATATCAAACAAGGGAACAAACTGAAGGGTAATTCCTACACATAATGCATTGTGCTATCTAACTGGAAAAGAGAATGAATTGTGACTAGAAATAGTGCACACAGAAGATATGTTTTAAATTAAATAATGGGCCTCGGATCGTTGAAATGATTAAACGATCAGATTAATAATAAGGAATGTCTCAAATTTGACCATTGTCCAAGGAGCAAACCTATGGTCTTAAATTCCATTCAATTTATAAAATTACGCCTCCATCATAAAGTTTGAAACAAGAAAACATGTACTTGAGACAACAAGTTGCATGTTTAAGCGGCTAATTGCACAAGCAAAAGATCAACAAGAATCAATCTCGAAGACAGTTCATAGTTCCATAAAATGGTCAACTATTGACACATCCTAAAAAATACAAAACATCTGATGTCAATCCAGACCTGGATTTTAGACAGAGAGACAGGCATAATTTAGAGGTTTGAACCAGAAACAGCAGGACAGAAGAAAGATTGGTAAGATTCAGTTGTTTATACAGATGTTCATGAGACCACAGATCATATGGCAGGGACACTATTAATATGTGACAGAAAAGTAAAAGAGGCTGTGACCTATTGTTGTAATAGATAATTAGAAAAAGGGTTATACGCCTTATTGCTAATCCAAGGCATCAAAAAGACACAACAACCAAAATGAGAGAAAAAAAGAAGGGGGGGGGGGGGGGGGGGACTTCGTAAATGCCACATGTAATCAGCTAGATCACATCATCAGCTTGAACAAGGAATGGGGATTAAGTACTGATCTGTAAATGCTGGAAATAAACAAAGTTAAATAAAAGAAAAAATTAAAAACAAAAAAGATGGAATAATTATTCCATCCACTTTTCATATTCTGTTGCTAAGCAATCCTTGTCTACAACAATTATTAATCCAAGTGCATGGCAAAACAACTTAATCACAAAAGTGATGGGCCTTAAATGAGAAATGTTAGGGAACAAAAACAGTTTATCAATATTAGCCAACACACTGGGCCAATACTTTACTTTTATACTATTAGCATTTAGGATCTAGGGTTTACAATTTAATGCTTAGTATTTAGAGCTGGCCAAGTGTTAGCCAAAAATGATAAACTTTGTTGGTCATATAGCCCTACTTGTCTTAAATAGCTTGTTAACTACTTGCAGATATTTTGTTGTCAGCACATATCATAAGATTCCTATATTAATCCACAGGACAAGTTTTACCGGAATGTCAGTTTTCATGCCAATACAAGTCACTGCATTGTGCCCATATCCAGTTAAGTCTGTGGATGTCTGCTCAGGAGCCAGCCTCACTGCATACAATAAATAAGACTTTCAAATTTCAAAATATGGAAAGGACTGGAAAATAAAGAAGTACGGTATAATGTTAAACAACTTGCAACTGATATAACTAACACACTGGTTTTTTCCTTCCAATGCCATCGCGTTCTACATATTTCATTCAAACATTCTTGTGCTAATCTCAAGATAACCAAACAATTAGCGGAAAAGGTGAGGCACTTTCAAGTGCACTGGCATCCCGCACTGGTTTGGGGAAGGGCCGAATCCAAAAGATATAATGTAGGCAGCCTAATAAGATAATTACCTGTTTTCACAGCTTAAACATGTGACCTCTCAACCGTTGTACTAAGGCTCCCCTTCACAGACACTACGCACATAAATAGAATGATGTAAAATGCAAAAACAAAATAACTTACTGTTGAATTTCTTCTTCGCTATGCTTCCATTGTTGAGCGAATACAGAAAATTCTTGACAGCCTCGGCATTGAACCGCGCTGTGTACTGCAAAACAAAACAAAACAAAGCAATACACAAACGCATAATTAAAGACAAATTAACACCCTAACAGCAACGAGGTCATTCCCAAAATTTAACAAATAATTACAGGCCACCTGAACCACAACAACATAATACTTGGAGTTTTTGCGATCGCTACAATCAATGACATTAGCGGGCGCTTGCGTGTTAACCTGACCAGTGAGCACGATAACAAGATTTAACGATTTCAGCTAATGAATTAAATTATAAAATGATTTTATAGTTTGAAGAGAGTGAGTATAGTGAATACCAAAACGATGCTTTTGCAGAGATGCTGGATGGAGTGAGCAGCGAGGGCATCGCGTCGAGCTTCAAGAGACCAGTCGTAGTAATCAGGTGGGACCCTCTTGAAGGAAAAGTCGTTAACGGCGTTAGAGCGCAAAATGGAGGAAAGACGAGTAACGGTATCAGCTTCGTCAACGATGGGAGAATCAGTTGATGGAGTGGAGTGGTTTTGGTTTTGGTTTTGTTTTTCTAACTCCGATATGCGTTTCAGGAGCTGGGTTTGAACTCGTTCCAGCTCCGCCAGGGCTTCCATTCTTGTTCTTGTGGTAGTTTGCTACAGAGCCACCTAGCTAGAGGGATTCGGGGTCAGAAAAACTAAATTACTTAACTAGAATAAAAGTATTTCTACAAATTACAAGAGTTTTGAAAAAAATTTCTACTATAGAATTTCATCCTTTTATAAAAAAAATTAATTAAATCCTTTTATATAAAAAAAGAAAACCCAACTCCCCAACGCGTCACCCCTTCCCCCAACACCCCCTCATTCGTGAATGAATCAGAAGCAAAGTTCAAAAAATCCCCAAACAAAACCCTAGCTTCAACGGTTCTGCCGCCGTCCGGGGTCGTCTTCGCGCTCAGGAGCTTCCTTCTTCGCCTGGTTGTCGTGCTCCAAGTCTCCAACCCCTCTCCTTATTCACCAGTCGCCAGCGTTCTCGTCCAGGGGTCCTGTTCGGCCGCTCTTCGTCCGTCGTCGCGGTCATTGCCAGGTCGCCGTCGTTCGTCGCGTTCAACTGCTCTTCGGTCATTGCCCTCACCGAAGGTAATGGTTGCTCTGCTCAGTGCTCAGCCTCCTTCTTGGTTGATTAGCTTTTGCTCTGTCCCTGCTTGATGATGATTGATGATTCTGTGTTGCTCATTGCTCATTACTTCTTGCTTAAATTGAAAATCTTGTTAATTAAATTGAGGATTGATGACTCTATCACTGCTCATTGCTCATCCATTTAGATATTTTCATTTTTATCTATTTCTTTTTCATGAGAGAAGAATTTTATTAAGATAAAGAGAAAAGAAAATGGAGAAAGAGATGACAGAGACCCACTTTACAAAAGATCAAGAAAGAAATCATATTGGTCATATGATCTACACAATCTATGCATTTTCATGTGTTCAGAATATCTAAGCTGTGAATTTATCTTGTTACCAGGCCCAACATAGAGCTAACAGAAAACTATTACTAAACTATGAATTCTTTGTCAAATGGTTGATATTTTTTGGGTTGGTGACCATGATAGGAAATACTGGAAAGCTTAGGACTAAAAATGGGTAAGTTGCAGTTTTTGACCCATTTTCCCCCTTGGAACTCAATTTTGGTTCCCAACTGTATCAATTGCACAACCTCTTTGAGATGATATAATGGTGAAACAACAAAATGTGTTTTTATTTTTTGGTTTTTATTTGGTAACAATTGTAATTGGGAACTTTTATAGGTACTTTCTCATGTTTTTAGATTGGGAGATTGCAGACTCGACACAGTAGTTTTGGTAATGCCATTTTCAGCAAGCTTTCAATTTGTTTACGTAATGCCCTAGATATTCTTTCACCACCCCAGAACCCTTCACCATAACAGTTTCCCTCATCTCGCTTCGGGTGCCCCGGGCCGGCCACCGCAAGTTCCCGGAAAACATCCCCGTCATCCTCCGCCTGACCGAGAACCTCCACCTCGGCCTCATTGTTGTCTCCAGGTTCCTGCGCTACGGCTACCATCCCTTTTCCTCAACGGCAGAGCCACCGGCCGCGTCGGTGACACATTCACCTAACCTCTCCGGTCTTCGTTTCGGCTCCACCACCAGCATTTCGAGCTTTTCTCTTTTCGATGGGTCTTCTCAGCATCATTCGTAAGATCAAAAGAAAAGAGAAGGAAATGCGAATTCTTATGGTGTGAGTTTCTTTCCACTTCCGATCTCTCTCTCAAAACCCTCTCTCGTTTTTGTTATCTACTTTCTTGAATTATTTTTTCCTAATTACCTTCTTGCCCTTTGTTTGCTACATACTATACAGGGGATTGGACAATTCTGGGAAGACAACAATCGTTTTGAAGATTAACGGGGAGGATACTAGCGTCATTAGTCCTACTCTTGGCTTCAACATCAAAACCATCACCTACCAAAAGTGAGGAATTTTCTTCTCATTTCACTTCATAAAATATCACTCCCTACTATTGTCAGCTATCTTGTTCTATTTTTCTTGGGAGAGAAAAATATGAGGATGAGTTTATATTACTATAGTCACTATTTAGGGGTAGATATGGGTTGTGACCCCTTGGTAGCATTACTCTTTTGTTTAAAGGGAAAGACTTTGATTTTTTTTTTTTGAAATTTGTCGCTGGTGAGTGAAATATCTCAGCTAAAACTGCAATTGGGAAATGTAGTTTGTTTGATAGTACGGTGAAACTAAAATCTCATGTACGGTTCTGGAATAGTGATGACATTTCCAAACAACCATCAAAGTTTGATGGTATGATCAAAACATACTTAGACGATATTAATCTTTTCTAGATTTGAGTGCTGCTGTGTTTAAAGGATATGTCACTCCAACATTCCCATTTCCTTCCTTCTCATGATCATACACAGAATAAAGAGGTGATTGTCAAACTTAATGATTAGACATTCTGGTTGACATACATGGATCACACTTAAAAAAGTAGGTGTGAGTTTCAATCATGAAAGTACTGATTGTGAACACAGTTGCATAACTAAAACTTACATTTACTTGAACTGCGATTTAGCGTTATGAGTTATGACTTAGTTGATGGCAGTCCTGCTTCCATATTTGTTATTGAGATCCCAAAATTTTGTTGAATCCATTTCTAGGTCGGGTGTTGGCTGAGATTTATTCTAAGTGTGTGAAAGATTTCCTTTTAGAATTTATTTGGGAGTATTTTCTTGTAATTTTCACTTTTTCGATACACAAAACATGCTCGTTCTTTTTTGTTTTTGCCCTTTGTTTGCTTCATATCGTACAATAATTAACTAAATGCTAAGGCGTGTAAACACACTGAAAATGGCAGGTACACCCTAAATATATGGGATGTCGGGGGCCAGAAAACAATACGATCTTATTGGAGAAACTACTACGAGCAAACGGATGGTTTGGTTTGGGTAGTTGACAGTTCAGATCTAAGAAGGTTGGATGATTGCAAAATGGAGCTCGATAACCTCCTAAAGGAAGAGGTCTGTTTTCTGTTCAATCCAAGTGGTATCTATTGTGCTTAACCAAAGCGGTATCTCTTTTCTTATTGTTACTAACTTAGGTGCTCAATTCATAACTGTTTCTCCCTTAACTTCCTACATTTCTCAATTATTACTAATGTTCTTAATACCTTTTTTTTTCTGTGATAGAGGCTATCTGGAGCATCCTTATTGATACTAGCAAATAAACAGGACATTAAAGGTGCCCTTACGCCTGAAGAGATAGCCAAGGTAAACTTAATTTTGTCATCTCTAAGTAATCGCTATATCAGTTCCTTAACTTTTTTATAGCCTGCCTCATCAAATTTATATAGTTTAACTTGTATTTATTCTCTCAAATGCTCTCTTTTGTAGTTAAATTTCTATGCCCAAACATTGTCTGCGCTGAAATCTGTCTGAGAACTAATTTCAAATCTTCCTTAACCTTTCCATGCATAGAATTTTGTCTTGGTTTGCATTTGGGGTATTGTGGTTGGGTAGTTTGTTGGGGGAAGTTAGTGACTATAAATAAAGAGAAGTGGGGATCAGGGTATTTGGCATTTGTTATTTAGTCTTGGAAAGTGAAGACAAACTAACTGTTCCTCAAATCAGTGTAACCTTTTTCTAGATTTCTTAACACAGCATATATGCAAATAACGAGTTGAACTCTTAAGCATGTCTAAAACACTATTCTATTATAGGTAGTATCATGCAAAATGCGAAAACAAAACTGATTTTGATATGATTACTATCGAATGAATCATCACTTCAATTGTAAGCATCAATCATAATCATGAAAAGCTCACTATTAAGTCTCTCATACCGTATTCTTATAAATCAAGCTAGTTATCCCTGGTTTAATATATTATTGTTTGGTTTTTAATATTGTCCTTTATGGCTAAGGTGCTTAACTTGGAAGCCATGGACAAATCTCGTCATTGGAAGATAGTTGGCTGTAGTGCATACACTGGCGAGGGTCTGCTTGAGGGTTTTGATTGGTTAGTCCAGGACATAGCCTCCAGAATCTATATGCTTGATTACTAATTCATGAAATGGTTCAACCTTCCCTGAGCATCCTTCTTTGGAATAAACTGCCCATTGCATCATTGAAACCTTCCAAGTTTTAATATATTCATTTTTTTTTCATTTTTATTACCTTGTCGTTGCTTTTCTGGCACTGTAAAATTTTGAAGAAATGTTAGAATACTGTGGGAAGGTGTATAAAACTGAAGTGGAATGATTATGATTTATGAGTGCATGCCCGATAGCTTCATGCAAATGTGAAAGATGATAGAGAACTAGTGACAATAATATGGGAGATTAGTTAAGTGACAAAGTTAGAGTTTAATAATCTTTGAATCAGGGTAGTAAAACTCAATTTTTTTTTTTTTTTTGGTGACTAGTAAAACTCATAATTTGATAAAAGTTACAAATTTAATAGTAATTAAATTATTATTTTCTTGTTTTATCAATTCTTTTATTTTAGTTTTTTTTTTCCGATATTTTATATCATACTTTATCCTAGTTCAGTTTTGTAATAAAGGTGCCAGTATGTACAAATCTAAAGCATTTAGCATGTTGATATATACAATATAATGATCATATGCAAATTTTTAGTGAGACATGAATTTCTCGGCGCGTAAAATTTCACGTGCAAGCGCGTTACTGCTTTTCGCATAATTTATGATCCATATGGATCGTAGCACTTCCTCCTCTTACCACTTCCAGCCAGTACTTACCACCATATTTGTCCCACCTTTCTCCCTTAGGATTGGCCTTTGAGTTGGTTTTACTCCTTGATTCATGTTTCTCTTATCCTTCTTTCATTTTTTATACACAAACACACCTCCCACACACGTGCACACAAGCTTCTTCCTCATGGAGAATCTGAAGGAGAGAAGAGGAAAAGCTGAACTAGAAGAAGAGAGAGGCTAGCTATGCTTTGAGTTCACAGAAGACACTCACCATCTTTGTATGAAAATTTGTAAGTTTCAGAGACCCATTTAACAGGTAAATAGGTTGACCCGATGAATTTAATCCATTTTGACGGTCCTACTTTTTGAAATCTCTTCTCTCTCCATCCCTCTCCTCTCTTTCTCTCTCCACTGCCTTACTTTTCGAAATCTCTTCTCTCTCCATCCCTCTCCTCTCTTTCTCTCTCCACTGCAACCACCTCTGGCCAACCTTTGCCAACGCCAACCATCACCAATCTCATCCAATGACTACGTGGACTCGGCTGGAACCCATTTCATTGCATGAAATAGAGTCGCTTCCAACGTTGTTGCCATTGGTGTCCTTGCCACTGTTGCTTCTTATGTCGCCGTAGCTACCTCCCTCTTCCAGGTAGATTGTCTTCTTCCTTCTCCCTATTCCATTCCCTTTTTTATATATTTTAAAAGAAATCCTAAACCCCTGTTTTGAAGCAGCCTGCTATTCAGTCACTGTCGCCGGCGGTACGTCGTCAAAGTTGCCACCACGCTGAAAAAGTCCTCCGCGCCGTTAGTGTCTCCAAGTAAGTGAGTAATTAGTTTAGAGTAATTAAATTTACACTAATTTATACTAATTAAATTTTTTGTTGCATCTTTTTTATTATAAAATTGTGACGTAGGTGAAACTTGAAATAATTAATTTAGAGTAATTACATCATTTTTATTTCTAATTAAGACAGAGTTTTAATTCTCGTTTATAAATCATATGTTGTGAAATTGTGATATATGTTTAATTATCTTTGCTTAGAGTAATTAGAATTCAAATTAGATTATGTCAAGTTGGTTAATTAAGTTAGTTTTAGATAAATTAGGACAATTACTTAGATAAATTAGTTTAGGGTTTAGTTTAGAGTTGAAGTTAGACTAATTTAGACTTGAATTTAGGTAAATTAAGTTAACCTAGTATTAATTAGGCTTTTGAAATTAGATTAATTAATTTTACAAATATTATTAATTTTTTTATTGTTAATTTTTATATTTCACTAACTTCATTTCTATTTTAGGATTTTTTTTGTTTGAAAGTCGTGTAGCTTTAATCATGGGCTGTTCATGCTGATATATACATGGGCTGTTCGTATAGTATTAAGGTTAGTTTTCTATCTTTAAACATGTTAAATTGTTTAAGTTTTATGTTAAATTTACTTTTTTTTTTTAAGATAAAATTTTAGGACGGAAGTGGGAGAAGGTTTTCTAGTTATGCCTTTTCGAAATCCTTGTTTGTTGAAAAATTACAGAATAATAAAAGGATGCACACAAGAACAGCTAAAATTTGACGCTTGCTTGAATGTGTGTTTCTTTTAATTTAGTTTACAACTGTTTTCTCTGTGAAAGTTAATAAATTTTTTTGGTGGAGGTCTCTGAATCAAGGAAAAATTTTGTCAAATTTTAATGGGAGAAGATTCATGATGCCATGATCAGGAAGATTTTTGAAAGACTTAGAATTTTCAAAAAATCTTATTATGAGCTAATTTCAATTTATTTATTCATTAAGATTTTAATTTCAAAAATTATTTTATTAAAGCTAACTAAATCAAGTTTTGATAATTAAATTAAAAATTTTATCTTATTTTACAATTATTGGATAATTTTTATATTTAAATTATAAAGTTTAGGAATCGTAAAATAATAAGAATTTATATGATTTGATTTAAATAATTGTGATTTTAGAAATTAATACTTTAATTTTTATGAATAAAAAAAATTAATTATATTATTTATAGTTATCGAATTAGAATTATTTATTTGAGAATAATTTGTAAATTGATAATTAAATAGTATTTTTAATAAATATTAGTGTTGGATTAAAATAGGTTTTCAATTATCTTATTACTCTTAATTTTATAAAATTATTGTATTACTCATATGGATTTTATCCTAACTTTAAATTCCCAAATAAAACTCTAATTTTACAAATCCCTAACCCTGACCAAATGAAAAAAAAAAAAAACGCACGCACACAGAACAGCGAAAGAAAGGAAATGGGAAGAAGAAAGGGGGGCGGGAAGAGGGAGGCGGCGCGGTGGGTGTCACTGCCGCCATCGCCGCTGCTGTTGACAGGAGGAGAGAGGGAGATATGAGAGAGCTGAACGGGAAGAGAGGGAAGGAGACCTCGCCGCCATGCCCAGCCTGTTGCGTGCCCCGTCGCATCGCCGCCCAGACCGCGTCCAACCCTCACCGCTAGCTGTGCCTCACCGCCGCCCAACTTGCCGTCGCGCCAGCTACCCATGCCAGAGGAGAGAGATCAGACAGAGAGAGATGCAAAGAGGGAGAAGGACTCGTGTCGTTGCTGCTGTGCGTGCAGTTGCCGCCGAGGGAAGCCAGCGCCACCAGCGCGTCACCGTCGCCGAGCCTCATTGTCGCCGCCGTCGTTGACGAGCCCTGCCACCTCCGTCTCGTGCTCCATCGCCGCTGCTAGAGGTCCGTCACCGATCTAATCTGAGAGAGAGAGGAGATGTGAACGGAAGAGAAAACGGGGAGCCACCTCCGCTGTTGTTAAACCACCAAAGCTTCTGGCTGAGCTTCTGCCGCCCAAAATCCGCTGCCGTCGCCGGAAAAAGCGCTGAAGGTAAGGTTTTAAGTTTTTGGTTTTGTTTCTCTTGAGATTCCAGAAGCTTTATTGTCGTTGCATGTTTGTTACAGTCGCCGTCGCTGGAATTCGTCGCCACCACCACCACCATTAGAGATGAATCCAGTTGTTCTCTTGTTGCCGAAGGTATTATCATCACTGCTCTGGTTCAATTTTGTTTTGCTACCGTTGCTGTTAACTTGCACCAATTCAAGTTTAGTGTCACTACCTTAGGTCTAGCCTTTCTCCTGACTCTGTTTCACTTTTATACTCTGAACTGCCTTGGTCTCATTTATCTGTTTGTTATGGTTTTAATTCCATTTTAGTTTCGATGTCGCCTTGAATTTTCAGAGTTGTTTCTGTGTTTGATTCCATCAAATTCGAATCTGTTGTTGTTGCTGCGAGCGTAATCGGGGTTGGTGATGCTGCCATCGTCCCGGTTGTGTTGGAATCGCCACTACTGCTATGAGTTTAGATTAAGCGGGACTGTTGTGTTAAATTACGCGATTGCGACATCGAGGTAGGAGTTTTTCTTAAAATTTATTTTATATTACAGAGTGATTATAAATAGATATTGATGCAAAAAAAAATATACTTTTGTGATTGTATTTGTCTTGTGGATGTAGTTGTTTGCTAGATTAAATTATTGGTTGCTTGATTGCTTGAGTGGTGTACGGTTGTTGATAAGAAATTGGTTTAAAAAGTTATTTACTTGATTATTATGAAAAATGGTTTTCCTTGGTTTTGAAGTTAATTTGATAATGTAAATGAATTGGATTTGGAAATGATTTGAGATATGAAAATGAATTAATTTTGGAAGCGATTTACTTTTGAATTAGTTTGATTTTATAAATGATTTAATATTTAAGCTGGTTTAATTTTGAAAAAGATTTATTATTGGAAATGGTTGGATTTGAAAATAATTTGATATTAGAACTGGTTGAATTTTGGAAAATGATTGAGATTTGAAAATGGTTGAGAAAGGGTTTGAGGAATGTTTGGATGGGACCCGAAAAAGGGTGGCAGAGTCCGAGTTTTAGAGGAGATGCTGACGAAATTTTATAAAATTGGAAGTTTCGTTTGAAGTAATTATCTAAAAAGATTTGGTTTTAAACATTATATGTTTTAAGATTGATTTATTTAGAAAAGAAAGAATTATGTTTTGAATTGGGATTGTTGATGAACGGAATGGAAAGAAGGATGATGAGGATTGACTTTGAAATATGATTTTTGAATGAATTTGGGAATGAGATATGAATTGATGAATGATGATGATATTGAGAATGACTTAGATATTGATGAATGTCGAATGAATTATTCATATGGTTTATGAATTTGAATTATCTGAGACACGAGTTTCCTTGGGTAGACGCAGTGGCTTGCCACCACTTGCTCCAGGTTGAGACTCGATACTCTGTTGACCCTATGGCGTAAGAGTGACCGGACACTTATAAATTCCCGGGAATGGTACTCCCATTGAGCGATTTGATATATATATGAGAAAAATCTATGCATAGACTCATGGGGATGCACGTCGGAGGACAGTCCAAGGGTTTAGCAAATTGGACTTGTCAGGTTGGCTGTATAATTGACAGATGAGCTCATTAGCCATAGGACAGGCATGCATCATATGCATTTGTATGCTTTATTTGGGTTTGAATTTGTTTTAGTTTGCCTAATTGTTAAACTGTTATTAACTGCTACTTAAACCTGTGCTTTTCTTGTCCGTTTTGCCTGTGGTTGTCTTGGTGTGCTACTTTTGAGAATGAGCTTTGGTACTGAATTGATGATTGTGTTGATTGATTGCGTAGTTGATTTCTGATTAAGATTTTCTTATAAGGGAAGAAAAGTTTTGGATTTCTGGATATTTAAATATTGATTTTCGAAAAGGGTTTTTGGATGACTAGTTGTTGGTTTTTAAAAGATTCAAATGATGAACAATAATCACTGAACTTAAAAATTGATTTCTCTTTAAATATCTTATTATGACAATTCTAAAACTCTGTGGTGAGACCGTGTGGTTAAGTTCTCACCCCCTACAACTTTATCTTTTTTAGGAGACGGATGAAAAAGCTCACGAAGGGTTGGTTTGCATTTCGCTTAGTCGATAATGCTGTTTAGTTTTTATCTATTTACCCCTCGCCATCAATATTATATTATGCAAGAGGGATAAGAGTTATATGATTTGTATGTATATAATATGTATGAGTTACTTGAGTAAGAAGTTTCGTACATGTATATGCTTGTTTTATTTTATTTAAAAGTATTCTTTTTCCGATTTTCAAAAAGAACAGTGATACGATTTCGAGTCAAAGGCTCCTATTTTATTATTAAGTATATGAAGTCATCATAATACTTCTTGCTATCAGAGTAGCGCAGCCAGAAGCGTGACATTCTGATAGTGAAGGTGTTACAATTTTCATCCACTACATGGCTAGGCAGCTTCAGCAGATGCTTGAAGATGTATGTGAAAGGCAGGACTGCCTTACTTAGTGGCTCCGGCCGGACATTAAGAAGGCCCTTTACGCCTATTAGGATAATGATGAGGGGTTCAAGCGTTGTTGAGCCACAAATAGGGCCAACAGAGCATCAGCCAAGTCGTTCAAGTATAATGGCAGGTCAGCGACTTTCATGAAGACAAAGTTTAGGCTGGTATATAACTTGTTTTAATATGTTAAGTTCGTTTTGTCTTTGACTTTTAAACTAATTGTCACTTTATTTAACCTTTTTCGTTCAAGTGCAGTTTAAGTTGTTGCAAAGTGAGGTAACGATGCCAAAGACCTTGAAGTTTACTCACATGTTGAAGGAGAGCAAGGAGAGATTTGCCAATTAGTGGTATGCAGATTATTATGTAAGTACATATCATGATTTATTTCATAACATATAATCATTTTCAATCATTTGCCGTCCTAATAACTTTTGCATATCATATGGTAGGAATCACACATGCAGAACTTGGAGGCCACAATCCAACAATCTCAGCAGAGTGGGAAGGATGTCAACAACCTTTCTGCTTTCATCATCGATCCTGATGCGGTATGACGCCATACCTTATTCGAGCCGTACAAGAAACGTGATGGGATGGGTTCGTTCTTATTCTTCACTAGCAACCTACATATCTCCACCTTGAGAGCTTTATTCACCACAGTCACCAGTCCCGCAAATCCCGAGGACGTCGATTTGTGGGAGCGAAAGCAGGTTCACAGCCTCACCCAGAGCCTTTAAGACTAAGGTCACCAATTGCATCTAGCTAACGAGAGGCAGAATGAGCTTCTTGCATGTATGGTAGAGAGGGATGCTCACGATGCAGAGGCAGAGTCCATGTGGTAAGAGTTTAGGTAGGAGCTAGAGCAGATCCAACGGATACAGCACCAAATGACAATATACTATGGCCAGATGAGATCTGGTGGCAGCGCTGCTGCTGTAAGTGGCTCCTCCTTCTCAGCACAGGCACCAAGAGAAGCATCAACATGACCACCTAGACCGCTGCCTTAGCAGGACAGGGGGATATCGATGGCAATGATTACCAGGACCTATAAAGACTAGGATTTTCTTTTGCTTTGTTTGACAATACTGGTAGTTTATCTTTTTTACTTTTTCTTCTGGACACTTGTTATTTCATATTATAGTTGACTAATTTTATTAAAAATACTACTTGATTTTCACTAATTGAATTTGACTATTAAGTCTTGACATATTGATGATGGTATATCATGTTCTAATAAAAACAATTTTACCGTTGGGTGAATCCGCCGGCATGGTTTAATTTAGTTAATATAAAATAATATATTATCATCAGATTTATCAAGGGACAAATCCGATGGTAATAAGACGCAAAAAATCTGAATTTATGGCACCAAAGTTACCGTAAAAAAATTTTCGATGATAATCACCTCCTTAATTTAGCCGATCAAAATTTTAAATTCGCTGTTAATTTTGCCAGAAAGTACGATCGAATTAAAAAAAATTCTCTAATAATTACTCGTAACTGGCGAGGATTTTACCGTCTGAGTCTGTCTATCACTAAACCTGACGGTAATAAATTTATCAACAAATCTTTTTAGTAATTTGGCTGATAAATCTATTGGTACTCGGCAAATTTTTTGTAGTGTACTAAAAGAATTTCGTTTCAAGAGCAATGATTTGACTTGGCGGCACTCATAAATGAATAAATACATCAATTGTTAGCCAAAGAAAAGAAGACAAAGCCTAATGGGCTAAGCAAGGGCAACAAAAAGCCCAAAGAGTCATTAAAATTCAAATTTATTTATAGTTCATTTTGGAGTCATATTTTTTATTTAATTTTAGATTTCAGAGTTTTGTTGTTAGAAAGTTTAGCCCACTTTTAGACTAATCAATCAGGGGTATATTTAAGCAAATTTGTGAGAGTTTTTTGTGAATAAATTTTATGGGTATTTTTATGTACATTTTTCTAAGTGTATTAAGTAAAATGAGTAATTTACTTTGCTTGTTGCATGAAGAAATTGAGGGATCCAACTTAAGATAATTTTTAGTGTTTGTTCTTTCAGTTTTGTCTCTTTGATCTAGGTTGTTAAGGACAGGTTCTTTGAAAGTCTAGTAGAAAAAATCCTTTCGATGACTTAGGTTACTAAGAACAGATTTTTTGAAAAGTCTAGTAGAAAAACCACTATCCAACTATCCTTTTAGTCTTATCTTTCTTTTCGTTTTCGCTACGTTTTTTGTTCCTTGTTCTTTTTTCTTATCACAACCCGAGACATGTTTAAAAGCATTTGTTTGGGTTGTACATAGGGGTGTAATCGGGTCGGATTGGGTTAAGTTTGAGCAAAGATAGGAACATAACTGACCAATTTTAATCGGTTTAGGTTGGATCAGGTTGATGGGATTTCTTGTGACTGTACCCAAACCATTTGAATCTTGGTTGGATCGGTTCGGGTAATCAGGTATTCGATCAAATTTATATTTGTAAAAAAAATTGAAAAATGGGAAAAAGAAAGGAAAAATAATTATGTAAGTGTGTAACACTAAAAAATAAAAATAAAATAAAAAATGAGTGAATTTCACATCACAATATATTATCAAAAGAAAAACTGAACAATTAGAAGAGACAAAGCAGTAAGTAGTAAGGATGATGACACGTCATCTTAAGCAATTTTAAAGTTATTTTTCATGTACTTTCTTAGGTTTTAACCAAATTTATTATGTTTTCTAATAGCATTTAATAAATAATCAAATATTTGGAGTTGTGTTGGTGATTTTATGTTTACAAGAGTTTTTGGCTAAAAAATAAGCAAGAAATGAAGCTTTTTTTACGAAGAAAATACAAAGACAGCAAAAGCACGGCCTCACGAAGCAAAACCGTGCCCTATGGACACCCAAAACTCCAATTCCCATGTACGCCCGGCGGAAAGGTTCCCAACTCTGACCTTTTCACACTTAAGTGGTCATAACTTGAGCTATAGAGATCCAAATAAGACAGTTTTAGTTGTATTAAGAAGCTAACATTCAGAACTTCAAAACGATATTTATATGTCTATAGTGGACATTTAGTTTGAGCCACGCACTACCACCATCTTTTTGACGCAAGAAATCAATGCCCAAGACATCGACGCCCGACAGAAGAGCTCCACGCTCGGCAGAAGATCCTCACGCCCGGAGGCTTCCATTCCACACCCGGCAGACCTAATGCTCTTGAAGGATGAAATCTTGGGTTTTTGCCCAATTCCTCTTAATACAATCCCAGATTAAACTAATTACAACTCTCAAGATGCAACAACTAAGACTCAACATTAATTATCCACATTATTAAAACCCTTAATCACATCTAGAAGATTGAAGACACTAGAAGATTAGTTATTAATTTTCTCTAGAAACATAAAAGATTTGGTCGTTTAGATTTGATTTGAATTATTCGTTTTTGAATTTGGATAAGAGTCAGTAAGCAGTTATCTTATTTTCCTCTCTGGAAGAAAAGTGATAATCTTATCCTTTCGATCCGAAGGATAAGATTAGTGTAGTTTTGAATTTAAATTCTAGAATTTAGGCTAAAAATAAGTGAGAATAGCGAACAGAGAAGATCATCAAGTCCTAGGACTACGTCTCTTCTTCTTGTTTTTCTTACTTCTTTATGGGTAACTAATTATCTGTCAAAGTGTTAGGAGCTCTGTTTATATTTTATATGGATAATTAATCTATATTTATTTTATTTTAAAGTCTTGCATTGATCTATTTCATAATTGAGTTATTCGTTCTTCATTCGGATTAGTGGATTGAAAGGTAAGCTAATTCTTCTTGGATTCTTTATTATAATTGGAAAATTTTGATATTTGAATCAAAGCTTGAAAACTCTTTCATATGACTAATTGAATTCGGCTAGGAATAATGGTTCAATTAGTGTGCGACACATACATGATTTTCAAACACTCTAATTTTGAATAAGTGAGATACAATTCGGATTAGAACACCTTTTGAAAATTATATTTTCTTTTAATATTTAACTGAGGATTTTTTTCTTAAATAAAATAAAAAATTTAATAATTCTCCAAACAAGATATTTCAGCTTTATTTTCGGGAATACAATTTTTTTTGTAATTAGGGCAAGTTCGTCGTACCCCCGGCAAACTATATGATAGGTTTCCAAAATAAAAGCATGCATGTTAGTGTGTAGATCAGAACAGCACCTATTTTGTTGTTCATTTTCCTTCTCTTACTGTTGACATTTTCTCTACGATGTCAAGGAATCCATTGTTATCCATTTATTACGATGGTGAAATAGTGTATGACGAAGAAGGTTCTATCGTTTTTAGATAAGGACAACCGATAATTACCTATATGACACCGAAAGTCGATAGTTTAACAACTTTGAGGAATTTGATATTGTATTCCGTCGGGCAACAAGAGGCAAAAATGGTGAAAAAATTTACTACAGATATCTGAGCGAAGTATATGGCAGTTTATTTTATAAAAGGTATATTACAGTTGTATTGTCTCCGTCACTATTATATTGATCAGACCACGGTTGTGAGAAATATTTTTATTTTCTTTAATTAGGTACCGATTGCGCGACGACGAGGACATACGGCTTATAAGATCGTGGCACAACCGATGGACAAATGTTCATCTATTGGAATTATTCGTGTATCTCATTGAGGTGGGTGGCCGAGGATCATCTGCAGATGCTGTCGATGATAGTCAATTGAGGGTAGTCAGGAGGGGTCTAATGTTGAGGGTAATTAGGATAGTCAATTAGATGAACTATCAGAAGGACTATGGTGGATCTAAATATGCCACCTGAGGGTAGTCAGGAGTGGTCTAATATTGAAGTTCGTAATGTTGACTTAATGGACGACGGTGTTGAAAGTCATGATGGTTCTGCTACCAGAGATCCGATGATGGATCAGTATAAAGTTAACCCTGATGACGGAGACGATGCTGCCGAAGAACCACCTAAAATTTCTGATGATGGTAACGAGGAAGAAGAGATAAACTACTACGGTGACACACAGATCGCTCTGACACAACCTACCTTTTCTTGACCATATGACTGGCCGGATCATTTCATGAGGTTGAATCTCAATGGAATGACTTTGGATTGGTCGTTTACCTAGGGAGGCCCTAAAGATGATCCAAGCAATGAGTTTGAGGTTGGAAAATAATTTAAGAACAAGGAAGAAGTCATGTTGGCAGTTAAACAGTACAGTATTAGGAGGGCTGCGGATTACAAAATAGTAGAGAGTAACCGGTTGAGGTACAATGCATAATGTATCCACTTTGAACCCGGTTGTAATTGGAGCATACTCACATCATATCGTCGAAAGCAAGAAAAGTGGAAGGTTAGGAGATTTACTAGGCCTTATTCTTGCATGCAAACTTCGATGGGACAAGACCATGGTAGGTTGGATTTGAAGGTGATTGCGCAATACATTTTCACAATGGTCAAAGCCAATCCAACAATCAGCATCAGGGTTCTCTAAGGAGGTGTGAAGAATCACTTTGGTTACAAGGCGTCCTACAGAAAGGTTTGGCTTGCAAAATAGAGAGTCATTGCTAGAATATATGGCTATTGGGAGGAGTCATACAATGAGCTTCCTCGTTGGTTATTCGCTATACAGATGTACTTGCCTGGTAAGATCAATTTCAAGTTTGGTTATTCACTGTTAAAAAGTTTATCCACTGTTATTCACTGGTAAGATCAATTTCAAGTTTGGGTGCTTACGTGCAACTAGTGACTCAGCCTTGGCCTGGTTCCACCGACACAGTCATGTTTCATCGGGTCTTTTGGATGTTCCCACCGTGTGTTGAGGCTTTCAAGCATCGCAAGCCACTTATTTCTATTAATAGCACTCACTTATATGGTAAATATCTGATGGCCATAGATCAAGATGGCAACACAAACATTCTGCCTATCGCATTTGCCGTTGTTAAGGGTGAGACAAAGGAGGCATGGTCATTCTTTCTGTCGTATCTGTGGAAGCATGTCACACCACAACTTGGGCTCTTAGTAATTTCATACAAACACAAATCCATTGATGGTGCACTGAACGCTGAAGGGAGTTTATGGAAACCACGTCATGCCTTCTAGGCATTTTGTACAAGACACATTGCAGGCAACTTCATGAATCACTTTAAGAACAAAGACTTGAAGAAGGTTCTGATTAACGCAGTGTATTCGAAGTCGCAACGTGAGTTTGCTCATTATTTTGGCCGACTGAGGGGGGAAAATGTAGCAATCACAAACTGGATTGAAGAAATACCACAGTCACAGTGGGCACAGTATGCTGATGAGGGTCGTCGATTTGGTCACATGACGACCAATATCTCTGAGTGCATTAACGCTGTTTTAAAATATTCCCGCAATTTGCCGATCACGGCTCTTGTTAAGTCAAGTTATTTTCGATTGGGTGAACTATTTGCAAGGAAAGGTTCCGAGGCATTGGCCCAACTTCAAGTCGATGCTAAATTCTCTCAGACATTGGTGAAGGCCATAGAATTCAACTCTAAGCACGTGAATGCTATGAATGTTTACCAGTTTGATCGATCGAGGACAACCTTCACGGTTGAAGAGTTAGCGGCAGTTCCTGGGTCCAGGCAACAGAATTATCAGGTGCTACTTAATGAGGATAAGTGTGACTGTGGGTATTTTCAGGCTCTTCACCTTCCTGGTCATCACGTCCTTATAGCTTGCTCTCATGCAAGACTTGATTGGAAGCGGTTTGTACATCCTGTGTACCGCATGGAGTCGGTCTTCAATGTTTACAGATTAGAGTTTCGACTGATAGGGCATGAGGATGATTGGCCATCGTATGACAGGCCCCGTATTTGGCCTAACCCTAGGATGATGAGAGTGAAGAGAGGTTGCCCTGTTAGCTCTAGGATTCATAACAACATGGATGAGGTTGAGCATAACGGGGAGAAGCGGTGCAGGTTATGTCGCCAAAGCAGACACACGCAAAGGACTAATATCGCTCTTGATGGTGGAAGGGCGTCTTCTAGTCGACAATAGTTATAGGTGTTGTTTTCTTGTTAAATATATTATTGTAATATTTCTCTATACTATTATGTTTTGTTGCAAAAGTTGTTGACAGACTTGTTTGCACATAGAAAGTTCACGCAATGATATTAAATTTTATATAAGGCAACTGTTTGTGAAGGTAAACAAGTTTTATATAATTTTTTTACAACAAAATATCCCTTTGTATATTACGAATCCATAGAATAATCACAAAGAAATAAAATCTACTAGCCCCGCCCTCGTCTGCCACCCCGTGGACCAGCATGTCATCCGTGAGGCCTCGGGTTGAGACACCCACATGTGCACACGCAGGTGGTTTGACATCGCGTTGACCACACCAAGTGTAGGAACCGGACCAGGTACTGGAGTTCTCATCTGGTCCCTCATCGCGGCATAATCTGCAGTGGACGACGACCCACTAGACTGATCATCCAGGTGGCATGGCAAGTATGCATACTGAGGTGCAAAAATGGTTACGTCTGCTATGGCATAATCAACACATCTCCCAACCCGTCATCACCTCCCTGCATCAGACCCGTCATCCAGTTAGGGACCATCATCGTGACGTCAATCATGTCCTGGGTATCCAATATAGGCTATTAGTCGGGCTGGGGTCCAAGGTCTGACGGGCTGAATGGCAACTGAAACTGGATCCCAATATCAAATGGAACACTAGCCTCTGGTCCCTGTCCCTGATGACTGGTCCTGGCCTTTGAGTGATGTGAGCTAGGGGTCTCAGGGACAAGTAGTCTCCTGGTACGGGTCTTGAAACAGACCTAACCGTTTGGCCTGCATCCTCGGCTTTGTGAGCTGGCGGGCTGACAAGGTCTCTATCGTGGGGTGGCTCATCACCACCATGTCTCCCACACCCTGCACTGCGTTTTCCTTTCCCCTGGCTCTCCCCCACCCTACCTCTCCCTCCTACTGCAGCCGGCCTCATCTCCAGAAGGTGACCATCATTCGGATGATGCAGATATGGAGCATGTGATAGTGAATGGGTAGGTCCTCTGGCACAACCCCAGCTGCCAATAGGTACTGGTTACCAAGACTAAATAACTCTGTGTGTGCCCACTACAAGTACCAAGTCATATACGAGAGGGACAGACGCAGATCTATATGATGGTGTATAGACCGACGATAGTGGATCCGAACATCCCACAACTCATGCCAGCCACCAAGAAACTGCGGAAACCACTCGCCGTTCCCAAACCGACCATCCAATCTGTGCATGTCGTCAACGTTCAGTGGCATAGTCGGAATGTACTGCAGGCCACCAAACTAATGTACCACCCGGTCCACCTGATGCCACACGATGATAGCAAAGCGAATCAGCGGACATACAACTGCCGTTGAGGCCTCTACTTCAGCTATCGCCGGTGGAACTAGACCAATCAGCTGTGGGTCAGCATACGTCGTCCACTCAACCTGTTCACAAAACGCATATAAATGATGACATTCAAATTTCAAATGAAACAGTTATTAAAGTAAAATAAACTTAAACATTTATCACTTACATTAAGCATCCCAATCTCGTTTAGGGTATGCCTGTAATGCCTAAGCCTGCTCTCACCTCTAGCATTATTCGGCCGGTACTGAACCCACCTACAATGCCAGCCACAATATTATTTTATCGCTCAATTTAATTAACTAAGTAGTAATATGAAAGTTTATTATAAGTATTTATAATACCTCTCCATCTAGGAAAATCGACGAGTATCAAAGCCATCAGACCGTAGCAACGGAATAAGGTGATAAGCCCAAGACAGCAGCAAGCTGATGCACCCACCCAAATTGCGCTGACCATGCTCCGTGGCCCGGCACATCTGGCGGTACAGCTATGCCGGTACAGGTATGCCAGCACAGCCGAGCCCCACGATAATCGGCCACACGTATCAAGGTTCTCCAGTAGGGGGAGCCACCTGATGTGCACCCGAGAGTCAGATGCATTTGGGCATAGGATACCCCCTATCAACTGTATGATGTACCCTCTCGTGTACCTCATCAGGTGCTCCTCTGTGGCGTCTTGCTCCATCTTTCCACAAATCATGTTGTGGAACCAAGTGAGCTTCATAGTCCACTTCGTCTATGACTATCTGTCATCTAGGTCAGGAACAACACCCAAAATTTGCTCAGATAGCTCCTCAATGGTGCGTCCCTGATGATGCTGCTCCCACCCATCAATGCATCCACTCACAGGATCACCATCGATCCTGAGTCCCAACTAATAGTCCAAGTCCTGTAGGGTGATAGTCATCTCCCTGTATGGTAAATGAAATGTGTGGGACTCAGGCCTCCACCTCTCTATCAAAGCCGAGGCAAGCAACCAATCGTGCTCGAACTCGACCATATAGGCCACATACTCAAACCCAACTAGTCTGAGATATGGCCTAATCTGCTTCGGCGGCCGTGTCATCAAATTCCGCCTGGTGCACAAGATCTGAGGTGCCTACTAAACGAAAAAAAAATAGGGATGGTGAACACATAAAAAATAACAAGTTCACTGCTTATTACTTACAATAAAATAAAAAACTAGTTAAAAAAGTGTACCACTTGATCAAGCCTGCCAGCAATGTGCTCTACGTGATCCAATCTATACATCTCACCCAAATAACCCAATAACTGTTGCTCCATCTAAACACAATCTAGTAAAATGAAATCACACGCATTGAACTCAATTCCTTTTACATTAACTAAATTATTAAAAAAATATGTAAATCCAAAACAGCTTATAAACTTAGTAATTCTACTTCTGCCCCAGCTAACTGATGCCATCAACCAACTAATTAATCAATAAATAACTAATTAATTATTCCACTAACTACCTTCTGATTCACACTTAAATTGATTATTCTGACTAAACTAACTAACAATTTACTTTGTTATACTAATCAACATGTTATAGATAATAAACAACAACTATGCTTAAAAACAATAACATAAAAAATTTAACTAAAATAAAAATAATAAGTCTAAAAAACATGTAAACAGTAAATAAGTAACCCTAACTAACATGCAACCTATAAGTAATAATTTTATTCAACATGTAAACAGTAACTCTAACTAAGCTAAAAAAATAACTCTAAGTAAGCTAAAAAAATTAACACTAACTAACACATTATTTACTGACCTGGAACTGAGAATTTCGTCCACAATGAACTTCATGGGAATCGAAAAGACACAAAGAAGGAATGGTGCACGAAATTGTGATCACTACAACTTCGCACAACTAACCAGCAAGTGCACTGGGTCGTCCAAGTAATACCTTACGCGAGTAAGGGTCGATCCCACGGAGATTGTTGGTATGAAGCAAGCTATGGTCACCTTGTAAATCTCAGTCAGGCAGACTCAAATGGGTATAGTGATAAACGAATAAAGCATAAAGATAAAGATAGAGATACTTATGTATATCATTGGTGAGAGCTTCAGATAAGCGTATGAAGATGCCTTCCCTTCCGTCTCTCTGCTTTCCTACTGTCTTCATCCAATCCTTCTTACTCCTTTCCATGGCAAGCTCATGTAGGGTTTCACCGTTGTCAGTGGCTACCTCCCATCCTCTCAGTGAAAATACGTTCCTGATGCTCTGTCACAGCATAGGCTAATCATCTGTCGGTTCTCGGTCTAGCCGGAATAGAATCCAGTGATTCTTTTGCGTCTGTCACTAACGCCCCGCCTTTCGGAGTTTGAAGCACGTCACAGTCATTCAATCATTGAATCCTACTCAGAATACCACAGACAAGGTTAGACCTTCCGGATTCTCTTGAATGCCGCCATCAGTTCTTGCCTATACCACGAAGACTCTGATCTCACGGAATGGCTGGCTCATTTGTCAGGCGAGCACTCGGTTGTCAGGCGATCAACCATGCATCATGCAATCAGAAATCCAAGAGATATTCACTAAGCCTCAGATGCTTGTAGAGCAAGAGTGATTGTCAGTCACCTTGTTCATAGGTGAGAATGATGATGAGTGTCAATCATCACCTTCATCATGTTGAAGAACAAGTGATATCTTGGACAAAGAACAAGCGGAATTGAATAGAAGAACAATAGTAATTGCATTAATACTCGAGGTACAGCAGAGCTCCACACCTTAATCTATGGTGTGTAGAAATTCCACCGTTGAAAATACATAAGAACAAGGTCTAGGCATGGCCGAATGGCCAGCCTCCCAAAGTGATCAAAAGATCTAAAGAAAAAGGTTCCAAAGATCAGAAGATGTCAAATACAATAGTAAAAGGTCCTACTTATAGAAAACTAGTAGCCAAAGGTGTACAAAGATGAGTAAATGACATAGAAATCCACTTCCGGGCCCACTTGGTGTGTGCTTGGGCTGAGCAATGAAGCATTTTCGTGTAGAGACTTGTCTTGGAGTTAAACGCCAGCTTTTATGCGAGTTTGGGCGTTTAACTCCCATTTAGGTGCCAGTTCCGGCGTTTAACGCTGGAATTTCTGTAGGTGACTTTGAACGCCGGTTTGGGCCATCAAATCTTGGGAAAAGTATGGACTATCATATATTACTGGAAAGCCCAGGATGTCTACTTTCCAACGCCGTTGAGAGCGCGCCAATTGGGCTTCTGTAGCTCCAGAAAATCCACTTCGAGTGCAGGGAGGTCAGAATCCAACAGCATCTGCAGTCCTTTTGAGTCTCTGGATCAGATTTTTGCTCAAATCCCTCAATTTCAGCCAGAAAATACCTGAAATCACAGAAAAACACACAAACTCATAGTAAAGTCCAGAAAAGTGAATTTTAACTAAAAACTAATAAAAATATACTAAAAACTAACTAAAAGATACTAAAAACATACTAAAAACAATGCCAAAAAGCGTATAAATTATCCGCTCATCACAACACCAAACTTAAATTGTTGCTTGTCCTCAAGCAACTGAAAATCAAATAAGATAAAAAGAAGAGAATATACTATAGACTCCAAATTATCAATGAAACTTAGCTCCAAATTAGATGAGCGGGACTAGTAGCTTTTTGCCTCCGAACAGTTTTGGCATCTCACTCTATCCTCTGAGGTTCAGAATGATTGGCTTCTTCAGGAACTCAGAATCCAGATAGTGTTATTGATTCTCTTAGTTAAGTATGATGATTCTTGAACACAGCTACTTTATGAGTCTTGGCCGTGGCCCAAAGCACTCTGTCTTCCAGTATTACCACCGGATACATTCATGCCACAGACACATAATTGGGTGAACCTTTTCAGATTGTGACTCAGCTTTGCTAGAGTCCCCAATTAGAGGTGTCCAGGGTTCTTAAGCACACTCTTATTGCCTTGGATCACAACTTAATTTCCTTCTTTTTCTTTTTCTCTTTTTTTTTTCTTTTTTCGGTTTTTTTTTTCGCTTGCTTCCTTCTTCTTTTCTTTGTATTCACTGCTTTTTCTTGCTTCAAGAATCATTTTTATGATTTTTCAGATCCTCAGTAACATGTCTCCTTTTTCATCATTCTTTCAAGAGCCAACAACTTTAACATTCATGAACCACAAATTCAAAAGACATATGCACTGTTTAAGCATACATTCAGAGAACAAAAGTGTTGCCACCACATCAAACTAATTAAGCTAGTTTTAAAGATGAATTTGAAATCCTGTACTTCTTGTTCTTTTGTAATAAAAACAGTTTTCTTTTAAGAAAGGTGATGGATTCACATTCATAGCTTTAAGGCATAGACACTAAGACACTAATGATCATAAGACACAAACATAGATAAACATAAGCATGAAAATTCGAAAAACAGGAAAATAAAGAACAAGGAGATTAAAGAACGGGTCCACCTTAGTGATGGCGGCTTGTTCTTCCTCTTGAAGATCCTATGGAGTGCTTGAGCTCCTCAATGTCTCTTCCTTGTCTTTGTTGCTCCTCTCTCATGATTCTTTGATCTTCTCTAATTTCATGGAGGAGAATGGAGTGTTCTTGGTGCTCCACCCTTAGTTGTCCCATGTTGGAACTCAATTCTCCTAGGGAGGTGTTGATTTGCTCCCAATAGTCTTATGGAGGAAAGTGCATCCCTTGAGGTATCTCAGGGATCTCTTGATGAGAGGAGTCTCTTGTTTGCTCCATCCTTCTCTTAGTGATGGGCTTGAGGTCATGCTCTCTCAGTTGAACCGGCTTTGGATGCCATAAATGGTTATGGAAAAGGAAAAAGCAATGCTTTTTCCACACCAAACTTAAAAGGTTTGCTCGTCCTCGAGCAGAAGAAGAGAGATGAGAGTAGAAGAAGAAGAAATAGAGGAGAGGGAGATGGCTTTGTGTTCGGCCAAGGAGGGGGAGAAGTGGTGTTTAGGTGGTTTGAAGATGAAGGAGTGAAGAAGGGTTTATGGGAAAGAGGTGTTGAGGTGATTGGTGAATGGGTGAAGAAGAGAGAGTGTGGTGGGGTTGGTGGGGATCCTGTGGGGTCCACAGATCCGGAGGTGTCAAGAAAAAGTCATCCCTGCACCAAATGGCATTCAAAATCACGTTTTGAGCCATTTCTGGCGTTAAACGCCGGGCTGATGCCCATTCCTGGCGTTTAACGCCAGGTTCTTGCCCTTTTCTGGCGTTTAACGCCAGTCTGGTGCCCCTTTCTGGCGTTAAACGCCCAGAATGGTGCCAGACTGGGCGTTAAACGCCCAACTGCTAGCCTCACTGGCGTTTAAACGCCAGTGAGTTCTTCCTCCAGGGTGTGCTGTTTTTCTTCCTGTTTTTCATTCTGTTTTTGCTTTTTCAATTGATTTTGTGACTTCTCATGATCATCAACCTACAAAATAAGATAAAATAACAAAGGAAAATATATAAAATATATCATTGGGTTGCCTCCCAACAAGCGCTCTTTTAATGTCAGTAGCTTGACAGAGGGCTCTCATGGAGCCTCACAGATACTCAGAGCAATGTTGGAACCTCCCAACACCAAACTTAGAGTTTGAATGTGGGGGTTCAACACCAAACTTAGAGTTTGGTTGTGGCCTCCCAACACCAAACTTAGAGTTTGACTGTGGGGGCTCTGTTTGACTCTGAGTTTAGAGAAGCTTTTCATGCTTCCTCTCCATGGTGACAGAGGGATATCCTTGAGCCTTGAACACAAAAGATTCTTCATTCACTTGAATGATCAGTTCACCTCTATCAACATCAATCACAGCCTTGGCTGTGGCTAGGAAGGGTCTGCCAAGGATGATGGTTTCATCCATGCACTTCCCAGTCTCTAGGACTATGAAATCAGCAGGGATGTAATGGTCTTCAATCTTCACCAAAACATCCTCTACAAGTCCATAAGCTTGTTTTCTTGAGTTGTCTGCCATCTCTAGTGAGATTCTTGCAGCTTGTACCTCAAAGATCCCTAGCTTCTCCATTACAGAGAGAGGCATGAGGTTTACACTTGACCCTAAGTCACACAGAGCTTTCTTGAAGGTCATGGTGCCTATGGTGCAAGGTATGGAAAACTTCCCAGGATCTTGTCTCTTTTGAGGTAATTTCTGCCTAGACAAGTCATCCAGTTCTTTGGTGAGCAAAGGAGGCTCATCCTCCCAAGTCTCATTTCCAAATAACTTGTCATTTAGCTTCATGATTGCTCCAAGGTATTTAGCAACTTCCTCTTCAGCGACATACTCATCCTCTTCAGAGGAAGAATACTCATCAGAGCTCATGAAAGGCAGAAGTAAGTCCAATGGAATCTCTATGGTCTCATTTTGAGCCTCAGATTCCCATGGTTCCTCATTGGGGAACTCATTGGAGGTTGGTGCACGCCCATTGAGGTCTTCCTCAGTGGCGTTCACTTCCTCCCCTTCCTCTCCAAATTCGGCCATATTGATGGCCTTGCACTCTCCTTTTGGATTTTCTTCTGTATTACTTGGGAGAGTACTAGGAGGGAGTTCAGTAACTTTCTTGCTCAGCTGTCCCACTTGTCCTTCCAAATTCTTGATGGAGGACCTTGTTTCAGTCATGAAACTTTGAGTGGTTTTGATTATATCAGAGACCATGGTTGCTAAGTCAGAGGGGTTCTGCTTAGAATTCTCTGTCTGTTGCTGAGAAGAAGATGGAAAAGGCTTGTCATTGCTAAACCTGTTTCTTCCACCATTATTGTTGTTGAAACCTTGTTGAGGTCTCTCTTGATTCTTCCATGAGAAATTTGGGTGATTTCTCCATGAAGAATTATAGGTGTTTCCATAGGGTTCTCCTAGGTAATTCACCTCTTCCATTGAAGGGTTCTCAGGATCATAAGCTTCTTCCTCAGATGAAGCATCCTTAGTACTGCTTGGTGCATTTTGCATTCCAGACAGACTTTGAGAAATCAAATTGACTTGTTGAGTCAATATCTTGTTCTGAGCCAGTATGGCATTCAGAGCATCAATATCAAGAACTCCTTTCTTCTGACTTGTCCCATTGTTCACAGGATTCCTTTCAAAAGTGTACATGAATTGGTTATTTGCAACCATCTCAATGAGCTCTTGAGCCTCTGTAGGCGTCTTCTTCAGATGAAGAGATCCTCCAGCAGAGCAATCCAAAGACATCTTGGATAGTTCAGAGAGACCATCATAGAAAATACCTATGATGCTCCATTCAGAAAGCATGTCAGAAGGACATTTTCTGATCAGTTGTTTGTATCTTTCCCAAGCTTCATAGAGGGATTCTCCATCCTTCTGTCTGAAGGTTTGGACTTCCACTCTAAGCTTACTCCATTTTTGAGGTGGAAAGAACTTTGCCAAGAAGGCATTGACTAGCTTTTCCCATGAGTCTAGACTTTCTTTAGGTTGTGAGTTCAACCAAGTCCTAGCTCTGTCTCTTACAGAAAAAGGGAATAGCATAAGTCTGTAGACCTCAGGGTCAACCCCATTAGTCTTGACAGTGTCACAGATTTGCAAGAATTCAGCTAAAAACTGATGAGGATCTTCCAATGGAAGTCCATAGAACTTGCAATTCTGTTGCATTAGAGAAACTAATTGAGGCTTAAGCTCAAAGTTGTTTGCTCCAATGGCAGGGATAGAGATGCTTCTCCCATAGAAATCGGGAGTAGGTGCAGTAAAGTCACCCAGCACCTTCCTTGCATTGTTGGCATTGTTGTTGTTTTCGGCTGCCATGGCTTCTTCTTCCTTGAAGATTTCTGTTAGGTTCTCAACTATGAACGTGTGCCTGACAACCACCTCCGTTCATAGAGATTTGTGCTTTAGCTTCTCTTAGCTTTCGCTTCAAGGTCCTTTCAGGTTCAGGGTCAGCTTCAACAGGAATGCCTTTGTCTCTGCTCCTGCTCATATGAAAGAGAAGAGAACAAGAAAATGTGGAATCCTCTATGTCACAGTATAGAGATTCCTTGAGGTGTCAGAGGAAGAAAAATAGAAGACAGAGGTAGAAAATTCGAACTTATCAAAGAAGATGGAGTTCAAATTTTGCATTAAGGGATAGTGTTAGTCCATAAATAGAAGGATGTGAGAAGAAGGGAAGTAATTTTCGAAAATTAAGTAAAAGATTTTGAAAACATTTTGAAAGACACTTAATTGATTTTCGAAAATAAGAGTGGAGAAGAAATCAAGTGATTTTTGAAAAAGATTTTGAAATTAGAAGTTAAAAAGATTTGATTGAAAACTTATTTTGAAAAAGATGTGATTAAAAAGATATGATTGAAAAGATTTGATTTGAAAACAATTTTAAAAGATATGTTTTGAAAACAATTTTAAAAAGATTTGATTTTAAAAATTAATGACTTGCATAACAAGAAAAGATATGATTCAAACATTAAACCTTTCTCAACAGAAAAGGCAACAAATTTGAAATGTTCAATCAAATCATTAATTGTTATTAAGTATCTTTGAAAAAGGAAAGAAATTGATTTTGAAAACATTTGATTGAAAAGATTTGATTTGAAAAAGATTTGATTTTGAAAAACTTTGAAAACTTGAAGAAAAATTGATTTGAAAACAAAATCTTCCCCCTTGTGCCATCCTGGCGTTAAACGCCCAGAATGGTGCACATTCTGGCGTTTAACGCCCAAACTACTACCCTTTTGGGCGTTAAACGCCCAACCAGGCACCCTGGCTGGCGTTTAAACGCCAGTCTGTCTTCTTCACTGGGCATTTTTGAATGCCCAGCTTTTTCTGTGTGATTCCTCTGCAGTATGTTCTGAATCTTCAATTCTCTGTATTATTGACTTGAAAAGACACAAATAAAAAATATTTTTGGATTTTTAATAATGAGGAATAATCAAAATGCAAGTAAAATCAAATAACAATGCATGCAAGACACCAAACTTAGCAGTTTGTATATATGGGAAACAACAAAACACTCAAGTCAATAGAATTCAAAGATCAAAACAAGAAAATCATCAAGAACAACTTGAAGATTAATGAAGACACATGCATGAATGCAGTAAGAACAGAAACATGCAATTGACACTAAACTTAAGATGAGACTCTAGACTCAAACAAGAAATATTTTTGGATTTTATGCTTTTGTAATTTTTTTTTGGTTATTTTTCGAAAATTAGGTGAAAAGGAAAATAAAGGTATCAAAATTCTTAATGAGAATTCCAGGAATCATGCAACGTTAGTCTAAAGCTTTAGTCTAAAGGAATTAGACATAGCTAGCTAAGCTTCAGCAAGTCATTGCATTCAAGAGCTAAATTGATGATGATCAATCAGCTTTGGTGATGATAAGAACATCACCTTGAAACACTAGAATTCATTCTTAAGAACTCTGAAGAAAAATAATACCTAATCTAAGCAACAAGATGAACCGTCAGTTGTCCATACACAAACAATCCCCGGCAACGGCGCCAAAAACTTGGTGCACGAAATTGTGATCACTACAACTTCGCACAACTAACCAGCAAGTGCACTGGGTCGTCCAAGTAATACCTTACGCGAGTAAGGGTCGATCCCACGGAGATTGTTGATATGAAGCAAGCTATGGTCACCTTGTAAATCTCAGTCAGGCAGACTCAAATGGGTATAGTGATAAACGAATAAAGCATAAAGATAAAGATAGAGATACTTATGTATATCATTGGTGAGAGCTTCAGATAAGCGTATGAAGATGCCTTCCCTTCCGTCTCTCTGCTTTCCTACTGTCTTCATCCAATCCTTCTTACTCCTTTCCATGGCAAGCTCATGTAGGGTTTCACCGTTGTCAGTGGCTACCTCCCATCCTCTCAGTGAAAATACGTCCCTGATGCTCTGTCACAGCATAGGCTAATCATCTGTCGGTTCTCGGTCCGGCCGGAATAGAATCCAGTGATTCTTTTGCGTCTGTCACTAACTCCCCGCCTTTCGGAGTTTGAAGCACGTCACAGTCATTCAATCATTGAATCCTACTCAGAATACCACAGACAAGGTTAGACCTTCCGGATTCTCTTGAATGCCGCCATCAGTTCTTGCCTATACCACGAAGACTCTGATCTCACGGAATGGCTGGCTCGTTTGTCAGGCAAGCACTCGGTTGTCAGGCGATCAACCATGCATCATGCAATCAGAAATCCAAGAGATATTCACTAAGCCTCAGATGCTTGTAGAGCAAGAGTGATTGTCAGTCACCTTGTTCATAGGTGAGAATGATGATGAGTGTCAATCATCACCTTCATCATGTTGAAGAACAAGTGATATCTTGGACAAAGAACAAGCGGAATTGAATAGAAGAACAATAGTAATTGCATTAATACTCGAGGTACAGCAGAGCTCCACACCTTAATCTATGGTGTGTAGAAACTCCACCGTTGAAAATACATAAGAACAAGGTCTAGGCATGGCCGAATGGCCAGCCTCCCAAAGTGATCAAAAGATCTAAAGAAAAAGGTTCCAAAGATCAGAAGATGTCAAATACAATAGTAAAAGGTCCTACTTATAGAAAACTAGTAGCCTAAGGTGTACAAAGATGAGTAAATGACATAGAAATCCACTTCCGGGCCCACTTGGTGTGTGCTTGGACTGAGCAATGAAGCATTTTCGTGTAGAGACTTGTCTTGGAGTTAAACGCCAGCTTTTATGCCAGTTTGGGCGTTTAACTCCCATTTAGGTGCCAGTTCCGGCGTTTAACGCTGGAATTTCTGTAGGTGACTTTGAACGCCGGTTTGGGCCATCAAATCTTGGGCAAAGTATGGACTATCATATATTGCTGGAAAGCCCAGGATGTCTACTTTCCAACGCCGTTGAGAACGCGCCAATTGGGCTTCTGTAGCTCCAGAAAATCCACTTCGAGTGCAGGGAGGTCAGAATCCAACAGCATCTGCAGTCCTTTTGAGTCTCTGGATCAGATTTTTGCTCAAATCCCTCAATTTCAGCCAGAAAATACCTGAAATCATAGAAAAACACACAAACTCATAGTAAAGTCCAGAAAAGTGAATTTTAACTAAAAACTAATAAAAATATACTAAAAACTAACTAAAAGATACTAAAAACATACTAAAAACAATGCCAAAAAGCGTATAAATTATCCGCTCATCAAGGAACAAAGTCAATTTGGAAGAGAGATTGGAAAAGAAAGGGATAAAGGCAAATGGTCCTACTGGTATATATAGTGTGCTGAACTCAGCATAGAGTTCGGGGGGAGTGGGTTCGGCGAACTCTATATAAATTATAGAGGGGTACGGCGATCTTGCCCTAATTACCAAAAAAAATTGTATTCCTAAAAATAAAGCTGAAATATCTTGTTTGAAAAATTATTAATTTTTTATTTTATTTAAGAAAAAAATCCATTTAACTGGACAGGACTAGCTTGAATGCGTGGCATATAATTTGACCTAAAGATCACTTTTAAATTGTATTTGAATTTAAAATTAGTTTTTGTACTTAATCTCTTGATTAATTAAAGTGACGCCTAATTAATTCTAGAGAAACGGAGGAGCTAAGAAATTGAAAATCAGTTACTAAAAGTTTTGTCATGCAAGATCTTTGCAAACTTCGAGATAAATAAACAAGATTGGTTTTCCTAAGAGCATAAGCTCTCTAAAGCCCTCTACTCTCATCATCACATTCTTCTCTCAATTCATCATTCAAGCTCACTGTTTATGGCATCCAAACATTTAACATTCAAGACTTTCAAGGCTCTCAGCAAGATACTCTCTTGCCCCCTTCGATCATCAATAAGGTTTTATTATTCTAATTAGGTATTTAATCTATCTTTGATTGCTTAATTTTTTAATCCTCATGAGAACGATATCCACTCACTATGGTATTACTTGTGTGATCTGTGCACTTGTCGATATCCGTGAGCTTTAATTTTTGCTCATCAAAGGACACTAGAGGAGGCAAAAGTGATGAAGCTGATGACCAAACACTAAATTAGTAGTGAAGCATACAATGAAATGGCGGCCAGTAGATGAAGTGCCAGAGAAGACACAAAGTAGCCGAGGAGTGCTGGAGGCGTAGTACAAAGGACCATTAGAAGGTAGAGACCTGTGCAAAGGAACGCCAAAGAAAACCTAGATGTAGAGGCAGCAAGTTGAAGAAGAGCACCGGAGACACGACAGATGCAATGCAGAGGAGCCGCGTAGGAGTGCCAAAGATGAGCACAAGCAAAAAGGAGTTGAGGTAGAGCGGCAAAGAAGAAGATGGTGGAGCAACAAATTTTCACTGTGACAGTAGCACAGGACCGTGACCATGACTCTTGAGTGAAGATAATAAGGTGAACAGTTAAGGGCCAGCAAAGATAGTAGGGCTAGGGAATGGAGCTGGGTGCCATTGTAAAGATTGGGAATTGGGGTTAACTTCGCTAGGTTTAGGGTTAAGAAAGTGAAATGGTAGCTGTGGCCTATATTAGGGTTATGTAATTATGTGGCTAAAAATATTTATATATACTATATTTTTTAATATAATATGTTGGATAAGCGGGTTGGGTTAGATTCTACGACTCTGGAACCAATACCTAGATCAATTAAGGCTGAGTATAATCCGAAAAAACCCGATTAATCATTAGATATGGTATCCATGGTAATCGGGTCAGATCAGATTTGTTCGAGTAATCGGGTTACTTGTACTCGCTTATACCACTAGCTGATAAGGAAAAAAATACCCAGAACAAAAGACACAACATAAATGAAAACATAAAGATAAAAGATAAAAAGGATTGTGGATAGTTGATTTTTCTATTAGACCTCTAAGAAACATATTCTTAGCAACCTAGGTTACCGAAAAAGTTTTTTCTACCAGACTTTTAAAGACCTGTCCTTGACAACCTATATCAAAGGGACGAAATTGAAAGAATAACACTAAGAGTTACTTTAAGCTGGATCATTCAATTTCTTCATGCAGTAAGCAAAGTAAATCACTCACCTCACTTGAATACACATAGAAAAACATGCATAAAAGCACCCAAAAAATTTATACATAAAAATAGCATAAAATGTCTTACAAATTTACTTAAATAGACCATAACTAATTAACCTAAAAGTGGGCCAAATTTTCCTAGAATAAAGCTATAAAATATGAAAAAATAACTAACATTTGTATCCAAGAAAGTTCTAAAAGCTGATAAATGTATCCACGAAATAATGAAATTGAAGTTGTACCCATAAAAGATTGGCTCTATATGACAAAATTATCCAAACCCTAAAAAAATACCCAAATATTCTAAATTAACCTCCTCTTTACTACTGCTACCATCATCCTCACTTTCCCTCTCCTCAAACCCCACTGAAACTAACTCCAATTCACTTTTCTAATTTTAGCGGCGCTTAGAAAAACAAGAAAGAACCCATCTGGGCAGCACGATGGGGAGAGGAGTTAAACCACCTTGCTTCTGTAATTATTGGTGAAGTTTTTTCTTTTCCCTCCTCATACGATCCACCCTACGATAACAGTCTCGCCAAGTTCAATCACTTTGGTGCTTTCTTTGACGACGGGTACAACATCTTTAACCATAGTAACCATTCCGATTTGTATGGTAATCGACAATGACGTTTCAACTGGTTTGACTATGGTGATCAACGTTCTGATTATGGTGACAAGATATACGAAGATGGCGTGTACGCTTACGTAGGAGGGAAGGTGGAAACGCACGAATCCCGTGGAATTGCACAGAGCTCGTGGAACCATGCCAAAATCGTTGACTTGGTCCTATCTCGATGATTACGGGAGAGCGATCAGTCTTTCTTGGGCCATAAAGGAACCTTCCTATGGAAGCAAGATTGTGAAGGTTGATGCGTGAGCATCTTTCCTATCTTTTCCTAATGAATTTGTATTCAAATTATTAAGTTTAATCAAGAATTAATTATCTTTTAGCCACTATGGATACTACTTTGAGTTGTGTACAGTTCTGTTTATTTCAGATAGCATTTGGATAGATTTGATGGAGTTTCTGTAGAAAAAGAGAAGAAAGCGAATGATGTTGCCAACCCTGACCTCTCTGCACTCTAACCTGAATAACTCAAGCTACAGAGGTCCAATTGACGTGATTGAAGTGGCGTTGGAGAGCTAACTTCTAGAACTTTTCAGCGATGTATAATAGTTCATTCTTCTTTTCCATCAATTCTGCAAGGGTGGCACCTAACTTGAGGTTTCTCAAGTTAGGCGCCAATATCAACTAAATCCATTAATCCAAGGTTGCATGGTTTGCGCCTAACTTGGGTTTTACCAAGTTAGGTGCCAGTACAAGGAATGCTTGAAGAGAAGTCTGTCAAGGTGGTTCCTAACTTGAGAAATCTTAAGTTAGGCGCCAAGCACAACAAAACACACTAATTGGATTCGACAACCTTGGAGTTAGGCGCCACACCAAACCAAAGTTAGGCGCCAACTCAAGCACTTCACGCCACTCTCTACTACCTCCTCCAAGTTAGGCGCTGATCCTTGCTAAGTTAGGCGCCAATATTAATGAACCAAGTGGTCCCCATTCGTTCCTCAAGGCTTGCATGAGATGTTAATTTATTTTCTGATTAAACTTTATTTCGTTTAAAAATAGGAAAAGATATTATTTAGTTTTTGAAAATGTATTTTACATTAATTAGGATAAAAGGGAAAAGAATCAGCCCTTCGGGCTCTTCTCTTCTCTCTTACCTCATTCCGCAATTTACAGTTTTTACATAATTCTAGTTTTCTCTCTGAACCATGAGCAACTAAACCTCCACTGTTAAGGTTAGGAGCTCTATTTATTGTATAGATTGATACTATTATTTTTCTATTTTAATTCATGTACTGATTTCTATATCAAGAATTGTTTTCGTTCTTTATCTTATGAATCTGGGTGGAACGGAAGTATGACCTTGGTTCTAATTGAGTTCTTGTATAACTTGGAAAAGCTCTTTACTTGAACAATAGCTTGAAAATAATTTCTCCTAAATTTCTAATTATCTAGACTTAACGGGATACGTGACATATAATCCTCTTATATTTGGGTAATTAGGGTTTCTGTGGCATATAAACTAGAATTGAACTTCACCTTCTAATTGGAATCAAGTGACCAAAGAATTGGCGGTTGATGAAGGTTAGAGGAGGTTAAAAAGGTCTAAGGAATTAGGGTTTAGCCACATATAGTTTGTCATGAATTGAATATTGTATGATTAAAATAGTTAGTAAGAAAAGTCAATCCGAAAGATAGATATCTCCGAAGTCTTAACTATTTTCTCCATATATATTTCACCTCAATTTACTGCTTGTTTTCTGATTCTCTGAATTACTGTTTGATGTATTTGAACTCTCAACACTCTTTTCTATCTGTCTAACTAAGTAAATCACTTAACCATTGTTGCTTAGCTCATCAATCCTCGTGGGATCGACCCTCACTCACCTTAGGTATTATTTGGTACGACCCGGTGCACTTGCCAGTTAGTTTGTAGGTTATAAATTTTGCACCACGTTAGGCGCCACATTCATGCCAAGATTGGAGTTACTCTCGGGAGGGGGTGGCGCCTAACTTGAAGTTTCTCAAGTTAGGCGCCACATAAAGCATTGAGTCTGCATCACATTCGGGAAGGCTGAAGTTAGGCACCAGGCATCCCAAGTTAGGTGCCAAACTAAGTAGAAAAGTTCCATTCAATTCGGGCCATCCCAAGTTAGGCGCAGTTGGACCTGAAGTTAGGCTCCATGAGGATTGCAACATATGAAGTTAGGCGCAGGGGTGTGAAGGAAGCATCAAGTTAGGTGCCACTGAGTTGAAGTTAGGCGCCACAGGGTTAAGCCAATGATGAAGTTAGGCGCCATAATCCTCGAGTTAGGCGCCGGGTGGAGTTCTTCAATCCAAGTTAGGCGTCGTTCAAAGAAAGTTAGGCACCATGCCATACTTGTGCTCCAAGTTAGGCACCCCTTAATCCAAGTTAGGCGCCAGCTTTGATTTCTAGGCAAATCCCAACCAAATCCCCTTAATTGATTCCACAATTTCCTTATCATTTGTTCAGCAAATCCCCACTCCCATCAAAACCATTCGAATCAAATACCATATACTCTTTTTATTTTCTGCTTTTCTTTTTCACTTTCTTATTTCGCTCTCACTTTCTTCCCGTTTGTATTTCTCTAATTTTCTCGGGAACAAACAAAAGTTTTAAGTTTAGTATTGTTGCATTGCTTGTTTGCTTTCTCCATTTTCTGTAATGGCACCCAAAACTAGTACACCTTCAAAGAAAAGAAAAGGTAAAGAACTGGCCACCAATTCTCATGATACACATAGGTTCAGATCTCATCATACTTGCAAGAGGGCTATGACTCCAGAAGTGAGATTTGCACTAAAACTGGATGAATATCTGGAAATTTGATTTGAAATTGAGAAAAAATGGTAGAATTTTTTGTGCAACCCACACATAGAGGTTGGACAATTAATGGTCCAAGAGTTTTATGGAAACCTCTGGGTCACATACAAGAACCTTAAGGGAGTCAATGAAAAGAATTATTAGAGTTATGTGAGAGACAAAGTCATTAATTTTGGCCCAAGAGACGTCTGCCAAGCTCTCCATCTGCCAGGTCCAGATCATATGTCTGCATGTTACAGTGAGAGGATGCATAGAGACCAAGAACTAGAGCTAGTTATTGAAAAATTATGCATTCCGGGTTTTCAATGGAGGATATATGCAGAAGGAAAGCCAAACCACTTAAAGAGCACTGAGCTCACTCCTTTAGCTAGAGGATAGTTAGACTTTATCTGACGGTCTATTATGCCTACTAGCAACCGGGCCGAATGCATTGTGGACCGGGCTGTCATGATTTACAGTATCATGAAAGGAGAAATAGTGGAGGATATTATTCCAGAGCAAATATACAACATTGCCTCTAACCCCCTCAAGAAGGCTAGACTTGGGTTCCCACGTCTGATTTACCGCCTGTGTGAAGCAGCAGGGGGTAAAGGTGGAGAATGATTTGATCATCCCTATTGAGAGACCAATCACCAAGAAGTCTATGGAGGCTCACAAGGAACAGCACAGGACCCACTGAGAAGAGCAGGTTGAGGAGGAAGCTCAGCAGGATCAGCCACCACTGCCTCAGGGACATTACTTTCCACCCCAAAAATACTGGCAGCAACTCACATCCTCCATTGAGCAGCTGAGGATCACGCATGATAGCCACTGGCAGTAGTATACTACATCTATTGAGGAGATGAGGGTGACATAGAACAACCGTTGGGAGTATCTCACCACCACCCTTGATCAGATGAGAGTTGCTCAGGACTCTCAGCGTCAGGAGATTTCTCAGCTGAGACAGGATTATAGCCGCCTGAGAGGACCATATGGATCACAGCCCGAGGATAGAGATCCCCACCATGGAGATTGAGGTGGCTTAGTTCCTTTCACTTCCTATATTATTTTGCCATTACTATGTTATGTTCCTGTTTTCTGCTGTTTTGTCTTAGTTATTACATGATCCTTTGTTATTTCAATTCCTAGACTCTAGTTTAATTTGCTAGTTTTTTTATTCTGTTATTTGCTTTTAGTTCTAAAAAGTGTCTCATGTATTGCTTACTAATCTTGAATTCAAAAGAAAAGGAAGAAGAAAAAGATGTATTGCATGAGAAATAGAGTTTATAACAAAGAGTAGTCTTATTTACTTGAATGTGGTGGTATTTTTTGTGATTCTGAATGCATGACATGAACTGTGCATATTTGAATTTGAATCAAAGAATGTTGATGTATAAGGAACAGGAATTTAGAGAACTATTATGAATTCTCTAAAGTTAGTGAAAGCCTAATCCTTGAAGCAAAAGAAATAGCAAAAAATAAAAAATAAAAAGCAAGGTCCAAGGCTCTGAGCATCAATGACTAGGGAGGTCAGACATGATTAAAAGCTCAAAGAGTTATTTTCCTAGTCATATGCTTGTGGTGTGAATGTCTCAAGTAAGCCTTGAGACAAAATACTAAGAGTCAAGATCAAATGCAATTAACAGAGTATACCAAAGGCTTTGAGCACCACTGTCTGGGAGTAGCTGAAAGAAAAATCAGAACTTAAAGAGAGTTCCCCAGTTAAGTGCTTGTAGTGTTTTTGTGTCAAGTGAAGCTTGAGACAAAATATTTAAAGTCACGGCTAGGCTCAAGGTGCAAAGCACCAAAGAAAAGAGAATAAAAGAAAATTTGTTGTATTCAAGGATTAAACTGAAGTATAAAAGATTAGAAAATTCATAACAGTATTCGGATTCTAACTCTGAATGACAGTGACATTCCTCTGATTCAAAAGAGAGTGAGATGCCAAAACTATTCAGTATTGCAGTAGGTAAACCCCACTTCAAGAGGAGACATGAGCCTAATTAAACTCTCACTTCTTATGCAAATTCACATCTTAAACATGTATTAGTTTTGGTTGCTTGAGGACAAGCAACAATCCAAGTTTGGTGTTGTGATGCGTGAGCATCCTATTTTTCTAGTGAATTTGCATTCAAATTGTTGAGTTTAATCAAGAATTAATTATCTTTTAGTTACTATGGATGCTACTTTGAGTCGTGTGCAATTCTGTTTATTTTAGGTAGCATTTGGATGGATTTGATGGAGTTTCTGTAGAAAAAAAGAAGAAAGTGAATGATGCTGTCAACCCTGACCTCTCTACACTCTAACCTAAATAACTCTAGATACATAGATACAATTGACGTTATTCCAATGGCGTTGGAAAGCTAACTTCTAGAGCTTTCCAACAATGTATAATAGACTATACTTCTCTTCCATCAATTTTGCAAGGGTGGCGCCTAACTTGGGTTTCTCAAGTTAGGTGCCAAGATCAACTAAATCCATTAATCCAAGGCTGCATGGTTGGCGCCTAACTTGGGTTTTACCAAGTTAGGCACCAGTACAAGGAATGCTTGAAGAGAAGTCTGCCAAGGGGGGTCCTAACTTGAGAAATCTCGTTAGGTGCCAAGCACAACAAAGCACACTAATTGGATTCGACAACTTTGGAGTTAGGCGCCACACCAACCCAAGTTACGCGCTGATCCTTGCCAAGTTAGGTGCCAACATTAATGAACCAAGTGATCCCCATTCATTCCTTAAGGCTTGCACGAGATGTTGATTTATTTTCTGATTAAACTTTATTTCATTTAAAATAGGAAAAGATATTATTTAGTTTTAGAAAAATATATTTTACATTAATTAGGACTAGATATAAAAGGAAAAAGAATCAGCCCTTCGAGCTCTTCTCTTCTCTCTTATCTCATTCCGCAATTTACAGTTTTTACAGAATCCTAGTTTTCTCTCTGAACCATGAGCAACTAAACCTCCACTGTTAAGGTTAGGAGCTCTGTCTATTGTATGGATTAATACTATTATTTTTCCATTTTAATTCATGTGCTGATTTCTATATCAAGAATTGGTTTCGTTCTTTATCTTATGAATCTGGGTGGAATAGAAGTATGACCTGGGTTCTAATTGAGTTCTTGTATAACTTGGAAAAGCTCTTTACTTGAACAACAGCTTGAAAACAATTTTTCCTAAATTTCTAACTATCTGGACTTAATGGGATACGTGATATATAATCCTCTTATATTGGGTAATTAGGGTTTCTGTGATATATAAACTAGAATAGGACTTCATCCTTTAATTTGAATCAAGTGACCAAGGAATTGTCGGTTGATGAAGGTTAGGGGAGACTAAAAAGGTATAAGGAATGAGGGTTTAGTCACATATAGTTTGTCACAAATTGAATCTTGCATGATTAAAATAGTTAGTAAGAAAAGTCAATCTGGAAGATAGATATCTCTGAAGCCTTAACTGTTTTCTCCATATAACCGGGTCGTACCAAGTAATACCTCAGGTGAGTGAGGGTCGATCCCACGAGGATTGATGGATCAAGCAACAATGGTTGGTTAAACCACTTAGTTAGGCAAACAGAAAAGAGTGTTGGATGTTCAAAGAGCATTAAACAGTAAATTAAGAGTTTGAAGACAGCAGGTGAATAAGTTAGGAATAAAATATGGGGGAGAAAATAGTTAAGGCTTTAGAGTTATCTAATTTCTGGATTGACTTTTCTTACTAACTATTTTAATCATGCAAGATTTAATTCATGGCAAACTATATATGACTAGACCCTAATTCCTTAGACCTTCCTAGTCTCTTCTAAAATTCATTAACTGCCAATTCCTTGGTCAATTAATTCCAATTAGAGGGTGATGATCAAATTCCAATTTTTATGCCACAAAAATCCTAATTACCCAAAAATAACAGGATTATATGTCACGTATCCCATTAAATCCAGATAATTAGAATTTAGGAGAAATAGTTTTCAAGCTCTTGTTCAAGTAAAGAGCTTTTCCAAGTTATACAAGAACTCAATTAGAAAGAGGGTCATGCTTCCGTTTCACCCAAATTCATAAGATAAAAAACAAAAACAATTCTTGAAATATAAATCAAAACATGAATTAAAATAATAGTATCAATCCATACAATAGATAGAGCTCCTAACCTTAACAGTGGAGGTTTAGTTGCTCATGATTGAGAGAGAAAATAAGGATTAAGATAAATTGTCTGAGATGGAATGAAAAGTTCAATGTTGCATATCCTTTTATATCTAATCCTAATAAATTTAAAATCTACTTTCTAAAACTAAATAATATCTTTTTCTATTTAAAAATTAAATTTAAATTAGAATTAATTATGACAATTAGCAAGCCTTCAATTGATGGATGGGAACCACTTGATTACTTCACTCTACAGCCTCTGATCTGTACTTTCTGGGCTGAAAACTGGGTCAAAAGTAGCCCAGAAATCGCTGGGGCCGAATTCTGAGTTTGCAGTACGTCGCGCATGTCGCGCGTACGCGCTAGGTGCACGTGCGCGTCGATGAACTTTTCGCCAATGTGCACGTGCGCGCCCTTAAACACCAAGTCAATTATGACAAATTGTATATCGTTGCGAAGCCCCGAATGTTAGATTTCCAACGCAACTAAAATCGCTTCATTTGAACCTTTGTAGCTCAAGTTATGATTGATTGAATGCAAAGAGGTCAGGCTGGACAGTTTTGCGATTCCTTCCATTTTTGCGTGCTTTCTTTCCATCAAATCCAACCAAATGCTACCTAAAATAAACAGAATTGCACAAGACTCAAAGTAGCATCCATAGTGGCTAAAAGATAATTAATTCTTGCTTAAACTTATCAAGTTAAATGCAAATTCACTAGGAAAAGATAGGAAAGATGCTTACGCATCACAACACCAAACTTGAGTTGTTGCTTGTCCTCAAGCAACCAAACTAATATAGGCTTAGGATGTGAATTTGCATGAGAATGAGAGTTCAATTAAGCTCAAGTCTATTCTTAAAATGGGGTTTATTCATTGTAATTTTGAACAGTTTTGGCATCTCACTCTCCTTTGAATCAGAGGAACGTCAGTGTCATTCGGAAATAGAATCCAAATCATATTATGAATTCTCTGATCTTTATACTTCATTTTAATCCTTGAACACAGCATAATTTTCTTTAATTTATTTTTCTTTGGTGCTTTGCACCTTGAGCCTAGCCATGACTTTAAATGTTTTGTCACAAGGGTTACTTGACACAGAAACACCACAAGCACTTAACTGGGGAACTCTCTTTAAGTTATGATTTTTCTTTTAGTTACTCCCAGACAGTGGTGCTCAAAGCCTTTGGCATACTCTGTTGAACGCACTTGGTCTAGACTCTAAGTGTTTTGTCTCAAGGATTACTTGACACAATCACACCATAAGCATATGACTAGGGAAACAACTTTTTGAGCTTTTAATCATGTCTGACCTCCCTAGTCATTGATGCTCAGAGCCTTGGACCTTACTTTTATAGTTTCTTTTTCTTTTGCTGTTTCTTTTGCTTCAAGGATTAAAATTTTGTTTATTTCAGAGAAGTCATAATAATTCTCTAAGTTCCTGTTTCTTATAAATCAACATCCTTTGATTCAATTTCAAATATGCACTGTTCATGTCATGCATTCAAAATCACAAATAATACCACCACATTTAAGTAAATAAGACTACTCTTAAATATAACTCAATTTCTCATGCAATACATCACTTCTTTTTCTTTTGAATTCAAGCTTAGTGAGCTATATATATATATATATATAGTACTAAAGATCATACAAGCAATTAAAGCAACAGAGAACAGAAGACAACACAATAAGAACGGAAGAGAAATAGAATGAAAGGAACTCAACCATCTCAGTTATGCTGGTGGCCATCTCATTCCTCCATGAAGAACATTCATCTCCCTTTGGTGCTAAACAGAAAAGCCATAAGCGAAGCGTCAACACCAAACTTAAAGGTTTACTTGTCCTCAAGCAAAGAAGAATAGTGAAGGTGTGCGGCGGAGGCGACGCGGACGCGCACTGCGTGCGTGCGCACCGATTTGCGAAAAAGGAAAGGGACGCGGATGCGTCCAGTGCACCTGCGCGTGGATTGCCAAGTGATGAAAAGGACGGGTACGCATCAGGGACGCGTACGCCTGGGTCAATCTATGCTTCTAGCACAAATCCAGTGTGAGGCCAGCACAACTTTCGGCCATGCACCCATTTACGTCGATTTTTCACGGCGCATGTGCGCACCATGTGCACTCCCGCGTGGATTGCCGAGAACCAGTGGGACGCGTACGCGTCTGGTGCGTGTACGCATCTGGTGCGCGTACGCGTGGGTGAGCTGGTGCGCGAGGCATAGTTTCTGCACAATTCCAGTGCAACTTTCTATTCAAGCTCTTCAATTCGCATTCACAATAGATGCGAACGCGCACTAAACGCGCGCGTGAAAATATTTTTTTTGACATATTCATTTCCTGTTCTCAAATAGCTGCATGATCAGATAGAACTTAATAAAAATCAAATAAATAAGAAAACTACTACTATGAAAATAACTAAGGATACAAAATTATCGGGTTGCCTTCGGACAAGCGCTTCTTTAATGTCACTAGCTTGACACTTGATTGTTGAATTTTCTTCCTCTTCTTCCAGTTGGTTAAAAGAAATGTCTCCAAGGAGGGAGAGGTGAAGATTAGTGCCCCCTAATATAAAGTCCTCCTAACAAGCTTTCTTTTATTGTGATTAGCTTGATTCACCTTGCTTGTTGGGTGATGAGCGGATAATTTATACGCTTTTTGGCATTATTTTTAGATAGTTTTTAGTAAGTTCAAGCTACTTTTAGGGATGTTTTCATTAGTTTTTATGCTAAATTCACATTTTTGGACTTTACTATGAGTTTGTGTGTTTTTCTGTGATTTCAGGTAATTTCTGGCTGAAATTGAGGGACGTGAGCAAAACTCTGAAAAAGGCTGACAAAAGGACTGCTGATGCTGTTGGAATCTGACCTCCCTGCACTCAAAATGGATTTTCTGGAGCTACAGAACTCCAAATGGCGCGCTCTCAACGTCGTTGGAACATAGACATCTAGAGCTTTCCAGAAATATATAATAGTCTATACTTTATTCGGGAATTGACGACGTAAAGTGGCGCTCAACGCCAAGTACATGCTGCTGTCTGGAGTTAAACGCCAGAAACACGTCATAACCCGGAGTTGAACGCCAGAAACACGCTATAACTCGGCGTTCAACTCCAAGAAAAGCCTCAGCTCGTGGATAGATCAAGCTCAGTCCAAGCATACACCAAGTGGGCCCCGGAAGTAGATTTATGCATCAATTACTTACTCATGTAAACTCTAGTAGCTAGTTTAGTATAAATAAGACTTTTTACTAGTGTATTAGTCGTCTTTTGACCACGTTTCATCTTTGGTCTCAGTTTTATTTTATTCTTCATCTTAAGAGGCTATTGATCACGTTTGAGGGGGCTGGCCATTCGGCCATGCCTGAACCTTTCACTTATGTATTTTCAACGGTGGAGTTTCTGCACACCATAGATTAAGGGTGTGGAGCTCTGCTGTACCTCAAGTTTCAATACAATTCCCATTACTTTATATTCAATTCTCTTTTATTCTTATTCCAAGATATACGTTGCACTTCAACTTGATGAATGTGATGATCCGTGACACTCATCATCATTCTCACCTAGGAACGCGCGTGACTGACAACCACTTCCGTTCTACTTTAGGCCGGGCGCATATCTCTTAGATTCCCAACAGAATCTTCGTGGTATAAGCTAGATAGATGGCGGCATTCATGGGGATCCGGAAAGTCTAACCTTGTCTGTGGTATTCCGAGTAGGATCCCGAAAATCCGGAAAGTCTAACCTTGTCTGTGGTATTCCGAGTAGGATTCCGGTATTGAATGACTGTGACGAGCTTCAAACTCCTGAAGGCTGGGCGTTAGTGACAGACGCAAAAGAATCAAGGGATTCTATTCCAACCTGATTGAGAACCGACAGATGATTAGCCGTGCTGTGACAGAGCATTTGGACCATTTTCACTGAGAGGATGGGATGTAGCCATCAACAAGGGTGATGCCTCCAGACGATTAGCCGTGCAGTGACAGCGCATAGGACCATTTTCCCGAGAGAATTAAAAGTAGCCATTGATGATGGTGATGCCCTACATACAGCTTGCCATGGAAATGAGTAAGAAGGATTGGATGAAAGTAATAAGAAAGTAGAGATTCGAAAGGATTCTAGCATCTCCACACGCCTATCTGAAATTCCCACTATTGATTTACATAAGTATTTCTATCCTATTTTATTTTCTGTTTATTATTAATTTTCGAACTCATCATAAACCAATTTAATCTGCCTAACTGAGATTTACAAGGTGACCATAGCTTGCTTCATACCAACAATCTCTGGGGGATCGACCCTTACTCACGTAAGGTATTACTTGGATGACCCAGTACACTTGCTGGTTAAGTTGAACGGAGTTATGATCACACCAGGGATTATTAAGATCCCAATTCATCACACCATGATCTCTTTGGGGTATTTTTGATTTCATACAAATACAAAGAGACCAACTTTGAGGATCACAATTTCGTCCACCATTGGGGTAGAGATTGGATTGTTTCTTGCTGACCTTTTCTTCTTCATAGATATTTTCTTCTGTTTCTTGGTCACAATTCCCTTTTCAGTGCTTTCTTTGATTGCCTTCACTTCTTTGATTTCAAGATTTTGGTGTTGTGTGATGATTAGAGTGTACCCTTCATCAAGAACTTCTTGAATTGGTGGTTCAGTAAACTTACTATCTATGCCAGTCTCTACTTCATTGGAGTGTAGATTCTCATAATTGTTTTCATCCCTTACAACCTCCTTTGTTTGTGCATCTTCCTCCTTTGTTTTTGCATCCTCCTCTTCTTCCATGTGTGAGGGTGAAAAGTTCTCTAATTCACTAGAGTATAAACTCCTTTGATTGATTTCCTCACTCTCTTTCATAGGATCTTGCATTATATCTCTTGGGAAGGAATTTGCTTGTTCTTCTTCTGGGACTTAGTAATCAGCTACACATAATTTTCTACATTTTTGACACTCGTCTTTATATCATGTATGAATTCTTTCATGAGAAGCTCAAGATCTAATGGTATTTGAGATGAATAAGGAGATGGTGGCTCTTGATATACATAAGAAGGAGATAATGGTTCTTGATAAGTGTAAAAAGAGGATGGTTCTTAGTATGAATAGGGAGATGGTGGCTCTTGATATGGGTAGAAGGATGATGGTTCTTGATATGGATAGAGAGGTGGTGGTTCTTGGTATGAATATGGAGATGGTGGTTCTTGATATGAATATGGAGGTGGTGGCTCTTGATAGTTGAAACATGGAGCATTGAGGTTTCTTTGGTTTTGACTTTGCCAACCAAAATTTGGATAGTTCCTCCATCCACCATAATATGAACCACTACTTGGGTGTGAGTAGTAACCCATGTGATCTCTCTCCATTATTTTTCCTTAGCACAAAACACCAAAAAGGATTAAACGCACCATGTGGTAAATAGGAAAGCAAAGAAGAAAGAACAGAATTCTAAGAATTAAAATAAAACTAACTAGAAAACACCAAACTTAATTTCAGAAATTAAGAAAAATATTGGTGCTATTTATTTATTTAATTTTTTTTGAAAATATTAAAAATAGATTTTAATAAAATTAAAACTAAAATGCCTAATCTAAGCAATCAAATAACTAATAGTTGTTAATCACTATCAATCTCCGGCAACGGCGCCAAAAACTTGGTGCGGTAATTTTATAACCCACAAACTAACCGGCAAGTACACGGGGTCGTACCAAGTAATACCTCAAGTGAGTGAGGGTCGATCCCACGAGGATTGCTGGATCAAGCAACAATGGTTGGTTAAACCACTTAGTTAGGCAAACAGAAAAGAGTGTTGGATGTTCAAAGAGCATTAAACAGTAAATTAAGAGTTTGAAGACAGCAGGTGAATAAGTTGAGAATAAAATATGGGAGAAAATAGTTAAGGCTTTAGAGTTATCTAATTTCTGGATTGACTTTTCTTACTAACTATTTTAATCACGCAATATTTAATTCATGGCAAACTATATGTGACTAGACCATAATTCCTTAGACCTTCCTAGTCTCCTCTAAAATTCATTAACTGCTAATTCCTTGGTCAATTAATTCCAATTAGAGGGTGAAGATCAAATTCCAGTTTTTATGCCACAAAAATCCTAATTACCCAAAAATAACAGGATTATATGTCACATATCCCGTTAAATCCAGATAATTAAAATTTAGGAGAAATTGTTTTCAAGCTGTTGTTCAAGTAAAGAGCTTTTCCAAGTTATACAAGAACTTAATTAGAAATAGGGTCATACTTCCGTTCCACCCAAATTCATAAGATAAAGAACGAAAATAATTCTTGAAATATAAATCAAAACATGAATTAAAATAGAAAAATAATAGAATCAATCCATACAATAGATAGAGCTCCTAACCTTAACAGTGGAGGTTTAGTTGCTCATGATTGAGAGAGAAAATAAGGATTCAGGTAAATTGTCTGAGATGGAATGAAAAGTTCAATGTTGCATATCCTTTTATATATAATCCTAATAAATTTAAAATCTACTTTCTAAAACTAAATAATATCTTTTTCTATTTAAAAATTAAATTTAAAGTAGAATTAATTATGACAATCAGCAACCCTTCAATTGATGGATGGGGACCACTTGATTCCTTCACTCTACAGCCTCTGATCTATACTTTCTGGGCTGAAAACTGAGTCAAAAGCAGCCCAGAAATTGCTGGCGGCAAATTCTGAGTTTGCAGTACGTCACGCATGTCGCGCGTACGCGCCAGGTGCGCGTGGCGCGCTAGCTGCGCGTGGCACGCCGATGAACTTTTCACCAATGTGCGCGTGCGCGTGATGTGCGCGTGCGCATTTTTAAACGCCAAGTTAACTATGACAAATTGTATATCATTACGAAGCCCCAGATGTTAGATTTCCAACACAACTGAAACCGCCTTATTTGGACCTCTGTAGCTCAAGTTATGATCGATTGAATGCAAAGAGGTCAGGATGGACAGCTTTGCGATTCCTTCCATTTTTGCATACTTCCTTTCCATCAAATCCAACCAAATGCTACCTAAAATAAACAGAATTGCACAAGACTCAAAGTAGCATCCATAGTGGCTAAAAGATAATTAATTCTTGCTTAAACTTATCAAGTTAAATGCAAATTCAATAGGAAAAAATAGGAAAGATGCTCACGCATCATTACGCCATCGACGTTTGCATGCAAGTATGAGGACCAGCGTATCTTCTAACCTCCCACTTTTCTTGCTTTCGGCGATATGATATGAGTATGCTCAAATTACAACCAACCCCGAATTGGATACATTGTACATTATACCTCAACTGGTCACTCTCTACTATTTTATACTCCGCAGCCCTCCTGATGCTGTACTGCTTAACTGCCAACATGACTTCTTCCTTGTTCTTAAATTGTTGTCCAACCTCGAACTCGTTGCTTGGATCCTCTTCGGGGCCTCTGGTGGACGAAATTGTGATACAAGAGTTCCAGGCACTGTTAGAGAAGCGTTTTCTTTCCACAACTCCGTTCAACTTAACCAGCAAGTGTACTGGGTCATCCAAGTAATACCTTACGTGAGTAAGGGTCGATCCCACAGAGATTGTTGGTATGAAGCAAGCTATGGTCACCTTGTAAATCTCAGTTAGGCAGATTAAACCAATTGATTATGGATTTTCTAAAATAAATAATAAACAGAAAATAAAAAGGGATAGAAATACTTATGTAAATCAATAGTGGGAATTTCAGATAGGCGTATGGAGATGCTGTGCTCCTCTCGGATCTCTACCTTCTTCTTACATTCATCCAATCCTTCTTACTCCTTTCCATGGCAAGCTGTATGTAGGGCATCACTGTTGTCAATGGCTACATCCCATCTTCTCAGTGAAAATGGTCCTATGCTCTGTCACAGCACGGCTAATCATCTGTCGGTTCTCAATCAGGTTGGAATAGAATCCCTTGATTCTTTTGCGTTTGTCATCACGCCCAGCCTTCAGGAGTTTGAAGCTCGTCACAGTCATTCAATCCCAGAATCCTACTCGGAATACCATAGACAAGGTTTAGACTTTCCGGATCCTCATGAATGCCGCTATCTGTCTAGCTTATACCACGAAGATTCTGTTGGGGAATCTAAGAGATATGCGCCTGGTCTAAGGTAGAACGGAAGTGGTTGTCAGTCACGCGCGTTCATAGGTGAGAATGATGATGAGTGTCACAGATCATCACATTCATCAAAGTGTTGTGCAACGTATATCTTGGAATAAGAATAAAAGAGAATTGAATAAAAAGTAATAGTAATTGTATTGAAACTTGAGGTACAGCAGAGCTCCACACCCTTAATCTATGGTGTGCAGAAACTCCACCGTTGAAAATACATAAGTGAGAGGTCCAGGCATGGCCGAATGGCCAGCCCCCAAAACGTGATCACAGGATTCAAAATACAATCCAGGATATGAATATGATAGTAAAAAGTTCTATTTATAATAAACTAGCTCCTAGGGTTTATATGGGTAAGTAATTGATGCATAAATCCACTTCCGGGGCCCACTTGGTGTATGCTTGGGCTGAGCTTGATCTACCCACAAGCTGAGGCTTTTCTTGGAGTTGAACTCCAAGTTATAACGTGTTTTGGGCGTTCAACTCCGGATCATGACGTGTTTCTGGCGTTTAACTCCAAACAGCAGCATGTACTTGGCGTTCAACGCCAAGTTATGTCGTCAATTTCCGAATAAAGTATGGACTATTATATATTGCTGGAAAGCTCTGGATGTCTATTTTCCAACGCCGTTGAGAGCGCGCCATTTGGAGTTCTGTAGCTCCAGAAAATCCATTTTGAGTGCAGGGAGGTCAGAATCCAACAGCATCAGCAGTCCTTTTGTCAGCCTTTTTCAGAGTTTTGCTCAAGTCCCTCAATTTCAGCCAGAAATTACCTGAAATCACAGAAAAATACACAAACTCATAGTAAAGTCCAGAAATGTGAATTTAACATAAAAACTAATGAAAACATCCCTAAAAGTAGCTTAAACTTACTAAAAACTACCTAAAAACAATGCCAAAAAGCGTATAAATTATCCGCTCATCAGCCTCCCTGGGTAAACAACCAATCGGAAGTCATTACATCGAGATTCAACCTCGTGAAATGATCCGGCCAGTCATATGGTCGAGAAATGAAAGGCTGTGTCAGAGCGATTTGTGTGTCATCGTAGTAGTTCATCTCTTCTTCTTCGTCACCATCGTCAGGAATTTCGGGTGGTTCTTCATCAACATCATCTCCGTCACCAGGGTTAACTTCATACTGACCTATCATCGGATTCCTGATAGCAAAACCCTCATGACTTTCAACACCGTCATCCATTAAGTCAACATTACGAACTTTAACATTAGACCTTTCTTGACTACCTTCAGGTGGCATATTTAGGTCCACCATTGTCCTTTTGATAGTTCATCTAACAGCTCCACTCAACGGACTATCATCGACAGTATCTACAGACAATCCTCAGCCACTCAACTCAACGAGGAACATGAATAATTCCAACAGATGAACATTTGTCCATCGGTTATGCCACGACCTTATAAGCCATACGTCCTCATCGTCACGTAAACGATACCTAATTCAAAACAATAGAAATATTTCTCACCATGGTCTAATAAATGTACTAGCATCAGAGACAAGATAACTGTAATATACCTTTTATAAAACAAATTGCCATCTACTTTTGTCGGATATCTATAGTAAATTTTCTTCACCTTTTTTGCCTCTTGCTGTTTGACGGAATGCAATATCAAATTCTTTAACACTGTTAAACTGTTGACTTCCGGTTTCATATAGGTAATTATTGATTGTCCCGATCTAAAAACGATAGAGCTTTTTTCATCATACACTATTTCACTATCGTAATGAATAGATAACAATGGATTTCTTAACATTATAAAGAAAAAATGTCAACAATGATAATAAAAGTCGACAATGAAATTGTGGTTCTCTACTCTGCTGCATGCTTTTATTTTAGACATCTAACCTAGAGTTTGTCGGAGATTGCGGCGAACTCTATATAAATCGTAAAGTTCGCCGGAGGTTCGGCGAACTCCCTAATTAATATAGAGTTCACCGAGAATGAAACAAACTTGTCTTAATTACTAAAAAAAAATTATACTCCAAAAAATAAAACTCAAAAATCTTATTTAAAGAATTAAATATTTTTTTATTTTATTTAAGAAAAAAAATCCTAAAAAGCGCGTGATTTAGACGGTTTCATTTTCAAATCGAATGGTCAAATCAAACATATTTTTCCTTAATTTTCTATTTATTATGTTTTTTTTCTAAATCAAACCAATTTGAAGGTTCAAATAAGGAATGTTGGATACAGTTTGGTGTTTCCCTTCTAGATAAGAGAACTAGAAGGTTGACCGTTGAAAATCCCAAGTGTCACCACTCAAAAGTTTTGTACCATGCTTTCCTTTTTCTCCCTCCATCCGCAGAAATGCATTGACTTTCAAATATCCATAAGACCATAACGCCAAATTCTAAATTTTACTTGCTGCAATTATAACATTAATGAAACATTTGATAATATTTAAAAATATAGTTAAAGTAAAATTATATATTCTATTATAAAAATAAATATTATTTCTCATAATTTAATTTTTATTATTGTTAATATGAAAAGTTTTTATACATACTATAAAAATTAAAATTAAATGAATTAAATCATAAAATAATTTTATATAGATTATATATTATACAAAATTGATAGATAAAGTATTCTTTGAGTTCGATTTTAAAAGATATTTTTAATTAAATTAATCTATTAAAGATTTAAATTTAATCATATTTATTTTCAAACCATTCCATTAATAATTTTTTTTTAAAATAATGTTGTAAAATGTTAATAAAAAATATATATAATATCTGACATATCTTATTTGATATTAATTAAATATATTTATAAAAATTTATTAATTTAGTCTTTTTTAATTATAAAAATTTTATTTTAATATAATCTAGTGACTAAATCGATAGATTTCATAAATATATTTAGTCAGCGTCCAATTAGAAATTTGGATTCTCTAAATTTTGAATTTTCACTTTAGAGGGTAACGTGAAATCTCTCACCCTTAAATAATTTCTCTTTCAAAATTTTTTTGTCTCACCTATAAAATAAATGATGAGAAATATAATTTACTCTCTAAACTGAAATTCAAATTTTAGAGAATCCAAATCCTCCAATTAAACATGTTAAGCATCATGTATGCTATTAATTAACATTTCACATCATCAATTACTCACAAAAATTATAAATGTAATAATTAAAGGACAAATATAATTAATTCATAATTTTTTAAAAGATCAATTTAATTAATAAAATCTTTTAGAAGTAAATTTAAAAAACATCTTATTTTTCAAAGATTAATTTAATTATCAACATCAAAATAATTTTCTAGAATTTAAGAGCACTAGTTATATTTTAAAATTGATAAAAATATATGATGTTAGTCTCTTAATTTTTTTTATTAAATGACTCATCACATTATTAAAAATTAATATAATACGTTATTCATATTTATCAATTTCAATAATATAATTAATACAATTAGAATCTCAACCTATTTTAATACATACCACCATAGGCATAACTCTTATTTTACAGTATAAAAACTTCCGTAGCCCCCTCTCCTTCTACTATAAACCCCAAACCACGACAATTCACTACCACAACAAGACACAACACAATGCATAAGAGTCCCTCAGGTTCCACACTGGGCCCAGGTGGGCTCGACCTAACCCAGGCCTTCTTCAGGCCCATAACAAACGCCGCACCACCCTCGCCAACCAAGCGCCAAACCAAGATCTCCGTCATCGGCGTCGGCAACGTCGGCATGGCCATTGCTCAGACCATCCTCACTCAAGATCTCACCGACGAGCTCGTCCTCATCGACAACAAGGAGGACAAGCTCCGCGGCGAGATGCTCGACCTCCAGCACGCCGCCGCCTTCCTCCCCCGCACAAAGATCTACGCCTCCGTGGACTACGCCGTCACCGCCGGCTCCGACCTCTGCATAATCACCGCAGGCGCACGCCAGAACGCTGGCGAGTCAAGGCTGAACCTGCTCCAGAGGAACCTCGCGCTGTTCAAGAGCATTGTGCCGCCGCTTGCGCGGTACTCACCGCAGACGGTGCTGCTCATCGTTTCGAACCCCGTGGACGTTCTGACCTACTTGGCGTGGAAGCTCTCCGGTTTTCCATCGAATCGGGTTATCGGGTCGGGTACGAACTTGGACTCCTCAAGGTTCAGGTTCCTCATCGCCGATCATCTCGACGTCAACGCTCAGGACGTGCAGGTCACTCTCATTTTCCTTTTTGTATTTTTAAATTTTTTATTATTGTAATGTCTACATTACTGTATCCCGCAAATCTTGGGATACTTATGTCTCTTATTTCTCTTCTTGTTTTGGATGTGTTGCCGACTACTGCTTCATTTAATGTTAAAAAACTAAAAATAGAAAAAAAAAAACATGTAGATAATTAAAGCCTTAAAGGAATGTTCTTGGCGAGTTAGATAACAGCTAATACTTGAAAGACAACAATTTAAATTTATTTTATTTCATTTAATATTTATATTTTTATGTATATAATATTTATAATTATAAATTTATTATATTTTTTTTGGTGATTTCATTATTATATTTAATATTATTCAATTATTTCAATGATAATTAAAAAATATAAAATAAAATAAATAATAATTAAAAAATTCAAAATAAAGTAACTTTAAACTGATTTTGTATTATCTTTTGAATATTTTTGTTAAAATGTTTTACTGCTGTAACAGACACATACTTCATATAGATTTATCTAACTATGCCCATTAAGGTATCAACGCATAATAGAGTTTGTATTGAAAGATTAAAAATTCTAAATTTTCAAAACATTTCACTAGAAAATATTTCATTCAATTACTTTCTATTTTAAAAAATTACAAATTAAAACTGTTAATTTGGTTCAAATTAAGAATGGCATTTGAAGTCTTCCTTAAAAAGGTCACTCAACATTTTAGTAATGACACTCAAAGTTTGGCTTGATGTATCTGATCAACTGATCATTCAAGCCAAGTTGTTAGATATGTTTAACATACATAGAAATGCTTGTTTTAAAATAAGAACATAATTATTATACAGTTTACAAAATGTAATTGTAATATGATTTTGTAGATACTAATTTACTAGAGAATGTAAAGTTTGTATGCTGTTATTGCATTTCTAGGCTTACATAGTGGGGGAACATGGGGATAGCTCGGTGGCTCTGTGGTCTAGCATCAGCATTGGTGGTGTTCCGGTTCTGAGCTTTTTGGAGAAACAGCAGATAGCATACGAGAAGGAAACATTAGAGAACATACACAAAGCAGTGATAGACAGCGCCTATGAAGTTATCAGCCTCAAAGGCTACACTTCTTGGGCCATTGGCTACTCTGTTGCTAGCTTGGCGCGCTCTATTCTCCGGGACCAAAGGAAGATCCACCCTGTCTCTGTTTTGGCAAAAGGCTTCTACGGCATTGGCAACGAAGTGTTCCTCAGCTTGCCAGCACAGCTTGGTCGCGGAGGAGTGTTGGGTGTGACCAATGTGCACTTGAATGAAGAGGAGTTACAAAGGCTCAGGGACTCTGCCAAGACCATACTTGAGGTGCAGACTCAGTTAGATCTTTGAATTTGTGTTCATCCTCCTTGAAGTGCCCTGTGGTTTATTAGCTAACTTATTTTGTACTTTAACTTTGTTTTGTTTTGATTTGCATGGATTAGCCTAAGTGTTACATGTTAATTTTGACCCTTGCGGTCCGTCGTTTATGTTAATTTTGATACATGTTATTTCGGTCCTTTTTGTTGTTACATGTTAAGTCTAGCATGGTAGATCTAGTGATATGTATTTTTTTATATGTTTAGCCAGTCAATTAAAATTTCAATTGTTGTAATTCACTACCCGAAAAAAAGAGATTTAGCCACAAAAAATTACTCACAAATACATTAAAGTAACAAAGTTATACGTCAGTCCTTGAAATTTGCTTCGAACATTCATCCCTATAATTAGGTTTTATCAATTTGCCACAAATAACATTAACACTGACCTCCTTAACATAGAACCATTTATTCTCCATTTATATCAATAGAACCATTTATTCTCCATTTATATCAATATCAACATTTCCTCTGCCCCTGTATTCTATTTCTTTTCTCTCCTCCCTTCCCTGGGCTTATACAGTGACGAACGTAGAGAAATTTTATAATGGGAATAAAAATATAATAAAATATAGTTTTAGATATATTTGTTTCTTCACACAGTACCCAATAAATTAAGAACTAATTTTTTATTAATTTGAGTTCTATTTAAGAATTTGTAATTGGCTAATGAATTATTACACATACAAGATAGAATTGGAACTCCTAATATTTGCTTAAGCGGACGACTAAGCTGTTTATTCGACCAACCTAAATTGGTTTAGATATATTTAAAATTTTAAATTAGAACTATTTATACATGTTGATAAAAACTAGAGATATACACACAATCACTTATTATAGTATTTAAAATAAAAAAATAATTTCACACACAATATAATATTCAAAATAATAAAAGCAATAATTTATAATGACATTCTTTTTATTTTTAACATGACAATATTATTTTTTTATATATATTCTTAAATAATTATTTTATTTTTTATTATCTCATATTTAACTGTTAAGTCTATTTATTATAGTCTTATAGTATAAACAAAATTTATACCAAACTTGTCGGGTATTATGGAAAGCCAAAAAAATATATCTATACCTAAATTTTATTATATTTTTGCCTCTACCATAAAATTTCTCTAGGTCCGTCACTGCCCACTAGGGGTGTACATGGGCCGGGCCACACCGAGTTTGGCTTAACCCAGACCCGCCCCGAAATATAGACCGGGCCTAATGTTTGGACCCTAACCCGATCTTAGACCCGATGAAACCTACGCACATTCGGGCCGGGTGAAAACTGGGTAAAAACCGGGTGAAAACCGGGTCTTTAGCATGTAAAAATCACCTAATCTCCAACCTTTATTTCACAATTCACATAGTAAAATTCACTTTAAAAAATATAACAAGAACCAACCCTTCTCTAAAATTAAAGCATAACCATAATCAATACTAATATTGTCTAACACCAAATATTTAAATCAATACAAATAACACAATATTATGCATTAGTTTAAAGTCTTATGCATTTTAAACATAAAATATTAACTTATAATCTTATAAATGACTAATAACACAAAATATTAAGATTTACAATATTTAAATTCCATATAAGAATAGCCATCATCCAACATAAAATATTAATTGTGTATGAAGACCGGGCCATCGGGCCGAGTTCGGGTGACTCGAGCTATGGCCCGGACCCGACCCGAAATAATGACCGGGTCTATCTTTGAGACCATTACCCGACCCTAGACCCGATGAAATCACACTAAATTAGCCCCTAAAGTGTTTGGGGCCGGGCCGGATCTTCGGACTGGGCCGGGCCATGTACACCCCTACTGCCCACCATGGCTAAGTTGTGCACAATGAATTAATTTGGCATGGTTTCCACCAATTTTTTTCCAATTTTTATTTAAATATTTTTCCTCTAATTTGGTAAAATTTTTATTTAAATGTTTCCCCTAATTTGTTTGGTGCAGCAGAAAATCACAGAGACAAAGAGTTAGGAGAATCCATTTTCAAGTAAAACCCTTTTTCTTTTATTATCATCTTTCAATTCTTGTGATTATCATTTTTGTTTATATTTTGCAACTATAATTTTTGCTTGGATTTTACTCAATTTTTTTATATTTTTTCATTTTTCTTATTTTTGTTCTTGAGTTATGAAATAGATTTTGCCTTCATTTGTTTATTAGATTGTTGAGTGTTAGCTCCTATTAAAGGATAGATTGTTGGGAAGAGCCTGTTATTTCTTGTTTAAAAATATTTATATATAGCTGCACTAAATTCTCCCAAGTTCAAATTTAAAAGAAGATGGATATTGAGGATATATGCAAATAACAGAAAATAATTAAAGAAACATGAAGTTAAAGATCAAAAGTAAGATAGAATCTTAGATCTAGATTCTTTATATAAGAACCAAATCCATATCTCTCAACACATACACACATGAAAATGATTTCAAAGACTTATTTTTATGAAAATAATGATAGAAATTAATTAAGATTAAAAGGTTTTGTTAAACTTGAGTCTAAACGCTTTAAAAACATGATTTATGCTGAAAACAGAAAATGGAATCGACTCTGTAACCAAAGAATCGATTCTCTAGCTCAAAGAATCGATTCCTTAAGAAAAGAATCGATTCTCATGTTCGAAATTCAAATTTTTTTCAAACAATGAATAGCAAGAATCGATTCTCTTGTGAAAAAATCGATTATTTAAGTGACAGATAACTTGTAACGGATAATTTTGACAAAAACTCATTTTCACTTCATTTCTAACGTTCCAATACTTTGAAAATTCTATAACTAGGTGTGTTTTAGCCGTATTTCATATACAACACCTATTCTAAGCTTTATTGAGTTCATATATCAATTTCTATACAAATTTAATGTGATTTATACACAATTTGAGGGATATACAAGTTTGTGTTCATTAGAGCTTAATTTGTATTCATTCACTCTTCTAGAGAGTATTCAATTTTTGTTTTCTTAAGTTGTAAAAGAAGATATTTTTAGCTCCTTTTGTTGAGTGATTTGGAGTATGATTCTCCAAGTTTGTGAAGTTTGTGTATACACTATGTCCAGTGAGGATACCAAAGAGGTATATTAAGCACTCAAGAGAATTCTTAGCGAAGGTGAATTGGCCTAATATACGAGTAGTGATCATATACCGTGAGGTATACATCAAGTGCTCGTTGTTGTAACGATTTGTCAAGCATCCTAAAAGCTTGGTAATATAGTAAAAATCTCCAACACTTTAGTTGGAAGGACTGATAGTAGGCGAAGAAGTTACAATGAACTAGAATATATCGTTATTTGCAATATCTCTCTCAACTTAATATCTTTTTATATTCATAGTACATTTTAATAATAAGTGGTGTGGAAAGTAAAATCTCCTTTTAAGTACTTGAGAAGTGACTTAAGTCCTTAGAAAAATACTAGTACAAATCCATTTATGCATTTTACTTCAAATTCATTTAAATTTCGCAAAATTTTATCATTATTTTTTGATACTCAATTCACATCTTCTTGAGTATCGTGTACTAAGTGACTAACAAGATGGTAACGGTTCATTCAATTCATAGCTAAATTTGTCAGTGGTGTTCATAACTTATGCTGAATTTTTATTTTTGAACTTTTAACACTTTTAACGCCATGAAACTTTTGAAAAATCATTCTTATTTTGTAAGGTTAGTCATGAATGAATAACGAAATCCTTTCTTAACTTTAATTTCTCTTCGTATGTTTTGTGAATTCCTAGATTAAAATCACAACAAAAAAACTCAACAAACTAATATATCTACATAATTTTTTTAACAAGTCTAAAGTAAATCTATGTCTTCTAGATAAAAGTTCTTATATTTGACTCCAACTTAAGGCCTAGTTGGAGATCCAAACGTTTTACAGGTCCATGATGATTATGATCGGAACCAAAAAGGGAGAATACATACAATAATTTTCTTGTTGATAATGAGAATTAGGAACATACCACTTTAAAAACATCAACAAAAAGACCTGCATCTTCATCATCATCTTGATCAGTATTATTAAAACCAAGCCGATTTTCAAAATTATTATTATTATAGGAAGAAGGATTATAGAACGAATTATCAATATTGTAACCTACTTGCTGTAAAAGATAGTGGTTGATGGTAGTAGCATTTGTTTTTTGAGGCTGCAACTTCTTTTTTTGTTCTCTCTTTCTTTTTTGTGTGCATTTTAGTGTCCCCTAATGCTTGAGTTTGTGAATTTCTTGTAATAATATTAGTACTCTAATATATTTTATTACTATTATTCTCGTCATGATCTCCCTCTAACAATAATGTTGAGCTTTTCTCAACCGATGATGATGAAACTGAATTTGAAGAATTCATATTATATCAAAGTATCTCTTCTTTAAAATTCTAAGATCTAGAAACAACAAGATTAATGTAAATGATTGATTTATAACATTTGCATCTTGCAATGTCTTGAATAATTATGCTTATGCTAATAATTATTTCTCCAATATTTTGAATCTAATCAGCCAATCACAACCTCTACCATATTGCAGGTACTTTGCATAAAACGTCAAAGGCTCAGACTCGTACACTCTATAATCAACCCCTTTAGAAAGGGTATACCTCCTAATTGACATGACCATAATCTCCCTATAACCAAGTTCCATTCCAACAGCAAACTCACCATCTTGAACAGAGAAAACGCCTACAAATAAGGAATAACAATTTTAATGTTCTATAAAACTATATATCATAGCATTTAACATGTTAACTCAAAATAAAATTAAAATAGTACTGGTCTATAGGCAGATTGTTTCATGCAGTTACAATATAAAGAAAAATAATGAAACTTATTTGTTTTTTTTTCCCGGTGCACAAGAATCTTAATATCAACTACTGTAGCAACATGCAAAATCTTGAAATGATCAACATTCTTTAAAAACAAAATTAAAATTTTACCAACATTCTTTACAAAATGATAAAGTCACATACTTGTGTTTGCAAACTCAACAATTTCTGGTGCGTGTATAGCGTCGAGGTACAGAGCACGCATGAAAGATAGCACATCAAACGAATATTGCCTTGCAATCGTGTTTATTGAACCATGAACTTACCTTTTAGGACGACTCTCAATCCCTTTGTCGCTTCCTCCTGATAAACCGCTATTTTACGGTTTATTTTGTATTGAATTCAGCAGATTTTATCAATTATTCTCACACTTATGCATATAATTCGCATGTTTTATATTTTTCTTCCTAACTTTGTGCTATGATTGAAAACATGCTTCTTTGGCCTTTAATTTGCTAATTTTAATCCTCTCTTATTACCATTAGATGCCGTGATATGTGTATTAAGTGTTTTCAGGTTTTATAGGGCAAGAATGGCTTAGAGGATGGAAAGGAAGCATGCAAAAGTGGAAGGAACACAAGAGATCGAAGTTTTGAGAAGCTGGCAGCGACGCACACGCGTGGACGACGCATACGCATGACTGGTGCAAGAGACGAGCGACGCACATGCGTGGATGATGCGTACGCGTGACCAAGATTTTGTCAAGCGACGCGTACGCGTGGGCGACGCGTACGCGTGACAGAGCGTCACGTGCTGCAATTTACAGAAAACACTTGGGGTAATTTCTGGGCTCCTTTTTGACCCAGTTTCAGGCCCAAAAATTCAGATTAGAGGATGCAGAGTGGAGTTGGAAGGGGGAATCCATCATACACACTTTCATTCACATTAGTTAGGTTTTAGATGTAGTTTCTAGAGAGAGAGGCTCTCTCCTCTCTCTAGATTTTAGGGTTTTTAGTCTTGTTCCTTCTCAATTTCAGAATTCTACCTTGCTTTAATTTAGTTTTCTTCTACTCCTATTTGTTCTAGCACTTTAGTTACTTATTTCTCTTATTGATTCCTTTATTTTGATAATTTAGTTTATGAACTCATGTGTTACTCTCAACTTTCATTAATGCAATTTATGTTTCACGTTTCCTATTGTTCAATTGTCTTACTATTGTTATTTCCTTGCTTTGGTAGTCTTAGATTTTGCTATGTCTTGTTAGTTTTCTATGTTTTTATTTTGTGCCTTCCAAGTGTTTGATAAAATGCTTGGTTGAATTTTAAATTAGATTTTTATGTTCCTAACTTAGATTGATCAATTAGAGACTCTTGAGTTATCAAAACTCTTTTGTTAAATGGTAATTGAAAATTGCTAGTTGGCTTAGACTTCACTAAATCTAGTCTTTGATTAGGATTTGTGAACTTAAGTTGATTTTGCTCACTTGACTTTTCTTCATTGTTAGAGGTTAACTAAGTGAGAGTAAAAAGTAATTACCATCACAATTAATGATGATAATGATGATAGGAATTCCAATTCTCAATCCTTGTTAGGACTTTTCTTAGTTGTTATTTTATTTCCTTGTTATTTACATTACTTGTTCCTTATTTCAAGACCCAAAAATATACTTTCCCATAACCAATAATAACTACACTTTCCTGCAATTCCTTGAGAGACGACCCGAGGTTTAATACTTCAGTTAATTTTATTGGGTTTGATTAAGTGACAAACAATTTGAATATTGATTGAGGTTTAATTGTCGATTTAGAACTGTACTTGTAACGCGATTTTTTTTGTGAAAATCTTTACCGACATTTTTCCTCCGTCACCTCCTAACATGTCATTGTTGGCTAAGAATTCTTTTTCACTATCACTGTTGTTTTCTTCCCAGTCTATGTTGTCTCCTTCACTTAGCAACGATTCATTTACTTCGTGCGTATTACCCAATTGCTTGAACTCAGCATACAACTCCGAGATCGGCACATGAGCTTGATTCTGTCTATAAATCATTAACATCTCTAGCATAGTCGCTTCATCAATCACATTCATTGATTGAAATTGTATCACACCACTGAAAAACAACACGGATTGCCTGTACAAAATATTACTAATTCTTTTGAAATAGATCCGTGTATGTGTTGGCATAATCTATTTTTTCACTCTTCAGATGACAATGTGCAAGAAATAATAAAAGAAATTGGATTTCTACAAATAAATTTTACGCCCTCAGTTATATATGATATAACTTTACCATCAAAATATACCAGTACACTCATATTAGCTTCCATTACTCTTACAACAAAAACTAAAAAGAATTGTGACACACTTCAAACATTTTGAAAAAAGGGATAGAAATGAAAAATTTGTTAAGAGAAGAATGAAAGCAAGTCTGAATATGAAGAGATGAGTGAAAGTGAATTCATTTGCAAACTCGATTACCTCTTTTATATAAGGAAATAAATATTAATTTTTTAATCGTTAATTTAATAAAATAATTAAATTTTTTCGAAAATAATATTAAAATATTAATATTTCACACGATAAAGTAATCTTTTCGCACTCAACGAACTGACAAAAATATCATGTCAAAACATTTCTCGCTGTGAACAATTTGATTTATTATTTAAAAAAATTTCTCGCATGGTGCGAGATGGGCGAGATGGGCTGATAAGCCCTTTTCCCAATTACTTTCTCGCACAGTGCGAGATGTGAAACAAAAAAATTTTAAAAAAATTAAATCCTTTTCGTATAGTGCAAGAAATAGAAGGCCATCCACATCCGAAAACAACACCTCATAGTCCCGTCTTAGCACACATGTGTAATATTATTTTCATATTAAATTTTTTTGGCCACCAATTAAACCTATCAAAAAAGAAATGGAGGGAAAGAAAAGCAAAAGTTAATAAGATGAAGACACAAAAAATTAAACCTATCACAACAGAAGCGAAGGAGGAAAAAAAGAAGTTAATATGGTGAAGACACGTAAAAGTGGACAGAACCGGATTGTATAACATAGATAAATAAATAGATATAGATATGCATGGATTGGCCTAACAACCTATTATATTGTTAATTCTTCTCTGTTTTGGTCATTCCAGTTCACACTAATTATATACCTGGATCTAGTTACCCAAAAACATATATTTTAATTTTCCTGTAAATAAAGTATGACCTTGTCAAATAATTTTTCAATTTTTATAACTCTACTTTGTGCCTCTTACAATAACACCATCACAATTGATGCACTAATACAGAGCTTGGCCCTTGTTATTATTCCTTAAAAATGGAAAATTTTACTTAGTTTCCAAATTTATAATATGAGAGACGTATGCTTTTTATTAATTTTTTAATTAACTTTAAAAATAAATTATATTTAACTGCTCAATTGTTAGTTAATGATAAACTATCATTTTTGTTCTAAAACTTTGGCATAAATATTAAAATAGTCTTCAAAATTTTTTCGTCTTATTTGTATTTCAAATAATAATAATAATAATATACTTTTTAAACTCTTAAGGTTTTTGTAATTTTGTCTTATTTGTTAGTTTATTCTTGTTCTTATTTTCAACTACAATCAACAAAATAACAAGTAATATTAATTTATTTATGTAGTAATTAGTATCTGTTGAGAGTGACGATGAAGGAGGTAGTAATGGTGAAGTGATAGTGAGTGAGAATAGAGTTGTGGTGGGTGACTAGGTAGTGTTGATGGAGTTGGGGTGAGTCGGGTATTATATGAGTTAGGAATTATGGATACATTTTTTATAAGAAAAGAATTGGTAGAAAAGTATTTGACTAGATGTTGACAATCAAAATATTAATAGTATGGATAAAATTAAAATTTATTGAAATGTTAAAGATAAAATTGAATCAAACTAAATGCTAAGGGTATCTTTTGAAAAAAAAAAATCACAAATGTCAAAGACAAAAAGCATACTTTATCTTTTTGTAACTCACCAGAATTTGACTTGAATATACATACCAAGAATGTCCCATATAAGAGAATATATTATTTACTCCTTATACCAAGGCTCCAAAAATTGTATGCTTCAATGAGTTTTGCACTTCACATGAGGTAGCACTTTGACAACTATAGTACGGACAATGTCTTGACGCACCTTTCTCATGAGAAAGCATGGCTTCATTTTAATCCAAAACATCCTAACTTTGCAACTAAAACTAGGAATAATAGGTCTATGTTCTGTTGGGTTTACATCCAACATCCATTTTAGTATCCCTTATTTCTGCTAGCCTATTATTATTACTCCTTACAATCTTCCTCCTAAATGTATATGAAAGATCCCTACCAATTCTAAACGTGTGTCATTCTCGGCCTAGACAATCCAAAGCTAAAATAGATATATACCTCCAACCTTTTATTGATGAATTGAACCAGTTGTGGTCTCGGGAGTTTCAATTTATGATGTCTCCACAAAAGTCAATTTCACACTTAAAGCCACTTTAATGTAAACAATTAATGGGTGATCCATGTGAAGTTATCTTGTCCTATTTGTATGGAGGATATGAAGACTTTTCAGTTGAAGTACGCTGAAAAAATATTGGTTTAATTGTCACAAGAGCTTTTTGCTAGAGAATCAACCTTATAGATGCAATCGAACTACATTTAGGAAGAATACTGAGGATCATGAGGAGCCTCTTATTAGATTGACCGAAGAAAAAGTATGGTCTGGGGTTAAAGATTCTCCCAAGATTGACACGAGACATCAACCTTAGCAGCTTTGTGCCCAGCCTCAATAGTTTGTGGCCCAGCCTAAGTAGCTCCAGGCCATCCTTAGTCTCAGTCTTAGCCTCATCATCACACTCAACCTAGACAAAGCCTTAATTAACCTCATTCTCAACCGCAGCAGCCATAGATGTCTCAGCCATAGTAGCCACAGACATCTCAAGCATAGATTTTGTAGTCACAGACATAGCAAGGTGGGGAATCTACTGTTGGTGATCCCTGTCCCATATTCAAATGGGATGAAAATGACTGTATATTTTATATAAACATAACTAGAATTCCATCCATTTAATTATTTAATTGCATATATACTTAATTGTGTTTGAAACAGTTAGGATTCTCCATATGATGGCACAGAAAAGATTTTCTAAGTATACAAGAACCACTACCGATAATTCATACCTTGCTTTAGCATGGTGCCAGACTGAGTGATTAAGCTCTAGGGGAACTTGTTTAAGGTAATTGAGTTATATTTGTTTAAAATTTGGGTTTATTTTAAATTACAATGTCATTAATTTTGTAGTAATGCCTTATCTCAACAGCACATCAGATTCGTCTTCAAGGTGTAATTGACCACCGAAGACCACATATAAGATGACATCCAAAAAAATAGTATGAACATGTTAAAATGGTACATATTATTAATTACGTATATGATATCACATTGATCAATTGTTCTTTTTTATGGGAGGCTAAGGTGGGTTGTAAGCCCCATCATTAGGGGTGGAAAAAGGCCAGGCGGCCTGCCAGAGGCCTGCAGCCTGGCCTGTGTTTGGCCTGGTCTGGCCTGACCTGTTATAAAATAGGTACAGGCCCAGGCTCTTTTAAAAGCCTTAATACATTAATAGGCCAGGCCCAGGCTTACTAATTAGCCTTATAGGCTTGTCAGGCCTGCCTGGACCTGTTAAAATATAATTAAATATATAAATAATTATTTATTATTAATAAAATTATGAGATATTTTAAATTTATTATATTTATTATAAATATTTTTTTATATTTTAAATATGTTGAAAGTTTAAAATTTTTTATAAATATTAAATATATGACATATTACATATAACTATTTTTATTAAAAAATAATTTTTTTTAAATAATATTTTTATTTTTTTTAAAAAAATTATCAGGCCTTTTAACAGGCTTCAGGCCAGGCCAGGCTGAATAACAGGTCAGGCCTAGTAATTTATAAAGAGCCTATAACAGGCTGCAGGCCAAGCTCAGGCCAATCAATTGTATGACAGGCCAGGCCTGTTAAGAGCAAAGCCTGGCCTGGCTTGGCCTATTCCACCCTTACCCATCATATCGAAATATTTGAGAGAACCCACATCATAAAGGATGACCTCTCGAAGTGGGTCGACAAACGCTTAGAGGAGACCGCCATAAATTTTCTTGAATCTTACTGATGAGCGGATAATTTGTACGCTTTTTGGCATTGTTTTTAGTATTTTTCAGTATGTTTTAGTTAGTTTTTAGTATATTTTTATTAGTTTTTAGTTAAAATTCACTTTTCTGGACTTTACTATGAGTTTGTGTGTTTTTCTGTGATTTCAGGTATTTTCTGGCTGAAATTGAGGGACCTGAGCAAAAATCTGATTCAGAGACTGGAATGGACTGCAGATGCTGTTGGATTCTGACCTCCCTACACTCGAAGTGGATTTTCTGGAGCTACAGAAGCCCAATTGGCGCGCTCTCAACGGCGTTGGAAAGTAGACATCCTGTGCTTTCCAGCAATATATAATACTCCATACTTTGCTCGAGATTTGATGGCCCAAACCGACGTTCTAAATCAGCTCAAAACTGCCCGACGTTAAACGCCGGAACTGGCACAAGAATAGGAGTTAAACGCCCAAACTGGCACAAAAGCTGGCGTTTAACTCCAAGAAGAGTCTCTACACGAAAATGCTTCAATGCTCAGCCCAAGCACACACCAAGTGGGCCCGGAAGTGGATTTTTATGTCATTTACTCATCTTTATAAACCCTAGGCTACTAGTTCTCTATATATAGGACCTTTTACTATTGTATTTATCATCTTTAGATCTTTGAATCTTTTGATCACTTTAGATCTCTAGATCATCTGGGGACGTCTAGTTCCTAGATCATTGGGAGGCTGGCCATTCGGCCATGTCTAGACCTTGTTCTTATGTATTTTCAACGGTGGAGTTTCTACATACCATAGATTAAGGTGTGGAGCTCTGCTGTACCTCGAGTATTAATGCAATTACTATTGTTCTTCTATTCAATTCAGCTTGTTCTTATTCCAAGATATCACTTGTTCCTCAACTTGATGAATGTGATGATCCGTGACACTCATCATCATTCTCACCTATGAACGTGTGACCGTCAATCACCTCCGTTCTACCTTAGATTGGGTGGATATCTCTTGGGTTCTTTAACCGGAATCTTCGTGGTATAAGCTAGAATTGATGGCGGCATTCAAGAGAATCCGGAAGGTCTAAACCTTGTCTGTGGTATTTTGAGTAGGATTCAATGATTGAATGACTGTGACGAGCTTCAAACTCGCGATTGTGGGGCGTTAGTGACAGACGCAAAAGAATCACTGGATTCTATTCCGGCATGATCGAGAACCGACAGCTGGATAGCCGTGCCGTGACAGGGTGCATTGAACATTTCCACTGAGAGGATGGGACTGTAGCCATTGACAACGGTGATACCCAACATATAGCTTGCCATGGAAGGGAGTAAGAAGGATTGGATGAAGACAGTAGGAAAGCAGAGAGACGGAAGGGACAAAGCATCTCCATTCGCTTATCTGAAGTTCTCACCAATGAACTACATAAGTATCTCTATCTTTATCTTTATGTTTTATTCATATATCATCCATAACCATTTGAATCTGCCTGACTGAGATTTACAAGGTGACCATAGCTTGCTTCATACCAATAATCTCCGTGGGATCGACCCTTACTCACGTAAGGTTTATTACTTAGACGACCCAGTACACTTGCTGGTTAGTTGTGCGAAGTTGTGTTTATGCCATGGTATTGAGCACCAAGTCTTTGGGGCCATTACTAGGGATTATTTGAGTTGTGAAAAGTAGTGATCACAATTTCGTGCACTAAGTTTTTGGCGCCGTTGCCGGGGATTGTTTTGAGTATGGACAACTGACGGTTCATCTTGTTGCTTAGATTAGGTATTTTTCAGAGTTCTTAAGAATGAATTCTAGTGTTTCAAGGTGATGATCTTATCATCACCAAAGCTGATTGATTCTCATCAATTTAGCTCTTGAATGCAATGTCCTGCTGAAGCTTGGCTATCCATGTCTAATTTCTTTAGACTAAAGCTTTAGACTAACATTGCATGATTCCTGGAATTCTCATTAAGAATTTTGATACCTTTATTTTCTTTTCCACTTAATTTTCGAAAAAAATCCAAAAAAATTACAAAATCATAAAAACCAAAAATATTTTATGTTTCTTGTTGAGTCTAGTGTCTCATTTTAAGTTTGGTGTCTTGCATGCATTGTTTATTTGATCTTGGTTCTATTTTCAAGTCAATAATACAGGGAACTGAAGATTCAGTACATGCAGTAGAGGAATTATACAGAAAAAGCTGGGCGTTCAAAACGCCCAGTGAAGAAGGAAAAACTGGCGTTCAAACGCCAGCCAGGGTGCTTGGCTGGGCGTTTAACGACATTTTGGGCGTTAAACGCCAGAATGGATACCATTCTGGGCGTTTAACGCCAGGATGGCACAAGAGGGAAGATTTTGTTTTCAATTCAAATTTTTTTCAGGTTTTCAAAATTTTTCAAAATCAAATCTTTTTCAAATCAAACATTTTCAATCAAATCTTTTTCAAAATCAATTTCTTTCCTTTTTCAAAAATACTTGCTATCAATTAATGATTTGATTCAACATTTCAAGCATGTTGCCTTTTCTGTTGAGAAAGGTTTAATGTTTGAATCATATCTTTTCTTGTTAGGCAAGTCATTAATTTTTAAAATCAAATCTTTTTAAATTGTTTTTCAAATCATATCTTTTTCAAAATAGTTTTCAATCATATCTTTTTGATTTCTAATTTCAAAATCTTTTTCAAAAATCACTTGATTTCTTTTCCACTCTTAGTTTTCAAAAATCAATTCAAGTTTTTCAAAATGTTTTTAAAATCTTTTTAACTTAATTTTCGAAAAAACTCTTCCTCTCTTCTCACATCCTTCTATTTATGGAGTAACACTCCTCCTCAATCCACAATTCGAACTCTATCTCACTAAGTTCGAATTCTTCTACCTCTTCCTTCTATTTTTCTTTTCCTCTGACACCTCAAGGAATCTCTATACTGTGACATAGAGGATTCCATATTTTCTTGTTCTCTTCTCTTTCATATGAGCAGGAGCAAAGACAAAAGCATTCTTGTTGAGGCTGACCCTGAACCTGAAAGGACCTTGAAGCGAAAGCTAAGAGAAGCTAAGGCACAACTCTCTGTAGAGGACCTAACAGAAATCTTCAAAGAAGAAGAACCCATGGCAGCTGAAAATAACAACAATGCCAACAATGCAAGGAAGGTGCTGGGTGACTTTACTGCACCTACTCCCGACTTCTATGGGAAAAGCATCTCTATCCCTGCCATTGGAGCAAACAACTTTGAGCTTAAGCCTCAATTAGTTTCTCTAATGCAACAGAATTGCAAGTTCCATGGACTTCTATTGGAAGATCCTCATCAGTTTTTGGCTGAATTCTTGCAAATCTGTGACACTGTCAAGACTAATGGGGTTGACCCTGAGGTCTACAGACTTATGCTATTCCCTTTTGCTGTAAGAGACAGAGCTAGGATATGGTTGGACTCACAACCTAAAGAAAGCCTGAACTCTTGGGAAAAGCTAGTCAATGCCTTCTTGGCAAAGTTCTTTCCACCTCAAAAATTGAGTAAGCTTAGAGTGGAAGTCCAAACCTTCAGACAGAAGGAAGGAGAATCCCTCTATGAAGCTTGGAAAGATACAAACAATTGATCAGAAAGTGCCCCTTTGACATGCTTTCTGAATGAAGCATCATAGGTATCTTCTATGATGGTCTGTCTGAACTGTCCAAGATGTCTTTGGATAGCTCTGCTGGAGGATCTCTTCATCTGAAGAAGACGCCTACAGAAGCTCAAGAGCTCATTGAAATGGTTGCAAATAACCAATTCATGTACACTTCTGAAAGGAATCCTGTGAACAATGGGACAAATCAGAAGAAAGGAGTTCTTGAGATTGATACTCTGAATGCCATACTGGCGCAGAACAAAATATTGACTCAGCAAGTCAATTTGATTTCTCAAAGTCTGTCTAGAATGCAAAATGCACCAGGCAGTACTAAGGATGCTTTATCTGAAGAAGAAGCTTATGATCCTGAGAACCCTTCAATGGAAGAGGTGAATTACATGGGAGAACCCTATGGAAACACCTACAATTCTTCATGGAAAAATCATCCAAATCTCTCATGGAAGGATCAACAGAGACCTCAACAAGGTTTCAACAACAACAATGGTGGAAGAAACAGGTTTAGCAATGGCAAGCCTTTTCCATCATCTTCTCAGCAACAGACAGATAATTCTAAGCAGAACCACTCTGACTTAGCAACCATGGTCTCTGATCTAATCAAAACCACTCAAAGTTTCATGACTGAAACAAGGTCCTCCATTAGAAACTTGGAGGCACAAGTGGGTCAGCTGAGCAAGAAAATTACTGAACTCCCTCCTAGTACTCTTCCAAGCAATACAGAAGAGAATCCAAAAGGAGAATGCAAGGCCATTAACACCATCAACATGGCCGAATTTGGAGAGGAGGGAGAGACAGTGAACGCCACTGAGGAAGACCTCAATGGACGTCCACTGGCCTCCAATGAGTTTCCTAATGAGGAACCATGGGAATCTGAGGCTCACACTGAGACCATAGAGATTCCATTGGATTTACTTCTGCCATTCATGAGCTCTGATGAGTATTCTTCCTCTGAAGAGGATGAGTATGTCACTGAAGAGCAAGTTGCTAAATATCTTGGAGCAATCATGAAGCTAAATGACAAGTTATTTGGTAATGAGACTTGGGAGAACGAACTTCCTTTGCTCACCAAGGAACTGGATGACTTGTCTAGGCAGAAATTACCTCAAAAGAGACAAGATCCTGGGAAGTTTTCAATACCTTGTACCATAGGCACCATGACTTTTAAGAAGGCTCTGTGTGACCTAGGGTCAAGTGTAAACCTCATGCCTCTCTCTGTAATGGAGAAGCTAGGGATCTTTGAGGTACAAGCTGCAAGAATCTCACTAGAGATGGCAGACAATTCAAAGAAACAAGCTTATGGACTTGTAGAGGATGTTCTGATAAAGGTTGAAGACCATTTCATCCCTGCTGATTTCATAGTCCAAGAGACTGGGAAGTGCATGGATGAATCCATCATCCTTGGCAGACCCTTTCTAGCCACAGCAAAGGCTGTGATTGATGTGGACAGAGGAGAATTGATCATTCAAGTGAATGAAGAATCCTTTGTGTTTAAGGCTCAAGGATATCCCTCTGTCACCATGAAGAGGAAGCATGAAGAGCTTCTCTCAAAATAGAGTCAAACAGAGCCCACACAGTCAAACTCTAAGTTTGGTGTTGGGAGGCCACAACCAAACTCTAAGTTTGGTGTTGAACCCCCACATTCAAACTCTAAGTTTGGTGTTGGGAGGTTCCAACATTGCTTTGAGTATCTATAAGGCTCCATGAGAGCCCACTGTCAAGCTACTGACATTAAAGAAGCGCTTGTTGGGAGGCAACCCAATGTTCTATTTAATCTATTTTCATTTGTTATTTTATGTTTTCTGTAGGTTGATGATCATGAGAAGTCACAAAATCAATTGAAAAAGCAGAAACAGAATGAAAAATAGAAAGAAAAACAGCACACCCTGGAGGAGAACTTGCTGGCGTTTAAACGCCAGTGAAGTTAGCAAATGGGCGTTTAACGCCCAGTCTGGCACCATTCTGGGCGTTTAACGCCAGAAAGGGGCACCAGACTAGCGTTAAACGCCAGAAAAGGGCAGAAAGCTGGCGTTAAACGCCAGAAATGGGCACCAGCCCGGCGTTTAACGCCAGAATTGGCACAGAACGCAATTTTTTTGCCACTTGGTGCAGGGATGACTTTTCCTTGACACCTCAGGATCTGTGGACCCCACAGGATCTCCACCTACCCCACCACCCTCTCTCTTCTTCACCCATTCACCAATCAACTCAACACCTCTTCCCCAAAAACCCTTTACCTATCAAATCCCATCTTTCTCTTCACCACTCACATCCATCCTTCATAAAACCCCACCTACCTCACCATTCAAATTCAAACCACTTTCCCACCCAAACCCACCCTCCCATAGCCGAACCCTACCCCTCTCTCCACCCCTATATAAACCCATCTTCACTCCTTCATTTTCACACACCCTAAACACTACTTCTCTCCCTTTGGCCGAACCACAAAGCCATCTCCATCTCCTCTATTTCTTCTTCTTCTACTCTCTTCTTTCTTCTTTTGCTCGAGGACGAGCAAATCTTTTAAGTTTGGTGTGGTAAAAGCATTGCTTTTTGTTTTTTCATAACCATTTATGGCATCCAAGGCCGGAGAAACCTCTAGAAAGAGGAAAGGGAAGGCAAAAGCTTTCACCTCCGAGTCATAGGAGATGGAGAGATTCATCTCAAGGGTGCATCAAGACCACTTCTATGAAGTTGTGGCCAAGAAGAAGGTGATCCCTGAGTTCCCTTTCAAACTCAAAAAGGGTCAACTTTGATCAAAGGTTGGACCAAGTCCTCACAGTCATTTGTGAAGAGGGCGCCCAATGGAAGAGAGATTTAAGAGGGAAGCCGGTTCAACTGAGAAGGCATGACCTCAAGCCCGTGGCTAGGGGATGGTTGGAGTTTATCCAACGCTCAATCATTCCCACTAGCAACCGGTCCAAAGTTACTATAGACCGGGCCATCATGATTCATAGCATCATGATTGGAGAAGAAGTAGAAGTTCATGAGGTTATAGCCCAAGAACTTTATAAGGTGGCGGACAAGTCCTCTACCTTGACAAGGTTAGCCTTTCCTCATCTCATTTGTCACATCTGTTATTCAGTTAGAGTGGACATAGAAGGAGACATCCTCATTGATGAGGACAAGCCCATCACTAAGAAAAGGATGGAGCAAACAAGAGACCCCGCTCATCATGAAATCCCTGAGATGCCTCAAGGGATGCACTTTCCTCCACAAAACTATTGGGAGCAAATCAACACCTCTCTAGGAGAACTGAGTTCCAACATGGGATAACTAAGGGTGGAGCACCAAGAACACTCCATTCTCCTCCATGAAATTAGAGAAGATCAAAGAATCATGAGAGAGGAGCAACAAAGGCAAGGAAGAGACATTGAGGAGCTCAAGCACTCCATAAGATCTTCAAGAGGAAGAACAAGCCACCATCACTAAGGTGGACCCGTTCTTTAATCTCCTTGTTCTTTATTTTCCTATTTTTTCGAATTTTCATGCTTATGTTTATCCATGTTTGTGTCTTATGATCATTAGTGTCTTAGTGTCTATGCCTTAAAGTTATGAATGTCCTATGAATCCATCACCTTTCTTAAAAAAATTGTTCTTAATTGAAAAAGAGAAGAATTGCATGAATTTCAGATTTTATAACAGATTAATTATTTTGATGTGGTGGCAATACTTTTGTTTTCTGAATGTATGCTTGAACAGTGCATATGTCTTTTGAATTTGTTGCTCATGAATGTTAAAATTGTTGGCTCTTGAAAGAATGATGAAAAAGGAGACATGTTACTGAGGATTTAAAAAATCATAAAAATGATTCTTGAAGCAAGAAAAAGCAGTGAATACAAAAAATACAAAAAAGAAGAAGCAAAAAAAAAAAGGAGAAAAAAACGAAAAGAAAAGGGAGAAAGAGAAAAAGAAAGAAATAAAGTTGTGATCCAAGGCAAAAAGAGTGTGCTTAAGAACCCTGGACACCTCTAATTGGGGACTCTAGCAAAGCTTAGTCACAATCTGAAAAGGTTCACCCAATTATGTGTCTGTGGCATGTATGTATCCGGTGGTAATACTGGAAGACAGAGTGCTTTGGGCCACGGCCAAGACTCATAAAGTAGCTGTGTTCAAGAATCATCATACTTAACTAGGAGAATCAATAACACTATCCGGATTCTGAGTTCCTAAAGAAGCCAATCATTCTGAATTTCAAAGGATAAAGTGAGATGCCAAAACTGTTCAGAGGCAAAAAGCTAAAGCCCCGCTCATCTAATTAATACTGATCTTCATAGATGTTTTTGAAATTCATTGCATATTCTCTTCTTTTTATCTTATTTGGTTTTCAATTGCTTGGGGACAAGCAACAATTTAAGTTTGGTGTTGTGATGAGCGGATAATTTGTACGCTTTTTGGCATTATTTTTAGTATGTTTTCAGTATGTTTTAGTTAGTTTTTAGTATCTTTTTATTAGTTTTTAGTTAAAATTTACTTTTCTGGACTTTACTATGAGTTTGTGTGTTTTTCTGTGATTTCAGGTATTTTCTGGCTGAAATTGAGGGACCTGAGCAAAAATCTGATTCAGAGACTGGCATGGACTGCAGATGCTGTTGAATTCTGACCTCCCTGCACTCGAAGTGGATTTTCTGGAGCTACAGAAGCCCAATTGGCGCGCTCTCAACGGCGTTGAAAAGTAGACATCCTGGGCTTTCCAGAAATATATAATACTCCATACTTTGCCCGAGATTTGATGGCCCAAACCGGCGTTCCAAATCAGCTTAAAACTGCCCGGCGTTAAATGCCGGAACTGGCACAAGAATAGGAGTTAAACGCCCAAACTGGCACAAAAGCTGGCGTTTAACTCCAAGAAGAGTCTCTACACGAAAATGTTTCAATGCTCAGCCCAAGCACACACCAAGTGGGCCCGGAAGTGGATTTTTATTTCATTTACTCATCTTTGTAAACCCTAGGCTACTAGTTCTCTATATATAGGACCTTTTACTATTGTATTTATCATCTTTAGATCTTTGAATCTTTTGATCACTTTAGATCTCTAGATCATCTGGGGACGTCTAGTTCCTAGATCATTGGGAGGCTGGCCATTCGGCCATGCCTAGACCTTGTTCTTATGTATTTTCAACGGTGGAGTTTCTACACACCATAGATTAAGGTGTAGAGCTCTGCTGTACCACGAGTATTAATGCAATTACTATTGTTCTTCTATTCAATTCAGCTTGTTCTTATTCCAAGATATCACTTGTTCCTCAACTTGATGAATGTGATGATCCGTGACACTCATCATCATTCTCACCTATGAACGTGTGACCGTCAATCACCTCCGTTCTACCTTAGATTGGGTGGATATCTCTTGGATTCTTTAACCGGAATCTTCGTGGTATAAGCTAGAATTGATGGCGGCATTCAAGAGAATCCGGAAGGTCTAAACCTTGTCTGTGGTATTCTGAGTAGGATTCAATGATTGAATGACTGTGACGAGCTTCAAACTCGCGATTGTGGGGCGTTAGTGACAGACGCAAAAGAATCACTGGATTCTATTCCGACATGATCGAGAACCGACAGCTGGATAGCCGTGCCGTGACAGGGTGCGTTGAACATTTTCACTGAGAGGATGGGACTGTAGCCATTGACAACGGTGATGCCCAACATACAGCTTGCCATGGAAGGGAGTAAGAAGGATTGGATGAAGACAGTAGGAAAGCAGAGAGACGGAAGGGACAAAGCATCTCCATTCGCTTATCTGAAGTTCTCACCAATGAACTACATAAGTATCTCTATCTTTATCTTTATGTTTTATTCATATATCATCCATAACCATTTGAATCTGCCTGACTGAGATTTACAAAGTGACCATAGCTTGCTTCATACCAACAATCTCCGTGAGATCGACCCTTACTCACGTAAGGTTTATTACTTGGACGACCCAGTACACTTGCTGGTTAGTTGTGCGAAGTTGTGTTTATGCCATGGTATTAAGCACCAAGTCTTTGGGGCCATTACTAGGGATTATTTGAGTTGTGAAAAGTAGTGATCACAATTTCGTGCACCACTTACCTTTATTCAAATATTATTCAAACTAAGTATATCTATTTAGTTTAATGACTAAAACTTGACAAGCGTGCGTTCAGCATCTCTTCGAAGAGAAATTAGCGAAGTCCCTCAAAGAACTTGAGACATATCATTGAGGGCGGCCGAGAACTCCCTACCCTAAATTTCATAGGATAAAATCTATACTCAAACAATAGGGGGTTGTAAGAGGGAGTAGGTTTCCTTTCTTAACAGGGAGCTGACATAATAGATGGAGCAATACTGGAAGCTACAAACACGTTACCAGTAGGAGCATGAGGAGTAAATGTAGGCTCATCAGAAACGCGAGGGAGAGATCGCCCGCATGAGCAAAATGTTCAATGAGATGAAGACCTAGGTAGCCCAAATGTATTTCTTTTACATGAAGTATATGCAGAATAGTTCTTTCAGTAGTACGTTCAGCATAACTCCAACTCCTTCACATCTTTTACACCATCCACCATGAGCACCACCTATTGGACGCCCAGCCGAGAATTGAGAGGACCCAGAGGGTCATCATGATGAGGACGGCCTGGATGATGATTATATTTAGTGTACTTCATAATTAGGACTTATTTGTACTATTTATCATTGATTTGTATATGAATAATATACTTTATTACTTAATAAGTTATAAATATTATAAATAATGTACTATTTATTATTTATATTCGAAATTTATTTAAATGCCGCGTTTCATAAATTGTTATTCAATTATAACAAGCACCGAAAAAATATAATTAATATATAGAAATGATGCAATTATGATAATCAATTTTATCGACTCCAAAGCCATTAATAAAATTAATTATTTCATGAATAAAAAATACCGATGATTTCTTTGTCATTAAATACACATTATTTATATAAAATAAATTGATTATTATCGACAGTTACGTTGCCAATAAAAATAAATTATTTTTTAATTATTTTTTTATAATACTTTTATTACCGACGACTAAACTGTCACTATAATTATTTTAATATTATCGACGATTTAGACTATTAGTAAATCAAGATTGTGTTTTTTTAACAGTTCATGACCAAAGCACTTTTTCAATAAAAAATAGTTACTAGCCATTGATAAGGACAAAAATGCTCAGAAAATATTTTAAAGCTACAGCATATCCCACTATAAAAAATAAAAAAGGTCCCTTTATCAATAGAACACAATTGATGTCGCACTGTTATTCAAATCCAACTTCATTGCGCCCTATATGCTAATATTCAAACTAGATTTACTGCACAATAAAAAAAAAGTCAAGTTCATTATCGTCATCATAAACCAAATTATCACCATAAAAAAATAGCACCAGAGTCATCAATAAAATGAAAAAACCCATCCAAATTTATAGTCAACAACAAAAAATAAAAATAGTACAAAAATCATTGGTAAAATAAAAAACTCAACCAAATTCTTCATCATTAATAATACCAAATTCATCATAAACAAAAAAGTGAAATAAAATAGAACCAATATAATCAATAAAATAAAAATGATTAATAATACCAGATTCATCAACATCGCTAAATTCAAATGGTGATGGCAACCTCGTCAACTACAAGAAGATTGATGGTTGCTTATTTGTAGATATGCTGCATTGTTTGATTTCCAATGAATTATGATAGAACAAAATCTAGGAGACAACGAATGAGAAAAGACAAGAAGAATGAACGTAGAATCAAAGAAAAAATTAAGGAAGACAAAACACTGATACATATATAAAAAGTACGAGAGAAGACGAAGGATAATATGGAGGTAAAAAGAAGAGAAGGCAGAGGTAGAGGACAGATAATAAAGGATAAGTTTGCAAAGGATAGAAGGCGATGGGCAAATGTGAAAAGTAGAGGGTGGCAACAAAAATGGAAGTAAAAATAAAAAAAGACCGTAAAAGATGGAAGGGGAAGGGCGGAGGATGAATCTTTCTTGAAGGAGGTAGAAAGAAAGAATGAAAAAGAAGAAGGGTGAAGGTTGTGGTAGGCTTAGAGAAGGGAAGGTTAGATCTATGCCTTCCTTTTTGTAGCTGTTATAACCCTTTTAAACAAAACTTTCAACCTTGATTCTGTTTGTACTCAGCAGCGAAAATTTATGAGACAATTTATTTTTATCTCATGAATATAAAAAAACAGAACACATCAGAGAAGAGAAAAGCTAACACTAGCATATATCCTGGTTCGGTTGCCTTGTGCTATGCTACCTACGTCCAGTCTCCTCCGCAACAATGGAGGAATTTCCACTATAGTTAAAAGTATTACATACACCAATTTCACACTCAAGTTCTAACCTAACTTGACATTGGCTATGCTAACACCTAACTATTCACTCTTAGTGCTAACCCAACTAAGAAAGGGATACCAAACAGGTACAAGATACAAGACACTTAACCAACCTAAAGAAATCAGAAAATAACTCTAGGCTTTTCTCTCAAGTGTATCACTCAGCCTTTTTCCACTCATAGCTTTTACTTGAACTTTCTCACAATGCCTTTTCTCACAAGAAATTACAGAAAAATAAGCATAGAAAAGTACATAACAATCTATAAAAATATGAAGGAGATTGACTTTATCAACAGCCTCTTTGCTATGTGCAAAACTAGATTTGCAAACCTCAGATACAGTTCTTCAGTATAGGCCGAATGCTTCTTTGAAAGAAAATATTATCCTAGTAGAGGAACTTCTTTGCAGAACACCACTCTCACACTCTGGTTTTCTCTCCTTGGTTCTGAATGAGCAGGAAGTCTTCTTTTATTCTCCTTGCATGTTGCTGGGATCTTCTCCCAAGGTCAACACCTTGAGCCTTGAGCTTCACCAACCATAGATTCACTTTTTCTCAATAAACCTTAGAGTAGAAACTTTGCTTCTGACTTCTCTAACTTGACCGAAAGTCATAAATCAGCAACCATAGAAATCTTCCCATGGTCAACTTGATCTTAGCCATTGAAAAACAACTTGGTCCCCAAGACATGTTTGAGATCGTGGATTCACAGCAGAGAGGAACAGAAACCATCTTTTCTTTGTATCCCATTTCGGATAGAGCAGAGAGTTGGGAAGAAGAGAAGAAGATCTGATGCATGCAAGAGGAAATGGGTTACCTTTAACCTAAGCTTGATTTGGTTTGAACTGGGTGATTTGATATCTGCCTTTCTAGCTTAATCTTTCTCTTTCTCTCTTCTTTGGTGAAAAGCTTATGGAAGAAGCTCTCTCTCTTTCTCTTTCTTACTTTTCTGAAGCTTGTGATTTGACATGATCAGAGAGGAGAAGAACGTTGCTTGTGGTGTGAGATCAAGTTTGGAGGGAAATAAAATCAACTCGGGCTTGGATCAGTTTATAATATGCTTGGCCCGTTATGATTTCTTTGGCTTCTTTCTTTACTTTTCCTTAGGCTCTCAATTTTGCTTTCAGCCTACCACCTCTTGTTTTATTTTCCATTTCATTTGGGCTGCTCAACTTAATTAAGGCCTGCAACATAATAATAAATAATTAGCAACATATACTCATTAATTAATTAATCAACACTAATTATTTATTTTGCCAAAAATAATGTTTGTCATCACTAATTAATTTAGTTAATTTTTTAACTCAACAATCTTCCCCTTGATGACAAACATGATTTAAACAATAATCAAAAGGAAATAAATTTTGAGTAAGGTATGGAAACTCCCTTTGATTTTTGTCATTTGCTCTTATGTTGCTCCCCCTTTCCTTTTCAAGATTAGCTCCCCCTGGATTTATGCTTTCCTCTTTGTTTCTGTTTTCCATAGTACTCAAAGAGAACACTATAGAGAGCTACGCACAATAATTTTGTTTAAGGGATATCACATAAGCAACATCACATTATTAGCCCAACATCCAGCTAATATTAGCATCTAAAAGATTTAACATGTGATCTTAAAATTAATGCATCAATCAGACAAAAATCCCAAAAGAAATACTAGTAGCTGCAGTAATGCCAAACAATTTCTAAGGACACACATCCTATTGCTTTTACTCCCGCTTTTGTCATTAAGGGTGGATAATAAGCATTATCAATAGAGGCAATACCTTGTATCCTGCAGAAAAGAGTTAGAGCACAATCTAAGGAACTAACTAAACAACCAAAAGTACAGCAGTATCTAGAGTTATTACAGTCATCCAATTAGAAACTGGTAAACAGTAGTAAAAGAAACATAAGTCATGAGATAAAACAGAAAGCAGCAGTTCCAGTTTTCATGAGACAATTCCTAGGCATCAGAACAATTCCCCTCCAAATCAGCTTCCTCTTCAACATCAGTGGCAGGGTCTTCATCCTTTTGAAGGTTATCAATAAAGGTCATGAACACAGCCACTCTATCCCTTGATTTCTTTAAGAAATTCTCATGCTTGCTAGCTAGCTTCCTTTGCTCTTTGCTCATCGTAATCATGTGATTTGATTGGGAAACAAACTCCTGAATAACATCTTTTACCACATTCAGTAAAACAGATTTCTTCCCAGTAGAGATGGATGTACCCTCAGTTGAGACAGACGGAGAATCCTCGGGAACAAGGTCATCATTTTCATCATCTAAGACCACCCTTTCAGATCGAGTAGGTCCTTTGTTCTGTTTCACTGAACCACCCCCTTTTAGGTATGAATGTCTATTTTCATATTCCTCATCGGTCAAGTCAACACCAAAATACTCAAAAACGCAAGTTAGAAACATGCCATAAGGAAGCGCTTTGTCCTTTTCACTCCTAACAGAGTCAAACGTATATCTAACCATCAAGTATGCAAATGAAATTTCAGTTTTGGTGAGAAGGGCATATAAAACAAGAGTATCAGTGTATGAAACCCTTTGATATGAGCCGCTTTGAGGCAGAATAATGTGGTTAACAATTTGGTACAACTGAGAATGCTCACATCCTAGGGCTTTGTGAGTGGGTGTAATACCATCAATTAAAGAAACATGTTCACAAATGTGAGCCAATGCATCATGATAAGAAATTTCAACTCCTTCATCCCACTTAACCGAAGTGTAAGCACAAGGCCCAGCATCAGTATACTTTAAAGCATCACTGATAGTTTCATTGTTTAAAATAATGTCTCGGCCCTTTACATATAAATGAGCAATGCCTTCATGATAAGTCATGTTTGCATAAAATTCTTTGACCAATAAGGGATAGACAGGCTTTTTGATGTCAAAAAGAGGATTCCAGTCCAAAAAAATCAAGTTATCAACAAATGGAAAATCTTTTCTTTTCAAAGATGGCAGATCAGCGAGAAAAGATGGACATAGGGTGCGATATTTGATAACCCCATCATAAAAGTCATTATTCATGGCAGATTTGAATCGAAAGGGGTTATAGTTCGAGTGAGAGGTCAAAAAGTGAGCCTTGTGATCAAAAGGTCCAATGTCTGGTTCTTTAACATTTTTGAGAGGGACTCAGGTGTTACCTCGTTGAGAGCGCATAGGAACCGACCTGGATTTGGCTTGTGTTGGTTCGGGAACAGGTTCCTCAGCCGCCGGACGTTTGCCCTTGGAGGCGCTAGGCTTCGCAGAACTAGGTTTTGAGGAGCCTGGCTTAGAAGTTTTGACCTTTGGTGGTGGTGTCGGCTTGGCAGGTGCAGGGTGTCTGGGTGTGTTTTTGGTTCGTGCCATGGGAGTGGTGCGAGGAGGAGAGGTTGGAGGAGAGGGTGAAGGAGTGAAAGTGGGGTCTTGAGAGCGAGTTGATGGTCTAGGAAGCTTATGAATCTTTTCACGCGGTGCTCTTTTAACAATAACTTTCTTCCCCATGTGGTTAGATTTAGACTTTTGATGGAAGAGAAGCAGTGGAGTGAGAGGGAAGAAACCGAAGAGTTTGAGGAGAAGTTATGGAGGGAAGAGAGGGAGTGTTGGTAACCGTACCCAAAAGTGGATTTCCAAAACCATGCAACTGCATCACCTTTTGAAATGACATGAAAAGACCTGACCTCATAAAAGAAAGATTTTATTTGATTTTAAAATTAAAATAGGAAGTTAATTTTTTAAATTTGAAAAACTTTTTTTAAAAATTAAATCAAATTGAAAATCCCTTTGTTTTTTTTTTGAAAAAATTAAACACACATCCCATCAAACACAACAACCAAATAAAAATGTAACATTCATATATGGGTCCAGAGATGGTTAGATTTAAGGAAACACATTGGACCACTCTAGATCTGATTTTGAGGTTGGCCCAGATTAACTTTCATTTGAAACAAGCCCAGAACACGCTGAATTGAAGGGAACGTTCATCACCTGCCCAGAATTGTCTCATACCTGTTTATGAGACAAAAAATTCCAGCAAATACATCAGCATTTTTCAAATAAGGAATCATAACTCAAAATTCCTAGACAAGTTCTAAGCATGCAGAATCTATCCTCAGCTAATGGTTTTGTGAAAATATCTGCTAATTGCTCTTCAGATTTAACAAATTGAATACTAATATCCCCCTTTTGGACATGTTCTCTTATTGAGTGAAACTTCACTTCAATATGCTTAGTCCTAGAGTGCAAAACTGGATTTTTAGAAATGTTAATGGCACTCATGTTATCACACAGTAAGGGGATATTTTCAGCATTTAATTTGTAATCGGCAAGCTGTGTCTTTAACCATAAAAGCTGAGAATAACAAGAAGAAGCAGCTATATACTCAGCCTCTGTAGTGGATAAGGCCACTGTTGGTTGCTTCTTACTTGACCAAACATTTAAGGACTTTCCAAGAAAATAGCATAGGCCTGAAATGCTCCTTCTATCAACTCTATCACCAGCAAAATCTGCATCACAATAACCAACTGCAGAAAAATCATCAATCTTAGGATACCAAAGACCAAAATTTGATGTGCCATGAACATATCTAATGATCCTTTTCACTGCAGAAAGATGTGACTCTTTTGGTTTGGATTGGAACCTAGAACACAATCCAACACTTTGCACAATGTCGGGTCTAGAGGAAGTTAAGTATATAAGAGAACCAATCATTCCTCTATACCTAGTCTCATCTACATCTTTCTTAGTTTCTCCCTTATCTAATTTAGAATTAGGGTGCATGGAAGTTCCCATGGGTTTGGCATTTTCCATACCAAATTTCTTAACTAATTCCTTGGCATACTTCTCTTGATGAATGAAAATACCATTTTCAGTTTGTTTAATTTGTAGCCCAAGGAAAAAATTAAGTTCACCCATCATACTCATGTCAAATTCACTTGTCATGAGTTTTTCAAATTCAGAACAAAGGGATTCATTTGCTGATCCAAAAATAATGTCATCAACATATATTTAGACTAGAATAAAAGAATCATTAGAATTCTTAATAAATAGAGTTGTGTCTGTGGTGCCTCTTTGAAAACCATTTTTCAAAAGAAAAGAGCTAAGTCTCTCATACCAAGCTCTAGGAGCTTGTCTTAAACCATAGATAGCTTTAGATAATTTGAAAACATGATCAGAATGCTCTTTATTTTCAAAACCAGGAGACTGCTCCACATACACTTCTCTATCTATCACACCATTTAAAAATGCACATTTCACATCCATTTGATATAATTTAAAACCACAAAATGCAGCATAGGCTAAGAGAAGTCTTATGGCTTCCATCCGGGCAACAAGGGCAAATGATTCATCAAAGTCTATTCCTTCTTCTTGGTCATATCCTTGTGCCACAAGCCTTGCCTTGTTTTTTGCAATGCTGCCATCTTCTCCTAACTTGTTCCGAAATATCCACTTGGTGCCGGTCACTTTCTTTCCACTCAGCCTTGGAACCAAAGTTCACACTTGGTTCTTCTCAAACTCAAGAAGCTCATCCTCCATTGCTTTAACCCAAGAAGGGTCACTGAGGGCTTCCTTGACATTTTGAGGCTCTATTTGTAAGAGAAGGGCAATGTTTGATCCTTCATTTGCCTTTCTAGTGGATGACCGAGTTCTAACCCCTTGTGAGACGTCCCCAATGATAAATTCCTCTGGATAATTTTTCAAGAATCTCCATTCACGAGGTCTGGTGGACTTGGAGGCAAATTCAGTTATCAAGGAATTTTGGGTGTGTTGGCTTCAGGGTCTCCCTCAAATTCATGAGACAAAATGGAATTGTCTCTTGAATTTTTAGCAATTGCAGTTTCTGGATCAGGTTGGGCAGAATTTCCATTTTCTTGATTTTGCCCAGTTTCAACTTTCTTTTGAGCTTGTTTTTCTACATCACAATCTTCTAAAAAGCTTTGCACCAAGTTAGTATCACAAAATGTAACATGCATGGACTCCTCAATAATCCTAGCATCTTGATGATAAACCCTATATGCTTTACTAGTTGTGGAATATCCTACAAACAAACACTCATAAGCCTTTGGATCAAATTTACCCAAATTATCCTTGTTATTTAAAACAAAACATTTGCATCCAAAGATGTGTAAGTAGTCTAAGTTTGGTGGGTAGCCTTTCCAAAGTTCATAAGGGGTTTTCTTCAAAAATTTTCTTATGATTGTTCTATTCAAAATGTGGCAAGCCGTGTTAACTGCTTCAGCCCAAAGGAATTTTGGAACATTACTCTCACAAAGTATAGCTCTTGTCATCTCTTGTATGCTTCTATTTCTTCTTTCCATAACACCGTTTTGTTGTGGTTTTCTTGGACAAGAGAAGTTGTGAGATATTCTAAATTCCTCACAAAAGGATTCAAATAAATTATTTTCAAATTCAGTTCCATGATCACTCCTTATAGATGAGATTTTTAAATCCTTTTCATTTTGAATTTTCTTGCAAAAAGGTTCAAAGGCCGAAAAGGCTTCATTTTTGTGTGCAAGAAATAAAACCCAACCAAACCTAGTATAGTCATCTACAATTACTAAACCATAATGTTTACCACCTAGGCTTTGAGTTCTTTTTGGACCAAATAAATCAATGTGTAGCAACTCAAGTGGTCTTTTAGTAGAGATGTCTTCCTTTGGTTTAAAAGAACTTTTGGTTTGTTTTCCCATTTGGCAAGCATCACAAGTAATGTCTTTGTCAAATTTTATCAATGGAAGACCTCTTACTAATTCTTTCTTTACAAGTTTGTTTATTTGAAACATACTTGCATGGCCCAATCTCTTGTGCCATAACCACTTTTCAGATTCTTTAGAGTGAAGACAAGCTACATTTTGATCCTTTAGTTCATCAAGAGTAAGTTCATACATATTATTAAAACGCTTGGCAACAAACATCACTTCATTTGTCTTTTCATTCACAACACAGCATTCAGATCTTTTGAAAGTCACTAAATATCCTAAATCACATAGCTGACTTATACTCAAAAGATTGTGTTTCAAACCACATACTAAAAGTATCTTATCAATGAAGGTTGATTGCTCATTACCTACTTTTCCAATAGCAATGATTTTACCTTTACCATCATCTCTAAAGGTCACAAAACCTCCATCATACTTGTTTAGTTTGATGAAGTAAGTTGACCTTCCAGTCATGTGCCTTGAACATCCACTATCCATGTACCACATGTCCTTTTTGTTCTTGGATGCTAGGCAAATCTGCATGAAGAGTTTTAAGTGGCCTTAGGTATCCAAACTAATTTGGATCCTTTGAAGTTAATCCATCTTGGTTGCCCAAGTGCATTGAAATCACAAACAACATTGTAAACTTTGTTTCCTACAACTCTCTTTTTAATGAAGCATTGTGCATATGAGTGACCAAATTTCTTGCAATTAACACAATGATTTTCTGATGTGTGTTGCTGAAATTGAGATGAGTTATATTGCTTGAAATGATTGAAGTGTTGAAATTTTCTGGTTTTTGGAGGAGATGCATTTCTTTTGACAGACTGATTTTTATTAAAGTTATTCCTCTTTGCAAAAGCATTTTCACCAGAATTTGTTTGAACATTTTTACCTTTCAAATATGAGGTTTTGTTGTGAAAGGGTGATTTCTTGAAAGCATCCTCATTTTCCGAAATGTAACCCAGACCTGGCCGGTTTGAACTCGGTTCAGTTCTTGGTGAAGGCTCAGTTTCACTTGTGTATACTTCATCAAATTTTTCTTCAAATGTTGGAGCATTTTCAATACCAGATTTGTTTGGTATAGTTTTGGTATTTGATGAAGAAGCCACAAACTTTATAGAGGAAATATTAGAAATAGCATCTTCCTTGGCTATGTAGCCTAAGCCAGATTTTTCAAACAAAGGTCTTTGACTTGCAAGTAATTTGTCCAAGTTACTAGAACCTTAAGCAAATTTTGCTAAGTCACCATTCAGCCTTTTAATTTTATCATTTAATCTTTCATTTTTAGCAATCAACTCATGAGAAGGATCCATAATGTGCTTTCCTTTTAATTTTTCAAGTTCAGATTTTAAAAATCTGTTTTCTTCAATAATGTCCAAAGCACATTCAGTTTCCTTCACTTTTTCTTTCAAAAAATCATTTTCAGCTCTTAACACATCTCTTTCAGATCTGCATTCATTGTATTTATCTAGCAACTTTGATGTATTTAAGGTGAGATCATCAATAATAGCATGTAAATCATCTATGGTCAAATCATAGTAGTTTACCTCATCAAGATTATTGTTTCCAGCCATGAAACAATCTTTGTCTTCACCTTCAGATCCTCCCAAGCTGCCATGAGTACTCTCTTCCTTTCCTACTTTCCTTTGTCCTCATTTTTGAGCTTTGGACAATTTAGCTTGAAGTGTCCAGCCTCCTTGCAGTGATGGCACGTCACCTTGTTTAAGTCGAACTTGTGCTCCTTTGAACTTGAACCCTTGTATTTGCCCTTGTTCTTCATCATCCTTTTAAATCTCCTAACAAAAAACAAAAGCTCATCATCTGAAATACCATCACCAGACTCACTCTCTTTCGGTTCTATCTATGATTTGAGGGCTATTCCCTTTTTCTTTGAGTTTGTGATGAGCGGATAATTTATACGCTTTTTGGCATTGTTTTTAGGTAATTTTTAATATGATCTAGTTACTTTTAGGGATGTTTTCATTGGTTTTTATGTTAAATTCACATTTCTAGACTTTACTATGAGTTTTTGTGTTTTTCTATGATTTCAGGTATTTTCTGGCTAAAATTGAGGGACCTGAGCAAAACTCTGATAAGAAGGCTGACAAAGGACTGCTGATGCTGTTGGATTCTGACCTCCCTGCACTCGAAATGGATTTTCTGGAGCTACAAAAATTCAAATGGCGCGCTCTCAACGGTGTTGGAAAGTAGACATCCAGAGCTTTCCAGAAATATATAATAGTCCATACTTTATTCGAGATTTGACGATGTAAACTGGCGCTCAACGCCAGTTCCATGCTGCATTCTGGAGTCAAACGCCAGAAACACGTCACGAACCAGAGTTGAATGCCAAAAACACGTTACAACTTGGCGTTCAA